>NW_003302555.1:27006388-27335943 GCF_000004255.2 Arabidopsis lyrata subsp. lyrata
CGTCAGCAAAAGCCGCCGCCATATTTTGACCCTTAACCGTCGCCGCCTCCCGCCTAACCGTCCGCCAGGTATTGCAGCACCGGAGATGTCGTCGATCAATCAGACTGATGAAATAGAGGACATTATGGCTTGCGTAACGGCTTTGGAAGCTGCTCTGTTGCCATGTTTACCCGCTGGAGAGCTTCAAGTCATCGACGGCTCTTGTCATCCTTTATAGAGATCTGATGATTTGTGGATTGGTAAACGCAAATTGCGTATACTCTGATGACTTTTCTACATTCATTGACAGGCTATATATAGAGATATTGGTAAGCAAGCATAAAATCTCCGAAATATCAACTATATTAAGTAATACAAATGATTTACTATTTAGATAAGGAATATGCTACTAATAAGGAGTGTTAGTGTAGTAATTATTTATTATATCCTTTATTTTCTCGATCTCTATAGCTAGCAAATGGAGAAAATCTTGATTGAATTTAGATTACATGTATTTTGATTAGAATTAAAATAAAAGATTTAGTATTTAGATAAGGAATATGCTACTAAGAAAGAATGTTAGTGTACTTATTAGTTTCTATGCCCAATATTTTCAAGATCACGTTCGCTATTAGGAATATTTTTGAGGGAGTTCAGTTGGGATTCACAACTAATAATCGAGATTTACAAACTAATTAATGTCGATTTTGATTTAATGTTGTAAGAGGAAATTTCGGAAATATCCGAAATTGAAACCGGGTCACTCGTTTTTTAAAAAAAACCCACCCAACCAATGGCATTCTTTGTAAATACATTCCAACTCCAGGATTTATTTGCTAAAAGTCATCCAAAAATGTATATATAGATGTTTAATAAAAACATGTTGTTCAAAGCTATATCAACATAAAATATTATGTATCATGCTAATCAATTAGCTAAACTCTTTATCTTGATATTTCTTTTGTTACCGTATAAATGTGAAGAAGGGTATTTTTGGCATTAGTTTGAGTCAGATGAAAGAGAACTAATTAGTTAGTTTTCAATGCCAGATCTTGCATTATCTTTTCGTATGTGGTTTAATATATTGTTGACCCTTAATATTAAATAAGTGGATATAATTTAGCTAATTTTGAATAGTAAATTGTCTATATGACAAATTACTTCTCAGAATGTCTAATTCACACATATAGAAGCCTCACCAACTAACTTGCTAATTAATCATATATGCATACATTTTAAATAATTAAATTTATATTATACTACAATTTTGTGTTAATTTCAGTTTTCTTATTAATTTTTTTTTCCAATTTCTTACCCTTATATATTGAGCAAAAAGATATATAATATATATAAAAGGAAGGCAATCCGTAATTTAAATTTTATTATATCCTACATTTTATGCTAATTATTTCATTGTACTTTTTATACATATAAAATGAACAAAAATATTGCTCACCAAAAAAAAAAGAACAAAAATATTCATTTACCACAGTGCCTCATCATCAATTTATAAAGATATTTTTAATAACTTAAAATTTAGGTTTCATCCTGAGCAATTGTTTTATTGTATGTTACTTTTTTGATAAATAAATCATTTTCAATTTATTAGACTCAGATATCAAGCCAAAAAATAGATCATATTATATCAGAGGAAATAAACATTGTCCATTTAGACTGCCACACCATTTACATATTATTAGAAATGTAATTAATTATTTGATTTAATCCCACAATTTTGTGCTAATTTATTGGATTGCATGTATGTTAGTTTTTATTTATTTATTTATCACAAATCTAATCAAATTAATTGTTGTTATATATATACATATGTGTGTGTGTGTATGTGTGTGTGTGTGGTTAGCCATTTTGCATCTCTGGACGAATAAAGTATTCAAATCATGGCAGATTTAGATATACATCAGCAGATAGATCTTCGGGCTGTTAGTCACGGAGAAAATTTTGGGAATAAAAGGTGAGGTTTTCTATTATCCTCTGCCTTTTTTTTGTTGTTGCAAACTTTGTTAGAGATGTGAGAAATCAAAATAGTTTCCTTTCGTTTCTCATCTTGTTAAGTTTTATAGGTTTTTTAATAAAAAAGCAAATTGGCAACAACAAAATTTGTCGATGTCTCTTCTTGTATATTGTTTGAACTTTTTTTTGAACTTAGTTGGTCCTACATAGCATATGACCCACCTAAGTATATGCCGTAGTATGACCCTTTCATATTGTTTATGTTAACTTTTTCTTTTTCATTTTCAATTATCGACGTATGGGCAAAAAAAAAAGTTTGTTTCCCATGCTAAAAGTTATTTTACCATTTTTTAAAAGGTAAGGGTTTAAAACCTACAAAAAAAATTAAGGGTTTTTTACATGCTTTTGAAAAAGCTCAGGTTTTTTTTTTCACCCATTTTTCTCATTTTTTTTTCCAAAATTAACTTATGACCAAAATCCTGTGCATGCTAGTTTTTTTTTGTTTTTTAGTATTCCGTGGATCTTTCACTCTTTTCATTAGGATTAGGAAAACAAAACTTAACAGAAACGTTTGTTATAGAATTCTAGGGCCCAAAAAAATAAAAAGCCATTAGAAACAACGAGAAAAGCTAACTGTAATTGGATCACAACTTAGCAACTTCAGAGATGAGCAAACCATTTGGAGAGGAGACCTTTCCCTTGTTTGCAATACCTGTTAGCAAGAAGAATGTCCTTGATCCCCCTGTCAATTTGGCGGAACTGTGTTTCAGGAGAAGAATGGGTCAATCCATGAATGCGAAGATTTCTTTCTTTCCACAGAATATAAAAGGTGGCATGGGCGACCAGTTTCTTCAAAGTAGCGGAAAGATCTTTAGAGTGACCTAGTAGCCCGCTTATCATAATCTGCCAAGATCCAAAAGTAAACTGATGAAGGCCTAGACGACTAAGAACCATGCTCCAAATAATCTGAGAAAAAGGGCAATGAAGAAAGAGATGATCTCTTGTTTTATTCCCATCCAAACATAAAACACAATCTATGCTTACGTTAATACCCTAGTTGATTAACCTTGTCTTCAAAGGCAACCTGTTCAAATTTGCAACCCAAAACATAAACGAGTGTTTAGGAACTCCTCTCGGAAACCAAACTGCTTTCCTCCATCCTTTTACCTCCGAGGAGAACCTAAGCAACTTCCACGTAGCTGTGGTACTGAAAAACCCTTTCTACTACCTTTAGAACCCCATGAGTAAGAGTCCGGTCCCGAAGAGTCTCTAGGAGGCTCCAAAGAACACAAAACATTACGGATTGCAAGGAGTAACGAGTTTCTTGTTCTCATAGACCGGAGTCTCCATCCTTGAGGACATGTGCCTTGAGAAACATTTGCCTCTAGACGAATACCCGTTAGTCTTGGACCATCGGACTCAAGAACATCAATCAAAGGACCCAAGCTATTCCAATCATCAAACCAGTAGAGTGCTGTTTTTCCATCCCCAAGGTTGCAGCCGAGAAAGCCTTTTTGCCATTGGTTTCAAGGCAGTCATGAATCTCCAAATCCATGAAGAACTTTGCCTTTCATCAGCAATCCAATAGTTTTGGTTCCTGAGCATGTGTTCTTTCATCCAGGCAGCCCAAATAGATCTTTTTCTAAACTTTAAACATAAAATAAACCCAAACGAACGAAACCAAACCAAATTCAATTCATGGTTTTATATACTTTAATAAAATCGACAAACGTAAACCAAAATGTACCAAACTAAACTAATCTGTGCTATGGTTTTAAGTTCAAAAAATCGATAAAACGAAAATTTTGGTGCCAATGTTTTTTTTTTTCTTTTCACTCCATTTTTTCTTACAAAAAGGTAAAAGTTATGGGGCTTTTTGCACCTTCGGAGTTCGGATATTAATGCCGGTTGGGTTTCCAATTTCACATTATCTCAATAACATATGAATCAAATCAAACGTTTAAGAAAAATCCTTTTTTGTATCTTCTTCTGTATTTGTAGCCTACCAGAAGTCAAACCTGGGTTTAGTAATATTGTTGTGGTCGATCACCTCCCTGTTACCGAAGAAATATACAACCAGATAAAGATTACCTTGGGCTCAGACTTTCGTTTTGTTAAGTTCAATACCCCTCAGGTTATTATCTTACACTGACCTTAATTAGCTTACTTTGTATCTCCTCTAGAGATTGTCTTCACTTTTGAATTGGATTGTTCTAATTCTTAAGTCGCGCAAACAAACTACACATGTTTCAAGACTTAGCCTCTTTGCTGTGTTAAGTTGGGTTGTGATCTAGTTTTCCTAAGATTTCTCTCGATATCTGGTTTTTGTGCAGGAAGCTCAGTTCTCTAAGGAAATGAATCACAACATCAACTTCTATTTTATAAACAAGCTCGATCATATTGACAGGCCAATGAATGTGAAGGAGGAGTGCGGGCCTCCACAAACCAAACAATCTTTGCCTGAGGTTTGCGTACTTTCATCATACTAGCAGGTTTCTAACTGGGATGGACCTTGTAATATAATATTGTCTTGTACTAAATGTTGAAAGTGATATATTGAGCTCGGGAGCGGTGGTACTTGCAAATCTGAGTCATGTGTTTGATACACTTGCGGTAAACTGTTTTGCTTCTTGACCTCCGGGCAGTAGCTCCAGAAAATAACAATCGCCCACTATCCAGCTATAAGAAAGAATAAGCCTTTTTTCTAGAGAGAGTTTGAGGAAGATAATATGAGTCTTTTTTTTTTTTTTTAATTGAATAATTAATGAGAGCGAAACCCCTCTATTTGTCGGAGTTAGTGGGAGAAGAGAACTCCAATTAAACTCCAATCATTGCCTTGACTACCCTAAGCCCAAACACATTAAGAAGACGTAAAACAAGGAAGCAAAAGACACAAACCAACTTGTCTCATCATTGTTGGAGATGAGTTGGGACATCAATAACCTGGGCAACCGGAATTCTTTTTTTTTTTTTTTTTTTTTTGCTTTGGCTGTTCTTTGTTTGTTCAGAAAATAACTGTGTTTTGTCGGCTGCCCATTATGGGTAGTATATGTTGATGCATTTTCTTGATGCTAACGAATATTTTCTCCCTTTTTTTTCAAGTGGCCTACTGGAAAACCCCGGGATCAATTAGTCATTCGCTCGCTATGGCAATATTACCCAAGTTTTATGTAATGATGCAAGGAATTTGAAGCCCCAACCTGTTTATGCGCGTATTGTAAGTTACCAACAATTTGTTTTGTGTATCATGACTGCTTAGCGCAATGGTCTATTCAATGTTAATGATGTTCTTGTCCCATGTAGTACTGGACAGAGAGTTATGTTAAGTGGTCTCCCCTAGGTACATACCTTGTGACACTTCATAAGAACGGAGTAGCTGTTTGGGGTGGAGCTGATACCTTCCACCGTCATATGCGTTATCGGAATTTTATGGTTTGTTTTTTTATGTTGATTGTTCCATAGTGTTTCTGCTTTTTCCTTTGCATGACTGTAGTTTATCATTTTTTTATTTGTTGGTTCTATTGAAAGGTAAAACTAGTTGATTTCTCACCATGTGAGAAATACTTGGTAACTTACCAAAGCCAAGAACCAAGCAACCCAAGAGATGCAAGTGTGAGTGAATCTTTGCTTCTCTCTTTTTTCCCTATTTTATTTGCATTTCATTTTGATGCAAAGTATTTTGATTAATTTGGGTCCGATTTGTAGGAAGTTGATATTAAAATCTTTGATGTGAGAAGTGGAAAAACAATTAAAGATTTCAAGGGACGTGCTGATGATTTTTCGGTCAGAGGAGCTGTCGCCTCATGGCCTGTGTTTAAGTACTTTCTTGAAATGCATTCAAATTTCCAACAAACAATGTTATCTGCATTCATTGATTTATTGGTCCCTTGTTGTAATCTTTCTCCGCAGATGGGCTGGCGGAAATGATGATAAATATTGTGCCAAGCTTAGCAAAAACACTATATCTATCTATGAGACTAAGACTTTCAACCTATTAGGTGATAAACCTATGGAGGCTGTTGATGTTGTGGACATGTGTTGGTCTCCTACTGATTCCATCCTTGCACTGTTAAAAGGGGGTGGGAAGCAGCCTGCCAAGGTATGTTCCTTTTTAATCGACGATTGGTTCAATTTTGTGTCTTGAGGTTGATAAGTGTGTCTCCAGGTTGTTATTGTGGAAATTCCTAGCAAGGTGGAACTGAGGCAGAAGTATCTTGTGGGTGCGATCGACTGCAAAATGTACTGGCATAACAATGGAGAGTATCTAGCTATCAAAGTTGATGGACATACGTCCTCTAGATTTGAGATTTTCTGCCTTAAAGAGAGAGATATTCCCATCGAGGTTCTTGAGGTGGAAAACAAGGTCCTTGCTTTCGCGTGGGAGCCCAATGGTCAAAGGTTTTCCGTGATTCACGGTGATCAACCAAAGCCAGATTGCAGTTTCTATTCTATGCATGGAAGGATTTCGAAGGTAGCTACTTTGAAGGGTAAACAAGCCAGTGCCTTCTTCTGGTCGCCCACAGGAAAATACATATAGTTCTCGCTGGATTACATGGCCAGCTTGAGTTTTTCAACGTGGATAAGCTTCAAACTATGGCCAAAACTGAACACTTGATGGCCACTGATATCGCGTGGGATCCAACTGGAAGGTAGGGTATCCACCAAGCCTGACCCGCCATGTTTCTCTTCTTATAAAATTGCAATTAGAGTGATGTGTGTTTTGTATTTTCTTTCTTCTTGAGATATGTTACTACCACGGTGACATCAGCCCAAGAGACGGATAATGGGTTTAACATGTGGTCCTTCGATGGGAAACTACTTTACCGAATATTGAAGGAGGATCCTCTCTTCCAGGTATGTATGAAAATATTTTCTAATATTATACCGTGAAATATGGAGTCGCTCATATATTGTAAACTCTCAATGGTTACAGTTGGATTGGCGCCCGACGGGAACAAAACATAGGGAAGGGGGCAAATTAAGAAGTGCACTAGAAGAGTAGAAATCTTCGAAAGCAAATGTGGTTACCTAATGTTTTTATACATATAGTATAAATATTTAAACATTTGTTCATCTATCTATTCTATGATTAAAATTGGTGACATAAGATTTAACATTTTGAAATCCCATTATACCTTCAACTTAAAAAAAAAACTTGCAAAACTAAAAAAAAAAAATTCCAATTTGAATAGATTTTGGGAGTTTTCTCTTTTTATTTTTTTACTTTCCCATTTTGTAATTAATTTATTATTTATTTTACTTTTTTATTTTTACATTTGTTCTCTTTTTATGCTCTAAGAACATCTCCAATGGGGGAGTTCTCTCCATGAGCTCTCTCAAATTTTTTATTATAAATTTTGAGAAAATGTTAGATGAGAACCTTTGATAATTTTTTTAATTTTTTTTGTGTCCAATGGTAGGTTCTCTAGTAGGGTTCTTAGGAAAAAAAATATATAAAAAATTGTATATCATAAAAATTAATTTATTGCAATTCATAAAAAGAAGATTGTTGAAAAAAAAACAAGAAGAAGAATAGCAATGGTATTTAGGTGATCATAAAAAAAAAGAAGAACAATGGTTTTTTTGGTTGGTGCTAAATTTTGGAGTAACAATAAAAAAAGAAAAGAAGAACAATGTGGATTTTTGGTTGGTGTTCCTTGTAAATTTTGGAGTAACAAGAAAAAAATTAAGAAGAACAATGGAATTTTGGTGAGCCGTAGAAAAAGAAGAAGAAGAAGCACAATGGAATTTTGTTGAGACGTAGAAGAAGAATAAGAACAATGTTTGTGTGTGTAATAATAAGAACAAGGATGTTGTTATATATAGCAAAGCTCAATCATATGGATGCATACAAAAAAGTGAGACTTGTGGTGTTTATACATAAAAACAAAAGCATATGCAACATAAAGCAAAAGCAAATGCAATAGGTCCGTGACTTGTGGTGTCTTCAGTCCTTGATTCTTTGTCTTCTTTCCACTTATACATCCCAAAGACTAAACTACACGGTGAAAATCATGGGTGACTGTGACTATAACTAACTGATCAAAAGAATGACAAGCAGATTACGATTATCATATTACCAAACCAGACACGGTGTGATGATGTTCACTTCAAAGTTGTTTACCTGATTTCAAGCCAAGGTCAGAGATAGTGAAGGAGGGGATAACATTCTTGAACTCCTGAAGCTGCTTGAAGTTCATCCATTGGGGTCATTGCTACTTCTGTTTCTCTCACTTCATTATTTTTCCCGGGCGTTGCAGCATCAGATGTTTTAGCAGACCTTTGAATAGACGCTCTTACATCCTCAAACAAAACAAACTCCTGACTATTCTCCACAGTGCAGTCACTTTGAAATGTAGAAATGGATTCTGTAGATCTATTAATATCCTCTAGAATGGTAGGTAAAGCTTTCTCCCACTCTTGTGATTGTTCTCCATCATGCTGGACAGTTCTTCAGGTTCCAAAACACCTGATATATTAACAATATATCTCAGCAAAAGTAAGTAACACATACAAACTACAACAAATCTAGGTGAACTTACCAGCGCTAGTGAAGAATTCATTGTCCCAGGCAAGACTTTTGCGCAAATTATACTATCCTTTCTTCATCACCTTCTTAGGCTCAGGCGACTCATGAGGTTGAAGTACCTCTTCCTTCTCTTCAATTGTAGAAACCAATATCTCATCATCACAATATAGTGTATCCCTCATGAAATTTAGATCTTTGTCATCCTTCAAACAATTTTCATCCTTATCTGCCTCTGAAATGTAAAACACAAAATTCACAACTTTAAATTAAAATCCAATGCCAGCTCGCTACAGTAGTAAGTAACAATGGATCTAAGTTCTAAGAAATCAATAAACCCTACATTGAAACTTGTCCAAGTAATCAATCAAATCAAGCAAAATCAAAATCCTCTAGTAATCAAGCAGATTAACAAAAACCCAGAACCCATAAATCCAAAATCAAAGGAGAGATATTGAAGTTCACCGGAAAACTCGTAGCTGGGTGGGTCAGGAAAGGAGGAGAAGAGAAGGCTATCGTCTTCAGAAGCGACATCAATCAAACCAAGGCCATCGGCTTCAACCTCGCTTTTTTTTGTCGCGACAGAAATTAAAAAAAATGATTTTTTTTTTCTTTTGTTATAACTCTCCCTCCAATAGAACACTGACACGTGTCCGGCTCTCTCAAATTCTCAAAACTCTCTCAAGAGAATCGATTCTCTCATCTTAATTCAGTTTTGAATTATTTTTTTCCCAAAATCAGATGAGAACTCATCTAAATATGGAAGAGAACCTCCCATTGGAGGTGCTCTTAGAAAGTATCGACATCCCATATTTTATTTCTCATTCCAGCGTCGATTTATTTTCACTCTTCCTCGCATCCCACCATCGTTCATTTCACCGGCCAATTCTCATACGGCTGTCGTAAATTCTTTTGAATTTGGGCTTTTAGAGTTTGGAATTCTTTTTTCGGTTACTTGTTTTCGTCATGCTCGAAGTTTCTTTCCCACAAAGCTTCGCTCGGTCTATCCTCTCTTCTCAATCAGGAAAAAATCATGACAATAAGAGGAAGAAGGGTGGAATCAAAACAAACTTGAAATATACCATTGAACCGGAGTGTTATAATTATGAGATTATGCAGCGTGTCATACTAATCCGGATGGATGCGAGGGCCAACATTTTTGCTTTAACTAAGTTGTTTTACATTAGTAATCCATACAGTGTAATGGTAACAACGTTTCGTGTTCAAAAAAAAAAAAGGAAAAAAAAAAAGGACTAACAACGTTGTTTTACATAAAGAAACAAACATTTTGATTATATTTTTATACCGTTGCTTTTAACTTTTAAGAACCCAATATTTTACATTAGAAAAGTT
Source organism: Arabidopsis lyrata subsp. lyrata (assembly GCF_000004255.2). Classification (NCBI taxonomy): domain Eukaryota; kingdom Viridiplantae; phylum Streptophyta; class Magnoliopsida; order Brassicales; family Brassicaceae; genus Arabidopsis; species Arabidopsis lyrata. The sequence continues at coordinate 27,016,218 of NW_003302555.1, forward strand.
GCTTTTTCTGCTCTAGGATTAATTGGCTATTTTAGACCCTACTTGTAGATAATGTTGCATTGAATAACATTACAATGTAGAGATCAAGCTATAATTATTGTATTTATACCTTTTATTTGTATAGATTTTATATAACTCCCTAATAGTGTCTATGTTTTCCCACAAATGCTTTTCTTTTTATACACTATGAAAATTTTAATCATCATACACATAAACAAATTAAATAGAACTGTCTTAATTTAAATTTAGCATGAGTAATCGATCAAAACCATTGTAATTTTACATATTCCCTCCGTTTCGTTTTACTTGTCGTTTTAGAGTTAAACTTTTGTTTCATATTACTTGTCGTTTTATATTTACAATGCAAATTTATGACAGATTTTCCAGTTTTAACCCTACTTTTTAAGCTTATTAATTACATATGTCAAACAAAATAATGTATTAATTAGGGATAAAACAATAACTTTAATCGTTTTCTTAATTTGTTCGAAATAATCTAGAATGACAAGTAATATGAAACGGAGGGAATATGTAATAATGACTAGGAGCTTTCCTATTCTTAGTTTATGCAATTCGAAAATTTTCTTATTAAATCAGATGCTTTTTTTTTATCCATAAAATAATTTGTTTTGTACAAATTATTGTCTTCTACTCTAGGTATACGTCGTTTGGCGTTTAGTTGGTAGTATAAAAGAGTATTTACTAGTCCTCTCTCTTTTTACGTATAATAATGGGCAATTGACAAAAATATCCTCAAAAAAAGTTTTTTTTCTTCAAAATGAGCATACTATTTCTAAAATTCTACAAATAGTATCATAAACTTTAATTAAAATATAAAATGAGAGCAAACACTAACATAATATTAAATTGAATCAAAATTTCTTTTAAATGGTGGAAATATATACCCTAAATTAGATATCGGAAACCCAAATATAATATCACAAACTGATATTAAAATGAATCAAAATTTCTTTTAAATGATGAAAATATATACCCTCAATTAGAACTAATTAACCCAAACATAATAACACAAATTCAATATTAAAATGAATCAATATCTCTTTTAAATGATGGAAATATATACTCTAATTCGAAAATAAAGAACCCAAATATAATATTTTAAATTTATTTCTAATTTATTTTGGTTGAATAGTTTATATATAAAAATTGTGGTATTATTGGAAAAAATAAACTAGTGATAATAATTTTAGAACAAAAACTTAATATTGAATCAAATAATGTTATTTTTGAAAGTTTATGGAATGTGTGCTATAATTGTCCATAAAACATGTTTTAGTGCTATTTTTTGGGAATTTCTCTATAATTTCATCATTAATATTTTGTGTGTTGAAAGTCTAAACACTTTCTATGTATAGCTCTAATTATCCTAGTGTTTTAGTTTTTTTTTTTTTTTCGCTTACTTGATTTATCAAATGAATCCGTTCACCTACGCTGTTCAGTCTAGATCACTACATCAGTAATATCAAATGGAATTAATGAAACTTCGTAGGATCATAGGTGTGTGTATTAGTCACTAGACAATGACCAGTTCGCATTTTTCTATTTCTAATTGGAGGTGTGTATAGAATCTATACTAGTATTTTTGCAACACTTTGGTGACGGGTGGATAAAAATGCTTCCGGGTATATCGGATACCCGACCCGTTTTTAAAATTCCTTCAAAAAGAACACTTGGGTCGGGTTATCCAATTGCATATACTGTGATTCGAATTTTTAAAAACGGACATATATTATCCAATTGACGAAAATATGTGTTCAACGTTCTACATCGATTAATATTTAAACAATGATTCAGAATCATATCATAAATAAAATCGACATTAATAAAATAAATGAGTTTTTGGCGGGACGGGTTTGACGGAACGGGTTTTTGAATCAACAATAATAAAAAGATTAAAATATCATTAATCCGCCGCTTCAATACGGATTAAATCCTTAATTTTTTTAATACCACCAATATTAGACATATTAAATCAGTCTCATTTAGAAAAGATTGTATAAAACCAAAAATTGTCCCGTGGTATAATGTTACTTAATAATAATTGTAAACTTTAAAATATAAATATCTTAAAAAATTATAAAATTTGCAAACTTTTAATATATAATAAATAATCGTTAAATTTTAAAAATTACTACTTTTAGAAACAAATCACGAGACGGGTTAAGAAGTTACAGGACGGGTTATATTTCGGAATGAAGTTATATGGTGGACGAGTTTGAATCAATATTTATAAAATTTTAAAATATCATTAACATGCCGCTTTAATACAGATTAAATCTTCAGTTTATTAAAATATAAATGTCTTAGAGAATGATATGATTTGTAAACTTTTATATATAATAAATAATCATTAAATTTTAAAATAAAAATAAATCACGGGACGGGTTAAGAAATTACGGAACGAATTATATTTTGGAACGGGTTAAATCCTCAGTTTATTAACAATTGTCTCGTGGACTCGTGGTATACCGTTACATAATAACAATTGTAAACTATAATATAAATAAATATTTTATAAGGAGATACAATTTACAAAATATTCTTATACTAACTTTAAAAATAAATCATCCCGCGGTGTACCACGGATTAAAATCTAGTTGGATAGTAAAAACAAAAAAGGACCAAGTCATCAACACGGAAGAAATCGTGTCATCGACCAATAAAATAGCACGCTAAAGTTACAAGTTTTTTAAAATAACCATGGAACTGAAAAAATTATTCTTATAATAACTTTTAGATCAAGACCATTTACTTGTCGGTTGAGATATCTTAATCTCTTATAACTACAAATCTCTAATTTATAGACCATGTCCTGATGGGCGATTTTTTGTGCGATTTGTTACCCCCTTCACGCCGGTTCAATTCTCCTCTCCGGAGCAACTTTCCGACCATCAGAAACTTCTTTTCTTCACGGTTTCTGATCGGCGGTTACTTTCTGCCTTTATCCTTCCATGGCAGTTATCACTCTCCTTCTTTCTCGGAGGATAACAACCAAATAAACCGCCATGGCCTGATCCCTATAAATGGTTAGATACTCCGATTGGTTCCGACCATCCATTAATTCTACCATTCCTCTGTCTGAATCAAAGCAAAATGAGTGATCGACTTCGAAAATCAGTCCAAGATCTCGACTTGGGTGCCAACGATGAACCAGTTACTCTCCCTCCGGGTCTCTGTGCCCAAGCCGCCAACATCAACCGCTTTTCTCTGGTGGTACTATCGACGGTTAACCCGAGGAAACAAAACCTCCGGGCTTTGATTGGCCAAATGCCAAGAGTTTGGGGATTCCCGGATACTTGTGTGGGGCGAATTCTCGAGAGGGGAAAAGTCCAGTTCAAGTTTCAGAGCGAGGAAGCAATGGAATTGGTTCTCAGGCGAGGCCCCTGGTCCTTCAATGACTGGATGTTGTCAACCCACCGATGGTATCCAAACATCACTGAAACAGAGATGAAGATCATCCCTTTCTGGGTCCAGATCCAAGGAATTCCTCTCCTCTATCTCACAAATGCTATGGCTGATTATGTTGGAGGCAAACTGGGTCATGTCACAGATGTAGATTTTGATGAAAATGCAAACCAGACAAGTTTCGTGAGAGTGAAGATTGCTTGGAATATTGACGAACCCCTACGTTTTCAGAAGAATTTCCAGTTTGATGGGGAAGAGAACACTTTAATCAAGTATCGCTTTGAACGTCTCCGCAACTTTTGCTCAAAATGTGGATCATTGAAGCACAATATCAAGGAATGTACTCTGGCTTTTGACGATGCAGATCCGGTGGACTCCAGTGACGATGATGATGACCATCACGATGACATCAATGACAAAGACATGTCTGAAGCAGACACTTTGCAAACTGTGGATCCAGTTACTCTCATCCCCGGCCTGCAAACCAATCTCATGATGAAGCATCGTGACTTTTCAACAGAGAGTAAAGAAGTTTCATCGGCACCAAGTGTTTTTGAGGACACGGAATTAACAGCGGAGAGACTACGCTACCTTCACAGCAAACTCTACCGGAATGGTGATGAAGCGCTCTTCAAACAAGACTTCCAGGGAGTGGCTACAAACAATGCACAGAACCAGTTCCTCTTCGTGAAAAGAAAGCGAGTCCAATTCGAGGAAATGCACCAGAAGAAGGAAGCAGCGGAGGAGATGGCGGTCCTGAGCCATCTTTGCAAACGTGAGAGGAAAACTGAATCTGCTGGATCCTGTTCACTTCACAACAATGGAATAGACGGAGGCGCGGGAGGCCCGGTACTCCCACAGTTTCCCCCATGAAGATTGCATCCTGGAATTGTCAAGGTCTTGGCTCACCAAACAAGCAGTCTCGTTTATTTCAATTTGTACGTTTATTTAAGTGTGATATCCTATTCCTAATAGAAACCCTAAATAAGTGTGAACTAGTATGTAAATTAGCGTGTGAATTAGGTTATGCTAATGTAATAACTCAGCCCCCTCATGGAAGGAGTGGAGGCCTAGCTTTAATGTGGAAGAATCATGTGTCTTTGTCTTTGAATTCTCAAGACGAAAGGCTCATTGATGCTGATGTAATATATAATGAAAGGAACTTCCATTTGTCTTGTGTGTATGGCCATCCAATACAGAGTGAACGCTACCTATTATGGCAATGTCTTGAATCAATCTCAGTGAACCGCTCTGGACCTTGGATTTTATTAGGTGACTTCAATGAAATCTTGTCAAACTCAGAGAAAGTTGGGGGACCTCAACGGGAGAATTGGACTTTTCGAAATTTTCGCAATCTCATATCCAATTGTGATCTTTCTGAAATGCAATCAAAGGGAGATAAATTCTCTTGGTCTGGAGAAAGACATAACCATTCAGTGAAATGTTGTTTAGACCGTGTATTCATCAACCAAGAATGGAAACCAGAGTATCCAAATGCTGAAGCTGAATTTTTAGAGTTTCCTGGTTCAGATCATAAACCAATTCTGGTCCGGTTTAATAATCCAGAACCACAACGAAGCAAACTTTTTAGTTTTGATAAGAGGCTTTTAGACGTTCCTCACTTCCACGGTGTCGTTAAAAATGGTTGGTCTAATACAAACTTCACTCACAAGAGTCCAATTGCAGAGCGCATCAGTTCATGTCGCCGAGCAATGGCAAGGTTGAAACACCAATCCAACTTGAATGCGGATGTACGAATAAAGACACTTCAGTCGCGACTAAACAGTGCTTTGGACAGTCAAATACAATCCGTGAGACTTTGCATCCCGCAGCTTCAAGAAGCGCTCTCGAAGGCATACAATGATGAAGAGATCTACTGGCATCAAAAAAGCCGGACCCAATGGATGAACGCAGGCGACCGTAACACTGGTTTCTTTCATGCTTGCACAAAAACAAGATTTTCAAAAAATAGAATCACTTCGATCAGTAACAGTGAAGGGACGATATTTAGAGGAGATAAGGAAATTGGTTGCCATGCTCAGGATTTCTTCACAAATATCTACACAACAAATGGCAACCAAGTCTCTCCGATTGACTTCGCGGACTTTAGACCAACAGTCACTTCCATGGTAAACTCTGACTTAACAAAGGACTTCACAGAGGATGAAATATATGACGCTATCTCTTTGATAGGAGATGATAAAATTCCCGGTCCGGATGGACTGACAGCACGTTTCTACAAACAATGCTGGAGTATTGTTGGAAAAGACGTTGTTAGAGAAGTAAAAACTTTCTTCATGACTTCACGTCTGAAAAAAGACATTAACCATACGAATATTTGTATGATACCAAAAATAGACAACCCTACAACTCTCTCCGATTATAGACCCATTGCTTTGTGTAACGTGCTCTACAAAATTATCTCCAAATGTTTAGTTCGACGTCTCAAAACGCATCTTGATTCAATTGTCTCGGATGCACAAGCTGCTTTTATACCGGGGAGATTAATAAACGACAATGTAATGATTGCACATGAAATCATGCATTCTTTGAAGACTAGGAGAAGAGTTTCCCAAACTTACATGGCGGTGAAAACGGATGTAAGCAAAGCATATGATAGAGTCGAATGGAATTTTTTGGAAACAACAATGCGGCGTTTTGGTTTTTGCGACAAATGGATCAATTGGATCATGGCAACAGTCCGTTCAGTTCGATACTCAGTTTTGATTAATGGCACTCCCCACGGCAATATCACACCTTCTAGAGGTATAAGACAAGGTGCCCCTTTGTCTCCATACCTCTTTATCCTATGTAGTGATATTTTAAGTCACCTAATTCGAAGCAAAGCTCAAGACGGGGAGCTACGAGGTGTAAGAATCGGAAATGGAGTACCGGCGATAACACACTTACAATTCGCGGATGACTCCCTCTTTTTTTGCCAAGCAAACACAAGGAATTGCCAAGCCTTAAAAGATGTTTTTGATGTCTATGAATACTATTCGGGCCAAAAAATCAATAAGGACAAATCTATGATAACTTTTGGCTCACGAATTTATGGTAACACTCAACATAGGCTCAAAAACATTTTGTGCATTCAAAATCATGGTGGGGGTGGTAAATATTTAGGCTTACCTGAACAATTCGGTCGGAAAAAGAAGGAGATGTTTGAATATATCATTGAACGGGTCAAGAAAAGAACAGCCACTTGGAGTGCGAAATTTTTATCCCCGGCAGGTAAAGAAATTTTAATAAAATCTGTAGCTCTCGCAATGCCTGTATACGCGATGTCATGTTTCAAGCTACCACAAGGGATCATTTCAGAAATTGAATCCCTCTTAATGAATTTCTGGTGGGAAAAGAACTCAAAACAAAAAGGTATTCCATGGATTGCCTGGAAACGACTACAATTCTCGAAAAAAGAAGGAGGCCTAGGCTTTCGGGATTTAGCAAAGTTTAACGATGCTTTACTTGCAAAACAAGCCTGGCGCATTATTCAGCATCCGCACTCTTTATTTGCCAAGATTATGAAAGCTCGCTACTTCCGGGATAGCTCGATCTTGGAAGCCAAAGGTCGCAAATATCAATCTTATGGGTGGGCTTCCCTTCTCTCAGGAATAGATTTACTAAAAAAAGGTTCTAGATACACGGTCGGAGATGGTGATACTATCCGTTTGGGCATTGACAACGTGATTGATGCTCATCCACCAAGGCCAATTCGGGTTGTTGAATCTCATAAGGGTATTTCGCTAGGATGTCTCATTTCTAAAACTGGTACGTCACGATCATGGGATACTACTAAGATCGCCACATATGTGGACCCACGAGATCAATCCTCTCTTTTGAACATTCACCTTGCACGGGAAGAAACCAGCGACACCTTACTTTGGAATTATAACAACTCTGGCGACTATTCCGTACGATCTGGTTATTGGATGCTCACTCACGATCCTTTTGAACCTCATGATCATGTCCCTATCCCTACAGGTTCAACGGATCTGAAAAACAAAGTATGGAAATTACCTATCATGCCAAAAATTAAACACTTCTTATGGAGAGCCATCTCGCAAGCCTTAGCTACCATGACCAGATTGGTATCCAGAGGTATGAACCTCGACAAAACTTGTCCTCGATGTCGACGTGAAGAAGAAAGCATCAACCATGCACTGTTTACTTGTCCATTCGCAACTATGGTTTGGCGACTATCGAACCTACCTCAGCAACATCTCCGTTTTACCCATGATTTTGAAGGAAATTTATCAAATTTAATGAGTTTTACAAACCAAACAACCCATGACGACAAAAAGCTCATGCCGTATTGGTTTCTTTGGCGAATTTGGAAAGCCAGGAACAATTTTGTTTTTAACAAAGGTAGAGAAAGTGCTTCCAAAACAGTCTTGAAAGTACAATCTGAAACAAAGCATTGGATCTCGGCAACTACTAGTCAAAAGAAGAGTGATACCACGACAAGTCATCATCCGCATACTCTTTCTTCCAGTCATACCTGGCAGAAGCCGCCTCCTCCATTCATAAAGTGTAATTTTGATGCAGGTTTTGATACTCATACACATCAAGCGACAGCAGGCTGGATCATTAGAGATCATCAGGGCACACCGAAATCTTGGGGATCAGTGCAACTTGGTTATGCAACAACTCCACTAGAAGCCGAGACAAAAGCCTTATTAGTAGCAATGCATCAATCATGGATTCGTGGACATAAGGCCATAATCTTTGAAGGGGATTGTGAAACGTTAATCAAAACAGTCAACGGTTCAAAGAAGATCGGCTCATTGACAAATCTCCTTAAGGATATCGAATTCTGGGAAAAGAAATTTCAAACAATTCGTTTTGCTTTTGTTAAAAGAGATGGAAACATGGCAGCCCATCTTCTAGCAAAATTTGGTTCTATATCCTCTGTTTTTTATTCAAATTCTGTAATTCAGCCATGTTGGCTCCAAAACCAACTTTGTATTGACTTTTCTAATTTAATATAAGTATGCTTTGACGAAAAAAAAAAAAAAATCTCTTATAACTGTAAAATAAAACTCGTTGGAGAGTTATATATATAAAACAACTTATACTTAGAAATCAATGATGAAAATTCCGAAATGTAATTTTATACAATAATACTAGATCGAGAATAAAGAGTACATAGCGATATTCTCTAATAGGTTTTACAGTATAGTGAAATTTCGAAATAGAAGCACATTATTTTCTAATAGATTTGTATAAATGTCAAATTTGGTGCTCTATAATATTAACTAAGCACCGATTTAGATCCATTTATAGATATGATTCGCTAAGTTTCTAGGTCCCCTTATCAAGACTTCATTTTTAACGCGCCTAAACTATTATTTTCCAAGTTCATTTTTACAAATTTTCTTACCCAAATTCATTTATACAATTTCCTAGTAAATTTATTTATTTTCTTTATATAAAGTTTTTATGTTCTTACCCAAATTATTTTCACTTTTTTTACATATTAAAAGAGATTTATGATAATTTAAATTTTGACATTGTAATAATCTCTAATTAATTTTTAAAAAATTCTTGATTGATGAAATGATTGGGACATTGCATATACTTCGTTTGGCCGGTTTAAAGAGAATTACTAGTCTTCTTTCTATCCGTACAGTAATTTTAATTTGTAACAATTGATTTCATTAAAATTTTGTGTGTTGAAGGTGTAAACATTTTTTATATATAGCTCTAAAGATCAAGGGCATTTCAATTAGAAATAGCTTACACTCTTTTTCCACATTTTGTCCAAAATAGTATAACTATTCAGTTAGTGGTGATGATGCTCCACATTTAATAATCGTCGACTCCACCACATAATTTTGAGAAAAAATAAAAATAAAGACTCCTAAAAAAATATCACAATGAGTATCTTTTTGAAAGTAGATCTTGAAAACTTAAGCAAGTTTTTCAAATTGCACACATATTCAACTTTAATTTTAAGGTAGCGAGCTCTGAGACGTTTTCTACATATAGCAAAAGAGTAAAAATATTCCGCGTTGAAATTTGTTTTTTCTTGCTATGATGCCTCTTATTGCTTAATTAGAGAGAGAAAGAGAGAGAGAAAAAGCAATCGACATCAAGTCTTAAAATCTTCTCTATCACATTACCTTTGAGGATTATAAAAACATATAACCTTCTTCTTATTCTTCATACATTTTCCGTCACACTTGTGAAACTAGAATATATATATATATTTTTTTTTCTGACGACGCTGAAAAGAGATTTAGGTTAATTATAATCTTCTCGTTGAACTTCTATTTCTCTATTCTTACCCATTTCTATTTAACTCTATACTTACCAATTTCTTTCTTTCTTGCAGACATTACCCATATATATTTGAAGGGAAGGTAATGATGCTATCTTCTAATATTTTTATTTACTTTGTTGTTAGTTCCTTGAACATTTTAGTCTTTAGGATAACTGAGATTCACGATGGCTACCCTCTTCGGGTAAACATGCCTTAATTCTGTTTAGTCTTTCTCTACAGATTATACAATTCACTTTTCTAGTCTTTCTCTACAGATTAATTATATAATTCAAATTGCAAATTACTTCAGGAGACAGATACGTATGAGCTACAATTACATCATTGCATGAATATATAATTACCATGTCAAAAATTAACCGATTTCAGTTACTTTCTTCCTTCTTTTCTTGTAATCGAGTTTCTGATTCAATTGCTTGATTCCTTCTTCTTCGCTAGGGCATATTATCCAGTTTTGATCTAAAAAATATTTCCGTTTAACTTTATAGAATTTTGCTAATTATGTATTCATTTTTATATATAAAGAAACCATTTTAACAAATAAAAGAAATTGACCATTTTCTAGCAGAGGTAGAGTAGGTCGCTGTATAGTGTATACATTTATTAACCATGTGATTTATATAATAATATTAGGTAATTTTTCGAGGTGATGTTTAGCTTCTAACCCGCGGTAGATTGAAATATTCTACATTGAAATGAAATCACTATGCGTTAAAATACCAGATGATGTAATATAATCCTGTCATTTTCACTGCACTACCTCTAATCTTGTGAAATTTTCTCCAGCCCTAGCTCGGTCGTTCTTCTCCCTGCTCCAAAACGCCTAAACGTTGACAAGTTTAGCATCCGAAATCACTATGAGTCATAGACCTGGAAAGGAAGTGCAAATCACAGGAACTGAGGCATCCGTGGGATCGTTAACCCCATCAAACAGGATAGAGTACAAAGCAGTCCAATGGATTCATGAGTCATGCAGAAGAATGTCCGCCGTTGCCTTTAACGACTTTGATCATTTTGAAGATTACATTGCTGTCGCCGGTGGCTACCAGGTTGATTTTTCTACCACTACTCTTCTATCCTTGGGCAACAAGACTTTGTATGTTTAATTTGGTGCATCTCTTTTTTGTAGGTTACTTGTTACATGTTGCTTACTAGTGATGACTGTGCCTTTACCAAATTCACCATGCCTTCTTATTTTGACGAAGACGTACGGAATACATTTTACTAATTAACTATATATTTATTTTGTGGCAGTTTAAACTATTGGGTACGTAGGTGATCTTTAATTGTCATTCTTTTTTTACCAGAAAAACGAATCGTTTTATGCCGTTAGCTGGGCACGTCAAGGCATGAATGGGTTCCCAATGATTGTGGCTGGAGGACTAAATGGCATTCTCCGAGTCATTGAATTTGATGATCGCAAAGAATCTCACAGCCTTACTTTTGATAAGGTATAATCAAAATTTTGAGTGACTATATTATATAGATAACCTGGAATATGTATTTACTCAACTCGATTTGCCTTCCATATTAAGACTTTGGTAGGCCACGAGGGTGCAGTGAATGAAATCAAACCGTATTTGTTTGCTCTTCCACTTGTCTTAAGTGCAAGCAAGGTAAATTATACTTCTATGTTTTTTTTTTTTTGAAAATTATTGTATCTGCATTGCAATAAAATCTTTTGGCGCCACTTGTTACATAAAAAATTAAATATTAGGACAAATCGGTTCGACTGTGGAACATCGTAACTGGGGTGTGTGTTTTGATCTTTTCTGGAACCAAAGGCCATCATGGTGAAGTTTATAGTGCGGTGTGTAATTGTATATATATATATGTTTAATTATACTTTTTTGCAGTTTTAATTTTGTGTAAATTACCAACGGTTTTCTTTGCAATTTAGGACGTTAATCCTATGGATACGGATTGGATTATAAGTTCAGGGGCAGACAAAACTATCAAAATCTGGTCGCTAAAAGGTAAATAATGACGTTTTATTTGAGTAAGTTGATTTTGTCGCTGGCTTATAATCTTTGGATTTGTCAGAGCATAGGGTCTTTGTAAAAGAGTCTTCTAAGTGGACTGGCGAAGCGTCAAATTTCCCAACCAAATATGTTAGTTCTCCAGTAAGTACTATATCAATTGATTTCTGTCATCTTGTAACAGTTTACAAAAACAGAAGTGACACATGTTTTCTAACAATATTTATTCTACCAACAGATGTATGAAGTATCACTTGGTGCAGATTACGTTGATTGCAACCGTTTCTCTTACGACGGTGATATGCTTTTCTCACAGGTTGGTTGGTTGGTTAGTAGACTACGGTGCGAATTACTATAAATATATACATATAACTCTTTTTTTTTTTTTTTTTGATGACTACGGGATAGTGATGTGGCAAATACAGTCTAATGGGAAGCCAAATATTGTGAAAAAATTTCCTGTTCCAGAAAGCGGACCGCCATGCAAGTTTTCATGTAACATGGAAGATAAAGTTGCAATTGGTAATAAAATGAAGAAATATTTACTCAGATGTTAACCAAAAGTTCGAATATTACTAGAATATCATACATTTTCTAAAAATTACTCATATGTTTTGAGCATTTGTGTAATTACAATTAACACCCTTTATTAGTTTTTTTTTAATTAATAATTTTTAATTCGTTTTTAATTAAAAATAATAAATAAAAATTTGATTATCCATGTCATTAATCCACATCACCAATCTCACACTCCTCAAACTCATGTTATTTCTACTCTTCTCTTTTTTGTCTCCAAATCCAAGAAAAACTTTTAGATCATTTCTCCTCTTCTCATTTTTTTGTCTCCAAATCCAAGAAAAGCTTTTAGATCTAATAATCTGCAACTAACTTGGGTACAACATTGACAGAGATCTTCAAATTGCAGGATTGGGCTGGATCTTCCTAGACCTCACAGCCACAACGCTTGCCATAGGGTCCCAAATCAAAAGCTTCGTCAGGTCTACTCGCAACCACGCTCACGAAAAAAGTCATCAAAAATCAAAACCCAAAACAAAGAGATCTATGGAATTCTACATGATTCGTTACAGGTTTGAGTTGAAATCAAGAATAGCTACTCTTTTACTTTGATTTTACATGTCTCTCGTTTAATCTTCCTCTCAATCGATCTATTTGGAGACATTTCTACTTCTATCTATGTTTTGATTCATACGGTTTAGTCTTCCTCCTATGTATCCCTCATACATATTTTTACGAATCTTAATTTGATTGTTGTTATTTGACCAATAAATTTCATATTGTCTTCTCCAAAAAAATGTTGCTTTCCGATCTGTATTATAAATCAGCCGTAAAGTGATGTAACTCAGCCGTAATGTGATGTAACTCAGCCGTAACATATAATTTACACAACCTTTCGTCTTCCCTGAATGATAACTCAGTCGTGACATGTAATTTACCGAACCTTTTGTCTTCCCTGAAGCATATAACTCACCCGTAACATATAATTTACACCCATCTATCGTCTTCCCTGGAGAATATAACTCAGCCGTGACATGTAAATTTCCCGAACCTTTCGTCTTCCCTTAAACATATAACTCAGCCGTAATGTAATTTTACCGAACCTTTCGTCTTCCCTGGAACATATAACTCAGCTGTGACATGTAAATTGACCGAACTTTTCGTCTTTCCTTAAGCATATAACTCAGCCGTAATGTAATTTTACCGAACCTTTCGTCTTCCCTGGAACATATAACTCAGCCGTGACATGTAAATTGACCGAACCTTTCGTCTTCCCTTAAGCATATAACTCAGCCGTGACATGTAAATTTGCAGCGAAACAATAAGAGACGCAACATTTCCTCTAACTTTATCATCGAGCACCAACTTCACAAGTTTTTCGTGCGTTGTTTTCGCATCTATCTGCACAACTCTACACCCTCTTTCATCGGTGTTAAATACGTATTTGTGTTTTTATACCCAATTACCGGAACCGGATCAACCATATCGGGAGAAGGATGAAAGAAATTGAAGAAGAATGAGGAAGACGATGAAGAATTGGAATTTCCGGTGATGTGATAAACTCAGGTGAAGAAGACGAGTTGAAAAAATTTGGCCCTATTTTTTTGTCCTTTGATGATGATGACATGGAATGTTGCATCCACGTCATTTTTTAATTGATGAAGTGGCAAGTAAGCCACCAAACGAAAATGTAAATCAGCTAAATTAAACCAGCCATCAAACAAAACTTTAACTCAGCCGCAACATGAATACTATTACAGTAATTAAAAAACGAAAAAACGGCAGCCAAATTCAGCCGTTTACTGTCGTAACTCAACCAAAAATATTTAACTCAGTCGTGTCGTTTAATAAGTCGGCCGTCATTGCATGCTATTCTAGTAATTAATCTTTCGCTACTAAGTCAGCCATAATAAGGCCGAATTTTCCGTTAATCCAGCTCATTACGGCTGATTTATGATACTCGAACATAAATTAGCCGTAACGTCATCCCATAACTAAGCCGTCTTTGATAACTCAGCCAGCCGGAGAAAGTTAAGTCAGCCGTGTCGAAGCAATAACTCAGCCAAAAATTTGACAAATCAACCATCGGGTGAAAACTCAGCCGTAACTTAGGCTGGGTTATGCTCGAAAGTCAGCCATTTTATCATAACTCAGATAGATTTTAGTAAGTCAGCCGTAACTCCAGGCTGGGTTATACTCGTAAGTCAGCCGTTTGCTCATAACTCAGCCATTTTTCTTAAATCAGCCGCAACATACCGTAACTCAGCCGTAACTGCCGCTATATCGCTCGACGGCTGAGTTCATTAATACACGTCAGCGATTTCTGACGTGGCGACGCGGCTTTGCTGACGTGGCAGTGGCATTCTTTGTAATTACGTTTTTTTCTTTAACGTTTAACAGGGGCACGCTGGGTATAAAAAATATACCCGAAATATGATAGTAATAAAAAAAAAGATCTGTATGTTTCTGGTAATTTCATATAAAATGTATAACATCTGAGTAAATCTCCCTAAAATGAATTCCTGGAATTAATTTGGTTTGGTTTTATTTATCATGTTTTGGGATTAATTTGGTTTGATTTATCATCAGGGAACAAGAAGGGACAAATATATGTCTGGAATTTCAAAAGCAGCCCTCCTGAATTGATTGCAATGTAAGTAAATGAAAAAAACATCATTATTGAATATCACAAATGCTAGGTTGGATTATCTTTGGTGTTGACATGAATTTGTTTTTGCAAATAGTTTATCAGATCCTGATTCAAAAACAACGATCACACAGACTGCGATGACTCGTGATGGAAGGTATATATATATATATATACTGTGATCTATTAAATTTTTATATTTTTAGGATTGAATGACATTATAAATCTCATCATTTTCCCCTTTCTTTGTTTGTGGGAAAAATATTTTTAGGGTAATTTTTAGCATAAACGAGAAAGGAGTCATTATTCGTTGGAACGACACAACTTTGGAGCAGACCAAGTCGATTATATATCAGTTGATACACAAGCTGAAGGTGATTAATTGAAGAATCTACTAATCGATATATCAAGTGTTAGTTAATTTTTGGAATAAATTGTCAAGTCCATTTATCTATCCCAACATGTGTCACGTTGAAGCTTTATTATTATCTATCATAAGAAAATCGTAAACTCAAAAAGCAAAAAAAAAAAGCTTTGGTCGAAAGAGAATTGAGTATTATTTTTAAAAATATTTCTTAATAATGTGATCCCAATCCGTCAAGTAGTCATTTGCTAGAAGCCTTTGGGTTAGAGCTCTCCATATTTCAGAAGAATACCCACAAAAGAAGTATAGATGAATCCTTGACTCTTCAATGTCGTCACAAAGAACACAGTCAACCCTTTGTCCCGAATTCCAACATTTGATACGATCTCCCGTGGATAAACGTATCATGAATTGTCATCCATGTTAAGAATGAGTACTTGGGCGTCGCACTGGAGAACTATAGGCCTTTGTACCATTCTTCCTTTGGATGGGCGACCTTATGATGTTTCAAGTGCCTTTCGTAGTGATTGTCTACTTGAACCTGTCTACCGAGAATCTCCAAAGTATGATATATTTACCTTCACTCTTTTTTTTTTTTTAAACGCTTCACTCTTTCTCTTTGGGTTAATTTGTGGTTCTCTGCCTCGATGTTATTTAAAAGAGGACTCGATGTCTTCGTCTTCGACGAGGTCTCAAAACTGTTTCAACTGTGCTTCAAGAGATATCCCCATATCAATGATTCCAGAAGGTCCGGTAGTGTCAATTAGTCTGCCCAATTTGCGACCAGTCATCATACCAAAACGACGTAGAGCATCCATTTTATACTTCCACCTTGTGCAAAGATTTCACAATTTCACTATATTTCAGCAACTCTTTCCACATCCAAGAACATATACTTATGTTCTCTTTTCCCGACCAGAATGACCCTTTATGGATTTCATTAATTTTGCTGTCTTCTTTTCTCCTCCCATGGTTACAACATTGATTCTTCTCCATTTGTGAGCCTCTTCATCAAAACCCTTCAAATGTAACTATAAATTCCAGTTTTGTATCAGCTTTGTGATGGATTCATTTGAATACATTATAAACTTTTTTTTACAGCAAAATATCTTATAACCTTTTTTTTTGGTTTAAAACACACTAAATAATCTTCCATTTCAGTGTAGAGTTTGATTTCTGTTTTCCTTTTTTCTTCTATTCTAAAACATTTATTGATGTAAGGTTTGTTGTAGTTCTTCCCTTTATTTTCTTCGTGATGCTTGGACGTATAAAAATGAGCACCATTCACATACAATGGCCAATGTTCGAAACTTTAAGCTAGTTGTGAGACGTTAGTAATTTGTTTTTGCAATGTAACCTCCTATCGGATTCTTTCATTAGTTAGTGGGTACTGGTGTAGTTGAAGCTACGAGAAATACGAAAAATTAGTTTAGTCTTCGAATGAATACCCGATAATCCAAGCTTCTTTTGCGATGAATTAGTGACATCGTACTAATTACTAAATAAATTAAGTAATTAAATTACACATTCGTTGCTAAGCTAGCAACAAAATGGTGTGTCCCTAATTGAGGACGAAAGGATGTTTACCTTAAATCGACGAGAATTTGATAATTTTTTTCCTTCAATCGACGAGAATTTGATAATTTAGTCCACTCATTACCATGCTATTTTTATCCGAACGTAGGTTTGAAATCATAAAATCACAAAGAAAAACATCAGTTATGCAATACACTAAAAACTTCACCACTTGACCTTTGGTTCCAATAAATATCAAAACGCATATATTAAAAAAAAAATCTCAAAACATATCTCCAAGAGTTGTGTGCTATGTATATTGAAAAGACTGCCGTGACTAATCACACAGAGATAAAAATTTCTTGGTTACATTTATCGAGATCTGATGTAACTTATTTCGTAGGAAGAGCTCAATATTTTGAGAAACCGTTTGAAAAAAATGTTGAATGTACAATCTCTAGATACCAAACTATCAAATATTTTTAAAATTTGTAAAGTGAACTTTTTATGTGATAACAATAGGCTCAAAGGAAAGTTACAAGGCTATGTAATGACAATGAGCTGATATTTCACAAAGTAAAATTTGATAGTTATTTTAAATCAAACATTAGGAAACATAAAATTTAACATAAATTTCACACTGAACATTTGGTTGTTTACTAGACATGACTAAATGATAGAACTAGATATATAGACAGTTCAATTGTTACACACTAACAAAAACAATTATGTTTAAATGGTTGAGTGAAGGAACAATGCAATGTAAAATATGTGGCTAAAACAGAGGTTTCTTTTGTACTAGGCAGAAATAAGCTGTTCTTGTAGAGGTCTCTTGGCAGGAGTGGAACGTTGTGACTCAGACGATTGAATTAGTACTTGCATTGTTATAGTTGCAATCACCAAGAAGAACACAAACAAAAGAATGATCTTCCACGAGGCCACTATGGAGAGCCATTGGAGTAGCTTGAAACCACCGAATATTAGAAGACATAACCAAATGATGACCACCTGTTTCCAACAACATTACCAGGTTTCATTAGAGAATCAATTTAATAGCATATTGCGGTATTCCCGATGTGTGATGTTTCTTACGATCAATGGTTTGATTGGCCGGTTGATTTGGTGAACTTCCAAGTCGCTGAAAACGTCTTTTGTAAAATATTTCTCAAGTTGAGCATCCTGAATTAAAAAGTAAGCAATGTAGCGACATGAATTTTAGCAGAAAATTGAAAAGTTTGATGAGGAGAATGTTGGTGAACCTTCGTGATAAAGAGATCTTGGCACCATTGTGCAATACCATCATCGGTTTCTGGCAACTCACTCATTTTGTGACGTCTCATCAGCAAATTCACCTTCAAGAAAATAGAAAGAGAGAGTTTCTGATATAGTGCTGAACCTAGGCTTCTATGTGAAAAAAAAACACATTTGAATATTTTGTAACCTCAGATGATTGTCCACTGAACATCCTAAGCAGAGTTGGTGTAGGGTGATTGTTATGAACAGTTAAGGTACAGTCATAAATTGCAGGAACAAATGACCGTATTTGAGACACCGCCGAAACAAAACCCTGATTTTGCATATCTATGTAAATCCAAGTGAAGTAAAGCTCATAATAACCTGAAAAAAACAAGTTTAGGTGAAACTCACCTTTGTACGAGGAATCAGAACATTTCGAGGAGACGGTAAGCTTCTGATAGAGGCGTAATCTTGAGCAGCTTCAAGCTTCTCTTGAGTGAAACGAGTTCCTTCAACGAAAAGAGCTAACCAAAATGTCATAGGAAAGTCCTCAAGTCGTTTAAAACCTGCCTGCAAAGAAGTAACACAGAAGGATGTTTCAAGCACATCAAACAGAACAAATTGAAGCACAAGAAAGAAACAATGCAAAATTAACCTTGAGGGTATTCTCATCTTTGGCCCAACTTCTTTCCAAGAAAATGTAATCCGAAAACCACATTGACCAACCTATGATCTGCGAAAGACTTGTAGTGTTTGAGTAAATTATAGAGAGTATACTAAAAAGAAGAAAATTCAACAAAGATCAAAAGAACTCACTGGAAGATACTTGGCTTCTTTCTTCATGATGGCTAAAGAGCTTCCAAGACAACCTGCACGCTGTTATATGATTAATAATAATCAATCAGAGACAATGATTTCTCCAACTTAACCAAAAAAATTTCATGTTTTAGAGAAAGATAGAAACACCTGAGCCATGACCCATCCAATAAGCCAATCAATGTCACTTCGATGATTGCTTAAGACAAGTGCATGTTCTTTCCCTAAAATTCAAAATCAAGAACAGGAATCATTAGATTCAAATACTTAAAGACTTAGTTTGCATAAAACTGATCTTTACCAATCAACTCTAGAGTCTCCGCATCAGCGTATAAATTGATCTGCAACAACAACAACACATATCACATATCAGACTATGATACCTCTATGTAAACCACAACAAGATTTCATGAAAATCACCAACCTTTATACAAGCCCACCAATCAAACAACCATATGAGCTGCAACCAAAGTAATTCCGCAACATTTTTGTTGATTCTTCTATACAAACTTCTTGAGAATGGACGAACAATGATAAAGAACACAAGCTGGAAACAAAGAAAATGTTTCCAAAACCTTTAGTTGACACAAATTTCAATTCTATAACAGACATATTATAAAGAACATAAAATGTTTCAGCTGTGTCTCGTCCATTGAGAAGACATCAGAGTAAAAATCATGTTTTCGACAAACAAAAATGGATGACCTGAATGATGTTGACGATGAGCCCTGAGATCAAGAAGAGGACACCAACAGGGATAAAGGCAAGAGCCGCAGGGATCTTCATGTCTGAGAGAGAGAAGGAACAACACAAAGCAGCAACAGGACAATACCAAAAATTGTTGGAGAAGACACCAACAGAGGATGACTGTTATCTTTTTGTTTTCCCTGTTCTCAAATTCTTTTTGGGAGATTAGAGAAATGAAAATGAGGAAAATCATTGTTGTTTTGATGAGCGTTATTCAAGCTCTATTTTAAGCCCATCAAGCTCTGTCTTTCTCTCTCTCTTACAATATTTTAGTTGACAAACACATGTAGACATGTGCGCATGTAAAGCTCTCCCATGAATTAGTAGAATAAAATGCAACTAAATAATAACAAAAATTGTTGTATTATTAACTCATATCTCATAAGGAGATGAAATTATTTTTAACAGTATACCTCATATATAATACAACATTCCCATCAAATCCTGATGCTCGTAGTGGTAACAGAGTACTGCACCATTCCTTGCAGTGGGTCTCTCATGCATTAACCAGCTTTTCTTCTGCACTGGATTCTCCTGAATCAGCCTCAACAGAATTGCGCCTGAACCAATGCAAGTGGTTCCCGCTGCAAACTGTCCTGCAGCAACTGGAACATCTCCGTCTGCTTCCATTTCAAAACTGCAGCTGTAGAAGCTAGGCCCATGTCGGACCTATAAAGCATCAACCCTAATGGTTGGGTACATAAGGAAAAATGAGAGCAAGCTTACAACATAGGTAGCTAGAAAGATTGAGAAAGTATGAAACATAGGGGATAAATCCATAGGATGACAGAAGTTAAAACGCAACATGTCACAAGCGAGATCGTGGTGCGTCAAAGACACCTCCGCGAAACATTCGGGGAGCTTAACAATACTTTCAAAAGAATTCGTGACGTTGAAGAAGATTCTTTAGCTTCAATGGTTTCCGGCGTGAACCAGTTAGAGAAAACTAAAAGACTTTGAAACGATTCTCTCCACAAGGGAGGAGGGCTGAGCTGAGATTACCTCTAAGACGGAGCAGCTTTGGCGCCAAAGAAAAACATCAGTTATGCAATGCACTAAAAACTGCACCACTTGACCTTTGGTTCCAATAAATATCAAAACGCATATATAACAAATATCTCAAAGCATATCTCCAACAGTCTGCGAGAGACTTTCACAAATCAGAGATAAAAATTTCTTGGTTACATTTATCCAGATCCTATGTAACTCATTTCGTACCAAAAGCTCTACATTTTGACTTTTTGAGATACCGTTTGAAAAAATGTTTAATGTACAATCTAATACCAAATTAAACTATCAAATATTTTAAAATTTGTAGAGTGAACTTTTTCTGTGAAAACAATAGGTAGGCTCAAAGAAAAGTTAGAAAGGCTATGTAATGACAACGAGCTGATATTTCACAAAGTCAGATTTTATAGTTACTTTTTTAATACAAACATTTGGAAACATAAATTTCACAATGAACATTTGGTTGTTGACTAAATGATAGAACTAGATATATAAACAGTTTAATTGTTACACACTAACACCAACAATTATCGTTGATTGAAGGAACAATGCAATGTAAAATCTATGGCTTAAACAGAGGTTTCTTTATTACTAGGCAGAAATAAGCTGTTCTTCTAAAGGTCTCTTGGCAGGAGTGAAACGTTGTGACTCAGACGTTTGAACAAGTACTTGCATTGTTATAGTTGCAATCACCAAGAAGAACACAAACAAAAGAATGATCTTCCACGAGGCCACTAAGGAAAGCCATTGGAATAGCTTAAAACCACCGTATATAAGAAGACACAACCAAATGATGACCACCTGTTTCCAACAACATTACCAGATTTTATAAGAGAATCAATTTAATAGCATTTTGCGGTAATCCTGATGTGTGATGTTTCTTACGATCAATGGTTTGATTGGCCGGTTGATTTGGTGAACGTCCAAGTCGCTAAATACGTTTTTTGTGAAGTATTTCTCAAGTTGAGCATCCTGATTTTAAAAGTAAGCAATAAGCAAGCAATGTAGCGAGATGAACTTTAGCGTAAATAGGAAATTTCGATGAGTAGAATATTGTTGGTGAACCTTGGTGATAAATAGATCTTGGCACCATTGTGCTATGCCATCATCGGTTTCTGGCAACTCGCTCATTTTGTGACGTCTCATCTGCAAATTTACCTTCAAGAAAGAAGAAACAAAGAGTTTATGATATAGTGAGCATAGGCTTCTATGTGAAGAAAAAAAAAAAAAAACACAAACACATTTGAATATTTTGTAACCTCAGATGATTGTCGACTGAACATCCTAAGCAGAGTTGGTGTAGGCTGATTGTTATGAACGGTAAAGGTGCAGTCATAAATTGCAGGAACAAATGACCGTATTTGAGATACCGCTGAAACAAATCCCTGATTTTGCATTCTACGTAATTCCAAGTGAAGTAACGCTCATAATAACCTGAAAAAACAAGTTTTAGGTGAAACTCACCTTTGTACGAGGAATCAGAACATTTCGAGGTGATGGTAAGCTTCTGATAGAGGCGTAATCTTGAGCAGCTTCAAGCTTCTCTTGAGTGAAACGAGTTCCTTCAACGAAAAGAGCTAGCCAAAATGTCATAGGAAAGTCCTCAAGTCGTTTAAAACCTGCCTGCAAGAAGCAAAACAAAAGGATGTTTCAAGCACATCAAACATAATCAAATTTAAGCACAAGACAGAAACAGCGCAAAATTAACCTTGAGGGTATTCTCATCTTTAGCCCAACTTCTTTCCAAGAAAATGTAATCCGAAAACCACATCGACCAACCTATGATCTGTAAAAGACTTGTAGTGTTTCAGTAAATTATAGAGAGTAAACTAAAAACAAGAAAGATCGAAAGAACTCACTGGAAGATACTTGGCTTCTTTCGCCATGATGGCTAAAGAGCTTCCAAGACAACCTGCACGCTGTTATATGATTACTATTAATCAATCAGAGACAATGATTTCTCCAAATTAATTATAAAAAAAATCATGTTGTAGAGAAAGACAGAAACACCTGAGCCATGACCCATCCAATAAGCCAATCAATGTCACTTCGATGATTGCTTAAGACAAGTGCATGTTCTTTCCCTGAAATTTAATATCATGAACAAGAATCATTATATTCAAATACTTAAGAATTAGGTTTCATAAGCTCTTTGATTATTTTTTACCAATTAACTCTAGAGTCTCTGCATCAGCGTATAAATTGATCTGCAACAACAACATCACATATCACATATCAGACTATTATGATACATCTATGTAAACAACAACAAGATTCATGAAATCACCAACCTTTATACAAGCCCACCAATCAGACAACCATATGAGCTGCAACCAAAGTAATTCCGCAACATTTTTGTTGATTCTTCTATACAAACTTCTTGAGAATGGACGAACAATGATGAAGAACACAAGCTGAAAACAGGGAAATGTTTCCAAAACCTTAAGTTGATACAAATTTCAATTCTATTACAGATATTAAAGAACATTCAATGTTTCAGCTCTGTCTCTTCCATTGAGAAGACAATGAAAATGAATTTCTTTTGGTATCAGAGTAAAAAGCATGTTTTCCATGAACAAAAATGAATGACCTGAATGCTGTTGACGATGAGCCCTGAGACCAAGAAGAGGATGCCAACAGGGATAAAGACAAGAGCAGCAGGGATTGTCATGTATGAGACACACCAACAGAGAATGACTGTTCTGTTTTTGTTTTCCCTGTTCTCAAATTCTTTTTGGGGGATTAGAGAAATGAGAATAAGGAACATCATTGTTGTTTGTTTCGATGCAAGAGCGTTTTTCAAGCTATATATTAAGCCCATCATGCTCTGTCTCTCTCTCTCTCTCTCTCTTAGAATATTTTAGTTGACAAACATATGGAGACGTGTGCGTATGTAAAGCTCTCCCACGAAGTAAGTTGACAAACACATGGAGACGTGTGCGTATGTTAAGGTCAAATTATTTTAAACAGTATACCTTATGTACAATACAACATTCCCATCAAATCCGGAAGCTCGTAGTGGTATGTCTTATGTTGTTATCGACTATCAGCAAAAACTTCGGATCTACAGAGTTTCTGGGTGATAACTGAGCACTGCACCATTCCTAGCATTACGTCTCTCATGCATTAACCAGCTTTTCTTCTGCACTGGATTCTCCTGAATCAGCCTCGACAGATAACGTAAGTGGCATTGTCCTGATTTTGACAGGTTTCCCGAGTTTGGTTTTATCTTCCATCGCTGCAAGTTGAAGGGCTTTTGCACAGACTGGGAAACACTGATCGTCCCATGACTCCAGAATTACGCCTGAACCAATGCAAGTGGTTCCCTCGTAAAACGCTGCAAACTGTCCAGCAGCTAGACCTTGATCGTCTTCGTCTAGGTGCACAACTGCAACATCTCCGTCTGCTTCCATTTCAAAACTGCAGCTGTAGAAGCTAGGCCCATGTCGGACCTATAAAAGCCGCTCTCAACATTCAGTGCCAAGTAGACTATCATGTGTAGAAAGTAACTGATCATATTGTTTACCTTGCAACGGAGCTCTCTAACATTGCCTGAAGGTTTCCCACTAAGCCATCTTAAGGAGCCAACACGGAAAATCCGCCTTCTCTTGTCGATTGAGTAGTAATTTCTGGAGACAAACACTACGTTGTTCTTGGTGTCCTTTTCAACAACATACCTGCACATGAATAAAGGGATATCACGGCCAAAATTAAAGATCTAAAAGAAATTATACTCGGCATGTGATGAGAAGTTCAGCAAAATTGTTTTCTCGATACTAATGAAGCGTTCATACATTAAGAACCAGAAGCTGCTTTTAATTATCATATGAGCCAAAAGCTGGTATCTCAACCAACGACAGAAATAGCTTCGAATTTCAAACATCTTTTAAGAAACATACCAGGGCCCACCGGGTAAACGCAAGCCTTGGCGTTGTCCAATTGTGTAAAACCAAAATCCCCGGTGGTTACCAAGAAAATCCCCAGTTTCGGCTTCCAATATAATTCCTTCCATCTCTCCTATGTGTGCACAGACAAAGTCGCTGAACTTTATCTATTACAGAAAACCATGTTCTTATCTTTCAGACTTGCACAAACAGTCACTAACCAGAAGAACAAACTAAAAAAATATACCTTTCCAAGGAAACAAATTCCTTGCGAATCCTTTCTATCTTTATTTGGCAAATCGAATTGTGTGGCTAGTTTGCGAACTTCGTCCTGTACATCAGAAAACAAGTATGACAATCACCACGAAGAAATCAAAATGTTTTCATTCTTAACCTTTTTTCACGTTTCGGAATCGACCAGAGGTATAAGACTAAAATCTCTCCCAATTCTGGAAAGCTAGAACTTCCTCGAGTACCTTTTTTACACAACCAAGTGGGAAAATCAGTCGCTTAAGCTGGGTTTGAGAGAGATGTGAGAGGAAGTAGGTCTGATCCTTCACCTAAACAATCGAAAAATACAGACTATAAAATGGTACAGGTACTGAAAATAAAAGTAATGCATTTACGACGCATTAGTAGCCAACAACAGTAGGTACAATGCAAACATTAAATATGCTGATCAGAAAGATTAAGTCAAGAGTGTTTTATACCATGTCTTGTGATAGTTCCAAAACAGATGATGCATCATTTTGGTCAACAGGAGGATGAACCACTTTAGCATAATGACCTGAACCTACATAGTCATACTCCATATCACTGATTGCATCCATGAATGCACCTGAAAATATAAGGTCAATCTATAGCTGATTAGTCAAATTAGCATATACACTTCAACTGAAAGCAGAAGTCTTTCTTCATGGGCGAAAACTCTTGATCACAAACTATTGCACTGAAGAGCTTACCGAACTTAATTCTAGTATTACATAGAACATCCGGATTAGGTGTACGTCCACACCGATACTCCTCAATAATGTAGGAAACCTGATTTATAGTTGGAAATCCAATCAGCAACCCAAATTATTACCATTTTAGAAAGAAGCAACAAAGAAAGAACTTACAACTCTTTCCCAATATTCATCTGTTAAATGCACAACCTCCAAAGGAACATCAACCTATAAAATGGCACCACTAGAAACAGTAAACATCGTCCTTTCATTGTTAAGTATAAAAAGGATGAACCTTTTGAAACAAGCATGAACCTTTTAAAACAAGCATGAACCTTTTGGAACAAGCAAGAATCTTGAAGATAATCACAGAATCAAGATAATCAAGAACACTACCTGCTCACAAACATGCTTAGCATACTTCAAATCATCTTCCCAAGGACACTGATTCCAGAAATTCTCAAAGCCTTCCTACAGAACATTGAAACATCACAAACCCATATATGTCTATGGTTCTAACAAGCAATTGCGAAGAAGAAGAAGCACACCTGAAACCAGATTTTGAGATAGAAAGCTGTACAGGAGTGACCAGCGGCGTGGAGGAGACGGAGAGCGACACTGCTATCGACGCCGCCACTGAGGAGGACGGCGACACGAAGAGGCTTCTCAGGCATGGAACATGAGAGGTATTGGTCGAGGAGAAACGCATGGCGACTATAGTTAAGGCCCGAGGATAGGAGAGGCGTAATTGGATCAGAAGATTGAGGAGACGGAAGGAGAGAGGAAGAGGAGGATGGGGAGGAGGAGAAGAATGAGGGGAAAACGCGGAAGGAAATTGAGATAGAAGAAAGAGGAAGGCGAAATAGCGGTGGTGAAGGAGAGAGGAAGGGTTTGGCGACGGCGGAGAACATCGGAATTCGCCGGCGATTGAACCTTCGGTTAAAGAAGGAGGGTTTATCTTATCTGCTCTGTTTTGCGTTTTGTAAACGAAAACCTCAAAATGACATTTTTATGTTATTTATGGGGAAAACTATGAATTCTACCACAAAAAGCTGGGACCCTTAACAAAAATACAACATTTGTGTAAACTCCTCAAAACTACCATTTTCTTATGGTAGAAATAATATGAAAAGACCAAAATACCCTTGTATTAATGGGAAGCAAAACATATTTTTATTTTCTTTTTTTGCTTTATTTTAATATTTTTTGTCCAGCATTATCAATTCATCGAAATAGATTCGTCAAAGATGATATCACACACATATATGGACAACAACCAAATATACATGTCTAAATTTGTCCACCAAACTAAAAATTATAAGTATATACATATATCATGAAATAAATACAAATAAGTCTGTAGTATCTGCTTCGCATGGACAAAAAAAACCATATATATACATCTTGGACCAATAATCGTCGATAACGTTTGCTTGAAATTTTTAATCTGGTAAATGGACAATATTTTTAAAGTAATAAAAGCATGGACAAAAAAATGTAATCAGATTCCTATTAGTCTATTACTTAAGTGGACAACATTTCAGATTCACATCAATGATATTGTCCACAACATCTTTGGTTTCCTCGTAAACATCTTCTTCTCTGTCTGGCCAAAATGACGAAGTATTAGAACTATATGTTGATTGATATAATAATAGTAGACAATATATGTTGATTGATATAAGAATAATGGACAATATACATCTTCGGTTTCCTCGTAGACATCTTTTTCTTCGTCTTCAGTTTTCTACTAGACATCTTCGTCTTCTTTTTTCTCTCGTAGACAACAAACATTTAATATGCATAATATCGAAATTGAATAACCAATTAAAAACAAAATTAAAACCAGTGAATCGTCAAATTTAGATGGGAGAATGAACTTGATTTAGATAGGAAAACTAAAAGATCTATTCTTGAGGATATCAAAATTTATAGATCTGAATTTTTTTATCCACAGTGGTGATATAGAAGAGAAGAAGACGATGGTGGAGATGGAAATAGATCTAATTAACTTCAAACAAATCTTAGATCTAAACAGAGAAAGGAAAGGAAAAAGAGAAGTAGAGAAAGGAATAGGATGAAGAGAGAGAGGAAGAGGGAGAGAGCATGAAACGATAAAAAAAAAAAAAAGAAGATATTTGTGTGAGTGTTTGTGGAGAAAATAAGGAGTAAATGGTCATTTCCAATTTTACAAAGTGGTATGGAGGAAAAGTTTTTTAAAATATGGCATTTTTGTAGGAAAAACTTGAGAAAGTGGTAGATTTGGCAAATTTTCCGTTATTTATGTGGTATGTTTGTTTGCTCTAGGCCTCTAGCCTTGCGGGTTCGATTAACCAAACTGAACCTGAGCCGGTTTCTTCGGTTAGCAGACGATACCACCAAAATTAACCAAATAGAGCTGTTCGCTTCGGTTGGATTTTCGGTTTATTTTGGTTAATGAAATTCTACCGAATTGAACCGATTATTTGGATTTTTTTGTCAACTACATACTTTGCAGGATTTTCAGCAAGTATATATCAAATATAAATACAAAACATATAACATATATTAACGCTAAAAATATGATAACTAATTAGTAAAATTAATCATTATCCTCCATATTAAGTTATTACAGTAAATTCATTAAATAAGACTTTTCATTATTAACACTACTTAGCTAGATATTTAGGCCTAAGAGTCAACTTTAAGTCTAGGGTTTGTGTGTGTCTATAAAAAATACATGCAAAGACTAAGAAGGGAGAACAAAGAAGGAATGATGGCATCTATCGAAAATAACATCCCTCTTGATATGATGATTGAGATCCTTACAAGAAAACATAGGGTTTTCTTACAAAATTTCCTACCAAATATTTGGTAGGAAAAACTTCCTACCAAATTCCTACACATTTGTTACGAAACGTATTTTTCGTAGGAAATTCGAAAGGAATTCCCTACGCCAAAATCCGTGAGATGTTTGTAGGAAAGTTCCTACGAAATTCCTACGGAAAATAATATCGTAGAAAATTTCGTAGGAAAATGGAATGAAAGGTGAAGGAAAATTTTGGTAGGAAATTCGTGGGAATATTTCCGTCCAATTTCTTACGAACAGAACTTCGTAGGAAATTTCGTAGGAAATGCGAAGGAAACTAATGGGGAAATAATTGGTAGGAAATTTGAAGGATAAGCGTAGGGCTTTTTATTAACACGTTTGTAGTTTGGTTGGTGGTGTGTGTTGTAGGTAAATAACGTGTTGATTACTAGGTTGGTGTAATAGTGTATATTTTGGTAGGAAATTCATAGGTAAACTATAGGAAAAAAAAAATTCTTTATAAATAGACGCATTTCACATTCGTTAACATTACAACAATATCAACTCCTCTTGAAAAAAAAACATTACAAAAAAAGAAAAACAATATCTTAAAAGAGAAAAAATTTATTATAAAAAAAACACAAAAAACATTTATGAGAAAAAAAAAATACAAAAGGTTTTTTTATATAATAAAATCGAAAATATTATATATATATATGTATATATTATATATTGATTACAAGTTATGCATCGTTTTCGGGCATGGATGGACAAGGAAAGATTTGCATCAAACTCATTGCTGACGACGGAGTATGCGGCCGGCCTCACCGAATTCATGACCCTCGCAGGAAATCAGGAGTCATGCTTAACAACTGGTATGATGTTTTGTCCTTGTCCAGTATGTAATAATAATAATTTCATAGATAAGGGTTTAGTATGGTCTCACTTATATAGAGACGGAATATTGCCTAGTTACAAAGTCTGGTATTATCACGGGGAATGTGAAACATACGACGTGGGTAGTAGTAGTGGAAATATTTCAGATAGGGTAGAAGAATCTACATTCCCAGCAGAGGCGGTAGGCACGGTTCAAATGGTTCACGATGCATATAGGGAAAATATGCAGTCGTTTCCAGGCGAAGAAAATAGAGGAGAAGAACCAAATATAGAAGCAAAAAGATTTTATGAAATGTTGGATGCATCGATGACACCGTTATATGAAGGTTGTCGCGAAGGACATTCTCCTTTATTCGCTGCAACACGGATGATGAATATAAAGACGGATTACAATTTGTCTGAAGATTGTGTAGATGCTTGGGCCGATTTTGTCAAAGAGATATTGCCAGAAGACAACATCGCACCGGGTTCTTATAATGAAATTGAGAAGCTTGTTTCTGGTCTAGGTTTGCCATATCAGACGATCGATGTCTGTATCGATAACTGTATGATTTACTGGCAATCAGACGCACAGTACTTACATTGTCGATTTTGTGGAAAGGCACGGTTTCAAGAGACTAGTGGAAGGGCTCGAGTGCCGTTTAAGCGTATGTGGTATTTGCCATTAGCTGATAGGTTGAAAAGGTTATACCATTCTGAGCGCACAGCAGGGGCAATGAGATGGCACAAAGAGCATTCTAACGAAGGCGAAATTGCACATCCCTCTGATGCAGAGGCATGGAAACATTTTTTTTTTTTTTTTGAAAGAATGTAAAATTTATTCAATCAAAAAACCGGTGTTACAACAAGTGTTTCAGTTTCAAGTTTATAGAAGACTCTGATTTAAGGTACAATTTAATTTTGAGTAGAAAACCAAAACATGAGGATAGGCCTGGGCATTCGGGTACCCGTTCGGGTTCGGTTCTTTTTTTTCGGGTATCGGGTCTATTCGGGTAGGGGGTCAAGACCCATTCGGGTATTCTAAAAATTTGGTTCGGGTTCGGTTCGGGTTCGGGTCGGTTCGGGTATTTTAATAAAAAAAGCAAAATACCCGAAAATAACCAAAAATACCCGAAATATTTTCGGGTTCGGGTCGGGTTCGGGTTTTTAACTCATATATACCCAAATCTAACCGAAATACTCGATTTATCGAAAATACAATAGTTACTCTTTACCCAAATATAACCAAAAATATCTAAAATACCTAATATATTCGGATTTATGATTGTAATTTTAGGTATTTCGGGTATTATAAATATAAATATAACTAATATTTATAGGTGTATATTTGTATTCGGGTACATTCGGGTACATTCGGGTATTGGATTCGGTTCGGGTTCGGTTCGGGTTTTTTTCGGGTAGGAGGTTAGGACCCATTCGGGTATTTTTAAAAATCGGGTTCGGGTTCGGTTCGGGTATTGTTCGAGTTTTTCGGTTCGGGTATTCGGTTCCGGGTATTTTGCCCAGGCCTACATGAGGAGGTCATCATATTTTTGGTTTCCCGAGCAGCGAAGAAGTGTTATCTTGTTTCGAATTGTTTTCCCTATCATTTGGCCAAGGCGAGGAGCTGGGATGTGAGCTTCGCCATGTCTGCGATTATTCCGTTCTCTCCAAATGGAGTGGACAGCGACCTGAAGAGAGTACCGTAGGAGCAGCAGAGTTCGGTTGTCGAGAGTTGAACTTGAAACAAGTGACTTGATTTGGTTCCATTGGGACGTGTAAAGATGTCCTAGGAGACCCTTTGTTGTTTGTTCCCAAATCTGATGCGAGTAGCTGCAGCTGAAGAAAATGTGGTTTCTAGTCTCCACCGGTTCTTGACAAAAGACACAAGCTGAGTTAGCACCTTGATTCCATTTCAACATTCGATCTCCCGTAGAGAGTCGATTATGCATTTCCAGCCAAGTTATGAACGCAAACTTCGGTGTGGCTTGCGGGAACCACACGCCCTTTGCCCATTCACAAACCTGGCTCGCCGTTCGAATGAGCTTCCATGTTTCGCAAGTGAAAAACTTCCTCTTGAAACCCGCTCGACATTTCCATAAGTTGACATCATCGACAGTGGGCTGTCTTTTCTCTTTTGCTTTCTCTAATTCTGTTTCAATTCGGTTTAACAGGTCTTGCCGGTGATGCCTTCGTCGATGGTTGCTTAGGACAGTTTCAACACTTGCATTTTTAGCAATGCTGAGGTCTATACAGCCCCTATCCCCGAGCATATCCACCATCGTCCCCATAGGAGTCCATCTGTCATACCAAAAAGATGTGTTTCTTCCACTCTTGATTTCCATCCTATGGAACTGTTTTGCTACCTCTCGTAGTTTAAGTAACTTTCTCCACATCCATGATCCCTGAATAGATGACCCAATGATCCAGAAAGACTTGTTACGGATTAGATATGTGTGAACCCATTGTCCCCACAAAGACGTATTAGCTGCGAGCAGCCTCCATATTAGCTTTAGACCGCAAACTGTATTTGTTTCCTTTAGTGGCCTGAGACCTAAGCCTCCTTCACCCTTGGGAAGACAAACTACTTGCCATGCTACCTTTGCACTGTGAGTCTTTAATTCTGGTCCACTCCACAAGAAAGCAGAACATAGTTTTTCAATTTCCTTCATACACTTTCCTGGTAGACGAAACGCCGATGACCAGAAGTTTGTGATGCTCATAAGAACTGATTTTATAAGCTGCAGTCTTCCTCCATATGAAAGAAATCTGCTTGTCCATGTACTAATTCGGTTCCGTATCTTCTCCGTGAGAGGAAGATAGTCACTGCTGGTCATTGCTTTTGTCATGAGTGGTAACCCGAGGTAACGCACTGGAAGAGTTCCCGCTTCAAAAGGGAAATTTTGCAGAATCTCTTCTTGAGTGGTTTGTTGGATTCCGGCCATGTATAGATTAGACTTCTCCAAACTTATTTTCAGACCCGAGATTTTAGCAAACTCGTCAAAAATAGTGATAATACCCTCCACTGAACGCTTTGTTCCTTCTGCAAAAATCATTAAATCATCCGCAAAACATATATGCGTTAAGAGAACCTTTTGGCACCGTGGATGGTAACCAAATTTATTCTCCGCCGCTGCTTTGTTAATCAAGTGCGATAGTACATTCATGCAGATAACAAACAAGTAGGGTGAGAGAGCACAGCCCTGTCTTAATCCCCGAGTGGTACCAAAAAAACCCGCAAGCCCACCGTTAACTTGTACCGAAAACGTTGCTGTTGTTACACATAACCGGATCCAGTGATTAAATTTTTCTGGGAAGTTCAGAGCCTGCAACGTGTTGAGCAAGAAAGACCATTGAACCGAATCAAAAGCTTTGAAGATATCTATCTTCATCGCACAACGAGGCGATATCTCTTCTTTATGGTAATCTTTTACCAATTCAAAGGCAAGTAAGACGTTTTCCATCAGTAAACGGTCTTTTACAAAAGCTGTTTGATTTGATAATATGATCTCCGGGAGCAACTCTTTTAACCGGTTTGCTAGTATCTTCGAAATCACTACAGTTCTGGAATCCAATCTGCAAGGGCTGGAAGCAGAACAAGTAACTTGCAAAGGAAACATTTTCAAACTATGTATCCAAGTTTTGCAGATGAAAGTAGGAATGTTTACCTCGGTCTGTGTACTGATGGTTTCAACCCATTTGGAAAGCATGGCCGTCAAAATCCATTTTCAGATTCATATGTGTGTCAAAGACATGGTGTTCGATCATCGGTAGCCGACAATTCAGTGAAGCTTTCATGTCAATGTCACGACCTCGTCTCCTCCTTGGTTTCAATCATAGTGGTGACGATCGATTGATGTTCTTCGCCTCACCTCCTCAAAGTTGTTCTCTTTCATCATCATCATCATTGGTAGCCGCCAAAAAGAACTCATTGACGATGCCAAAAGTCAAGTCTTCTGATTACATCATGCAGAGTAATTCAATTCGTGGCTTCATATGTTGTTTCCTCAATCAGCGTCGTTTCGTGGTATGTAATCCAACCACAAGACAAGTCATGGTCTTACCCGAAGACGACAATCCTACTGATTATAAACTACATAAAATGTACTTGGGATACACCCGTACACCCGAAGCAATGCTCAATACAAAGTATTGTGCCTGGTGATGAAGCAACACACTAGTTTAGTTATTGAACATAGTGTATGCACGTTGGGAGGTCAACAATCTTCTTACTCATGGAGGCGCGTCGAAAGCGATATCCACTATTATAATTATAATAATAGTGGAGTATACATTGATGGAATTGTGTATTACGATGTTTGCTTGAATCCATGGATCAATAAATGCAAGGCAGTGAGTAGTTTTGATGTTGGGTCCGAGCAACTACGTCTCATTAAAACACCTGAAAAATTGGCAGGTGTCCTAACAAACTACCTTGGGAAGTTAGCTGCGTATTATAACATTGATGATGTTAAGAATCAAGTTTGGTCACATAAGACTTTTGTCCTTCCTTCTTTCACCCGTTCATTTTTTTTGGATTTGAGCTTGCACTTTGCGGGGATCATTGCTGCTGGAGAGATTGTGTATGTTCCACTGTGGTTCTCTGATCCTTTTGAGATTTTCTGTTACGATGTAGAGAAGATGATGGAAAGAAGAGTTAGAGTTGAAGGACTCGTAGACAATATTTTTGATGACGTTGGTAATTGTGCTTTCAAAAACATATGTTATGCCTCTGGCTCATGTTGCTATGTCAGCAGTATTCTCTATTTGTAGTTTAATTAAAGGATTGTCTGACTTTAGTTAATTTCGGCCGTGTTCTTTTTAGAGTGTGCGACTCTCCCTGAGACTTTTTCATTAACAACTGCTTATGTAATTATATGGGTTTTCAAGGGTACAATTGTAAATTTTGCTAATTCCCAATTAAAGTTCATTTTTTTTTATGTAAATTATCTTCTCTATCGTCTTCTCCGTCGAGATCTGTACATGGTTTTCAAACTCGCGACAGTCGCAGCTTCAAATTAAAGGCATGGGTAGTGTCGCTATTAATTTGAGTGACTCTGAAATCCTGAAATTAAGTCGTTGCGACAAGAAAAAATGAGAGATATAGAAGAATTGAAGGAGAAGTAAAGCTGTATTCTTGGTTGCCGGTCGCAATCGCTGCGATTATACAGAAGAACTATTTTTCAATTGTTCAATATTTATATTTTCGTAGATGTGTAAGTTAATGAATTTTGTTTAGTTCATCAAGCAATATATTTTTGCGGAAACAGCACCATTCCTGTTGGAAAAACAAGGGGAACTGGGACTATCTCCTTCTGTTGCTACTAGAGATAACATTACACTTCTGTTGGGCAAGCTATTTTCTATTGACTCAGGGCACACACTAATTAAGAGAAGTGTTACAAGTTACAACGCGCCAGACACTAGTTAAGGGTACCTACGCCATCAGATCACAACGGTAACTAGTCATAACTACGACAACATTACCTATTTGTTCAAAGAGTATGAGAGATTTAAGCAAATAAGCATGATATTCAGTTAAGTATATTTCTGTCAAGTTGCACTTCTCATCTCATAGGCCTCCATGTCTTTCATGCATCGGGTCTATACCTACCAACGTAACTGCACATTTACGCTACATATCTTGGCGCTTGGCGGTGATGAAAAAGTTTGCCAACTCTTGCATCCGATTTCATATAAATGAATAAATTAGATGTAAGAAAATAATAACTATATTAAAATCCATGCTTAAATAACACTCATTAAGTAAACGAATTTGAAAAAGAAATGGTGAAAGCAATATAAAAAAAGTGGAGAAAATTATTTGATATGTGTCAAATGACTCAAATCTAGTAAGTAAAAAGAATTGGCATAAAATAGTATATACATATTGATAACTAAAAACGGGAAAATTAGAAATAAAGGATAAATATTTAAACATTTGTCCATCTATGCATTCTAAATTCAAAATTGGTGACATATGCTTTAATATAATTAAAATCCTATTATATCCTCAGTTTTTTTAAAAAATTCAAAACTTTAAATATTTTTCTAAATCAATTTAATTTTTCTATTTTGTGTTTGCTTTTTCTCAAATACGATTATATTATTACAAGGATATGGAATATGTCAGTTTAATTTTTTTATTTTTTGTAGCTTTTAGGTTTATTATAAGGAAGCATTGATTGACATATTCGTATTTTTTTGTAGTTTAATACAGCAAGTTTGTTATGCCACTTCATTTCTCTTTACGAAGTCATATATAACTGTTATTACTAATTCAAAAGAGGAATCATTTTCCACATCAACTTAATCTCTGCAATATCAGTTTAGTCTCTATAATTTTTCAAAGTTGAGTTTTTTGAAGCTCGAATAATCTTGCAATTCATACCTTTTAACAATAGGAAAACACTAAACAAAACTATGTGAAACAAAGAATCCAAACATAGATTACTCTGTTTTGTATTGTAGGAGGACAAACATGGTTTAAGAATTGGGAATGAGAGAGCAAAAATAAAAAATAAAAAGGGAACTTAGTTCTAAACTGAAACTAAACATGAAAAAAAGACTGTCTTCTTGTTCCCGGCAATCATTCTAGCAACACTATTAAAATAATAAAGAACCATACAGTAAATTAAATGGGAACAAAACCTCTATATTCGATCTCCTTATTTTAAGATTTTGTTTCTTTTTTAAAAAAGAAATTCTAATATCATAGAATGTAATTTCTAAATTTTATAGAATCTAGAGAAAACTTAAGAATACGTTTTCTAACATTTTTAGAACATGTATATATGATAGAAAAAGTATTCTAATTTTAATAGAACAAAGAGAAAAGTATAGAATATGTATTTTAAAAATCATAGAAAACTAGTATTCTAAATACCATAGATCAAAAATGATTTCTAAATTTCGTAGAACATGTAGAGTGTGTAGAACCCATGATCTAAATTTCGTAGAATATGTAGAGTGTATAGAATACAAATTCTAAATGTCAGAAGGTGTATTATAAACTTCATAGATCAAAATTTATCCATCCAAAACATAAACAAAAATGACATTTTTCTATATTTTATGCATCCTCATGTCTTCTTCATCATTTTTCTACAAATTGTTCTTAGTTTTCCTTGAAAAAATTGGTTAAATATAATGGAAGGGATAGTTTAGGAATATTTGACATCTAATCATAGAATGCATAGATGGACAAAAGTTTAAATATTTGTCCTTTATTTCCAATTTTCCCTAGTTTTAATTATGATGTAATATAAATGGATAAATTAGATGTAAGAAAACAATTAAATTTTAATGCATGCTTAAATAACATCCAATAAATAAATGAATTTGAAAACAAAAGGTGTAAGCAATTTAACCAAAAAAATGGGGAACATTATTTTGAGATGTGTCAAATGACTCAGATCTGTAAGTTAAAAACAATTGGCATAAAATAGTATATATATATGCATACTGTGTGAAACCAATCCCATATATATACAGTTTACTATATTTTGACTACTACATTACATTTAAATCATTATTCATAAATATAATATATTTGCTCAACAAAAATTTGCATTTTATTATGGTATATTTTAATCTTTGCAATTAGTTTATTTTTTCCTTTCAAGAGGCTTTATTTTGATACATGTAACATATTTTTAGTTTGACAAAAACATATCAAAACAATATATAAATGCATTTTGATATGTGTCAATCTAGGAAGTGAAATAATTCATGTACCACTAAATAAGTTCACGATAATATATATATTTTTTTGTTTAAAATATTAAAATAGCTATGATGAAACAAATCCAAATTAATATAGCTTATCTACATACAGTTTATTTTATCTGGAAGTATCTAATACATTTTACATATTTCTTCCTAAATTTAATATTTTAGTCAAAAAAATCTATTTGTTTTTACTTATTTTTTTGTATATTACCTTATGAAATTATTTATATTTTATTATATTTTTTTAGAGACCTTATATAGTACATATTGTTGTTTTATAATTTAGAAAATTATGTGACACCCAAGTATAATCCTTATTTTCATCTTAAACCTAATGGTGTCAGTCAACCTTCCATGCAAGATTATTGGCATCCAAAAATCGTTATCCAATCACATATGACATAGGTTATGATAACAAAAAACAATACAAGATGTTGAATTATTATAAATATGAAGGTGACCCATCAACAAAATCCAGGATTTATGAGATTGGGTTATATGCAAAGAAATTCAAAGAATTTGGGTGTGATAGTACTTGGTCAATTTTCCAATCAAATTGCGTATCTCTGAATGGAACTTTGTATTGGGCTGGTGTAGATTTTAACAATGGTATTTTCATTAGAAGCTTCAGTTTTTCAACAGAAAGACAAACGACTTTTTGTCGTCTACCGTTTAAGTACGATGACGACAATGTTCTAGCCCTTGCGGTTTTTAGGAAAGATCATCTTTCATTGTTAAACTTATGCAATAAAACATCAACGATAAAGATTTGGTTGACAAAGAATAAAATCAATAATAGGGAGGTAGGATTAGAAGAGGACGTGGTGTGGATAAAACTCATGACAGTGTTAATACCTAATTTCCCTAAATTTTCATTTTATTGGTATAACCGTCCTGACCTAACTTACTTCCTCGACAACGATGATGCTAAGAGGCTTGTCATTTGTTGTTATGATGAAACTAATCAGGCTTACATCTACATTGTAAAAGGAGATACGTTCGAAAAAATCAAAATAGATCAGTATGAGGTTCTATCTGATCAATCTCACCCGCATCTCCATACATATATCCCCAGTTTGGTTCGGCCTTCCCCGGTCAAAGAGGACAACAAGAATTAACGTTTAGTATGTTTTGGCTTTTTGTTTGGTTATAGAACAAACTATATGGATGGATTTTGTACTTTGGTTTATCTGTTAACAACCGTCTTTGTCTTTTTAAGCCAATTTATTGCTCATCGATGTGATCAGATCTTATAATGTAAAACTTTGACATGTCGAATTTTGTTATTGAATAAAATCTATTAGCTTTTTTCTAACAAGCCTCAAATGATATCGATAGATTCTGTAAAACTTAGATGATTTTGCTTATTCCATTCCTTAAAAGAGAATTATTCTTCATACTTTTGTTCTTGATTGTTTTGGGAACGTTTTTGGATCCCATGAACTAACCCAACATTTAATTGAATGAGCCAGATCGTAAATTGATGAATTAGCTGTAGAATCAAGACTCAAAGAAACTTAAATTTGAAAGTTTATATTAAAACTTCTTAAAATTTTATAATGCTTTTGAAACTGAGATGTATTTTTTATTAGTGACTGACTGTTAAGAA
This sequence comes from Arabidopsis lyrata subsp. lyrata, assembly GCF_000004255.2. NCBI lineage: Eukaryota > Viridiplantae > Streptophyta > Magnoliopsida > Brassicales > Brassicaceae > Arabidopsis > Arabidopsis lyrata. Next base: position 27,054,587 of record NW_003302555.1, read on the forward strand.
AAAGAATTTGGGATCCACCCTAACAGATGAATATATGTTCGTTTTGGCAAAAGATAGGTTATTCGGCCTGGGTTCAAACCAAGCTCAGTTTTACTTGGTGCTCGTGTTTGTATCTCTTTTGTTGGCAATCGGCTATTATTGGAGATAAGCAAGATGTGTATCTTGCAAACCAAGTAATATGGACCGTTAAAGTCCATTATGAAGTGAAGCCCGTGAAGTCCAAACCGAAGAATATTCTAGATCTCTATATTACTTCTTGTACAAGCTATTTCCTTATGTGTTTAGGAAAGTTTACATTATGTGGGTGTTAGCATTATATTAATGTTGACACTATATATATATATATCTACATATACATTTTTACAGTACTTTTTTGCTTTAATTCTTTTGGATCCGGGTTTGACCCGGTTTTAGTCTATTCGGATCTTGGATAAGCAATTTTAGGGATGTTGTCTTAATTTCAAACTAATAAATGAAGCCTTTATTAATTTCAAACTGAAAAAATTTATGGCAATATTAAAACGAAATTAATTCCTTTATTAATTCATATTTGTTAATTTCCTTAACTTCTCCCCACACCTAATTATTAATTTTCTTTAAGAGAATATGCGTATAACAAAACAAATAAGTTACCTATTTTAATGGTAAATAATCTTATTTGTTATATATATATGATATCTCTAAACTAACCATATTTGTTATTTACCTTAACTACTTCTAACCATAATTATCTAACTACTTATTTTTATATAGAAAAAATATGTGATTAAAATAAATATTTTGTAAATATTAATTTGGGGACAAATTCTTACGAAAATAATTTGTTTTGTTATAAAATTTAATGTTTGTTATTTTTCTAAATTATTTTTGAAACTAAATTACATAAATAGTAAATACTAATAATAATTTGTCTACACCATAAAATGAAAATAGTTATTTATTTTAAATTTTTATATAATATTACGTAATTTGTTTTAGTTATATTTTCTGATATAGGTGAACAAATTATTTTCGTATTTATGAAAATTATAAAATCTAAATTAGTTTAAAATTTGAAATAACTATAATCCTAAATTTTAATCTTTATGGGTAGTTTTTTTTTGTGACCAAAAATATTCAATTGGATCTTTCTTTAAATTTTGGCAATATCCAAAACGAAATTAATTTATAAACTCTAAAAATATCTATATTTTTAACTATTTCTATATCTAAACTCATTATTTATGACATATATTCTTCACGATTTTTACAGAAAAAGATATAAAATATGATGAGTTAATGCTAATTAACAAATTTGAGCTAATTTTTTACAATCTCTCGACCTAATTTAAACAGAATTATATAATTCTCATTTCACTTTTATTTGATGTTATATTTATATTATTTTGAATTATTATAAAATAAATGTAGTTAATAAATTGGGTATTTTTGATAGAAATAATGATAATCGGATATATGAGTATTTTTGACAGCAAAAATAAGAAACCTTACCGGACTTGTATGGTAACTTCTATGTAAATTATTCAATTTAAAATCGAATATCAAATCAACAAATACAATTCCGAAGTATATGGTAACTTCTTCGTTATTTAGGGAAAAAATTTCGCTAAAATATATAGAATCTTCTAATTATCAGATTAACCATCAAATATTCTCTACGATCTTGAACTATGGAAAGTCATAAAGTTGGTTTACTGCAAAATTATAAAAATCGCGAAAGCGCAAATCAAATATGTTAAGATCTTTAACGATAGAAACTAAAATTAATTTCGTTTAGATATTCTGATGCGATTAACTATAGCATATCTACGCTATAGAATATTTTGTAGAATATGCTTTTCTTAAAACCCTAATAAAGCAACCTAATTCTAAACATTATAAATATAGGCTCTGCTATTCGGCAAATCATTTTTCATTCATCCACACAAACTTCTCTCAGCATCTATGCTTCAGTTTTTGAGCAATCTAATTTTTATTTTCATTGTGTATTCTCTATTTTCTATTAATGATGTAATGTTTCTACGATTTTAATTCTTTTTTTTGTTTTGATATCTGTTTAATACAAACGCGTGCGGCGTGTCTAAGTATATGTTTTCCTAAAAACATAGTATTTTCCTTACCCCTAAAACATTCATTACCAAGATTTCAAAATTCCATTTTACCGCTAAATCATAATTAATATGACAGATTTTTATTGTAAACAATTTATCATTTTTTCATACACTACACAATTTTCTCTACTAAAAATATACAATATTAAAATCAATGTCACAACATGTAAAATTAATATTTCCAGCGGTATACCGCGGGCTCTCAACCTGAAAAAGAAAAATTAATTTTATTATTTAGTAAAATTATAGGCCCGCGGTGTACCGCGGGTTAATTTCTAGTATATATATATATATGTATCTTGTATTCTCATATAAAACACAACTCAATAATATATTCTATTCTATAATATTTGACATGATATCAAAGAAGTCGATCTTTGTAGATCTAAATTAAACGCTTTTGCACTAAAAATCTTGTGGTCACAATAACCATGGGATGTGAAGCCATCGAAGACGGTGGTGACGAAGACGATCCGGATGATGGCGTGAAGCAAAGTTTGCTTTGACGTCCACATGAGGGTATTATATTTTTTTTATTCTAAGTTAAGGTTTTGGTTTTATTTTGAGTTTATGGTTTGGTTTAGTACAAGAATTAGAGTTCTTTGAAGAATTATTTTTTAAGGGTTTGGGCTTTCACAAGTAGTTATTTATTTATGAGATTTATTCTTGAGTTTAGAATATCTCAATTTTTTATATGAGTTTTGATTTCTCATATTACGGGGGAGTTTATTGGAACGCTCATGTTTTAAGTCTTTTTTTTAGTCCGGTTTGTGGACTGTCCAAGATATGACGATTATTTGTGGAGTTGCAGGATTTGCGCCTACGGGATGTTGTTATTCCCTTTTACCAAGACCAAAGACGAGCTGAAGTTCCACCCTCTTTTTTGAAGATTGAAGTTTATACCATGAGGAGTCTGTTGATATGATTTGTCCGTCCTCGACATGATGTCCACGACATAGGTGTTCCGCTTTGTGGTTGCATATTTTGCATTTCGCGTCCCACCTTTTTTGTGCGGGGAGTATTGGAGATAAGCAAGATATGTATCTTGCAGACCAAGTAATATAGACCGTTAAACTCCATTATGAAGTGAAGCCCGTGAAGTCTAAACCGAAGAATATTCTAGATCTCTATATTACTTCTTGTACAAGCTATTTCCTTATGTGTTTAGGAAAGTTTATATTATGTTGGTGTTAGCATTATATTAATGTTGACACTATATATATGTATCTTGTATTCTCATATAAAACACAACTCAATAATATATTCTATTCTATAATATTTGACAGCTATTAACGTTTTTTCCTCAAATGGTGACATGGTCAGATTGGTCTCTACCTCTCCGGAAAGAAAATAATGAGTTATTTTCTTATTGAGATCCAAGTGAAGGATCGATGACTGGTATCTGATGATCGAAAGGATCATGTCTTATGTTCTGATGATCGGAAGGATCATGTCTATTTCCTGTTGATCGGGTGGATCATGTTTGTGTGGTTCCTATAGGTAACACGGGTGTTTTCAGGGGCAGATCTATGGCTTGAGAAGGGTGGGCACGTGCCCTATACTCTTTTATTTATTTTTCAAGTAATTTTGATTAAGACACTTAAATACTTTACGTTAACAACACAAAAAAATACACTAAAATGCCATATTAACCCAACTGAAAAAACAAATGTGCCCTTAGACCACATAAATATTAACAAATTAAAATGATAGTCATGAGATATGAGGCATAGTCGGCCTAAATTACTTTTAAACGATTGTTTAGTTTAATTTACAACACATAATTATTTATAAAATAATAAATGAAATAGTGATGAAAAAATTTCAAAATATAGAAGAAAATAGGATAAATTCTTATAAAAAATTTATACTATATTTTTTTGATAAAATTATTTTATAATATTGTGCCCCATACTAAAATAAGTTCCGGATCCGCCCATGGGTGTTTTGTGTGATGAGGAATCCAGACATCTCTCTTCATGCATAGTCATGTGGGGGTGATTGGCTAAGTAAGTATGTTGTTGGATGAATCATTGGTAGCCGGTACAAAGAAGGTTGTTATCGGTACGTAGCTAAGGCGATGGAAGATCGAGTCATCGGAGTGGGATGCGAGAGGCATGGATGGATGCACATGGATCCCGGTGAATCTGTGTACACCAATGGCTAAGTTAATTGTTAAGTATAGCTAAGCTTTGTTGCTATTTTCCGCTGGTTCAAGTAAAGTTTTTAGCTTGTATTGATCTGAATCTATATATGTGGGATTTCTGTAATGATGAACCTCATTTTTGTCGTTTTTTTTTTTAGTTTACCAAGAGAGTTATGTCTTATGCGAATGTAAATGATGTAATAGTCAAGTTTCACGATTTTTTTTTAAATTTATACACGTACATGTTTTTCCCTTAAAAAATGCATCTTACTAACCAAATATAAGCAAAGAAATGCATCTTACTAACAAAATATAAACAAATAATATTCGAACTAACTCAAAAGCTGAAAATTTTATGGTTTTAACATTTAACCAATCCAAACCCAAACCGGAAGCTTTTAATAATACCAAACAGTTCTTTAGTTTAGGTTTGATTTGGATTGTTTTTTCGGTTACGTCTTTTTTACCCACCCCTAACCAACAGTAAAAAGCTACAAATTAATCACTAAATCGAGGTTAGTTCCTTAAAAAATTCAACATACTATCATAAATAGCTTCCTTAACACATCTACATTTTTTCTGATGATAGCTTTTGATGCATATCATCAAGATATCTTATTGAATGAATTTGGATTCAGTTACATTACAAGTGAAGCAAAGCGGATTTTGGGGTTGCTATAATATTAGCAGAGATCATTGAGTCATATTTAGAGTGCACAATTACCAACTGTGTTTATAACACTCTGTTGCTATTTCCTTCTTTCAAACTGCAAAAGGTTTGGTTATTTTATTTGCAAATATCTTTGTTTTTTTTTTAATCTTATAGTTTACCAACAACAGTAATTTGATGTAATTAAAAAACATTAATTTATGCGAAAGTTGTAAAGTTCAGGATATTTCTACAAATGAAAATATTTTTAATTCCCTTTAAAAGAAAAAAATTTCGCTGGCCTTTCCAATTATAAACCTTCCATCTATACGCATTGCGTTCTCAGATCATAACCACCTAAGAGCATGTGCAGTGCAGTAGGAGGTTCTCACGAGTTTTCTCAAAAATATAAAAAATGAAAATAATAAAAAGTAAGAGAGAGACCTGAGCATGGGTTATGACCTGAAAACTTTTGAGAACCTTTTGAGAAATTCATGTCACACATGGCAACATGTAATTGATTTTAAATAAAATTTATTACTTAAAATTTAATTATGCAATTAAACTAATTTATGTATATTATAATAATATATTTTGAGAGACTTTGAGAGAACTTCCCACTGTAAATGCTCTAAGAGCAACTCCAATGGGAGCTCTCTTGTGAGTTTCTCTTATGAAAAATGATTAAAATTAAATCAAAAATTGAATTATGAGAAAAGTTGGTTCTCTAAAGAGAGATTTGAGAACCCAAAGAGAGTTGGTTCTCTCAAAATTTATATTAAATAATTGGAGAGAGCCCATAAAGAACTCTCACCATTGGAGATGCTCTAATAGGTTTTACGCATTTGGTTTTTTCGTTACAAAGTAAAATTCACAATTATTATAGATCTTTTTTTCTTTTGGTATCAATTATTATACAGATTTCATAAAACTGTTGGATAATACTCTCTCAACATCAACATAAGTACATAACCATGACAACATCATCTTTCCGATATTTTTTCATTGATAGAAATTCTCTAGCTATAACTAAATTTAGCTTCTTCAAAATTCTTGAAACTAGTTATACGAATTTGGGTTATCTGGTTTATCTGGGGGGCAAACACAAGAGTCAACACTAAATTCAAGTTTGACTTAATGAGTTAGTGTCATCAATAGCTTAACGTCTAAGATACATATAATAATGTGATTAGCTTTGAAACTCTTTAAGACTACAAAGTTCCATCAATATTTTTTTTTAATTACTATGTTTGATTGAATAATTTTAGAAAAATATTGTATTTGTTACTTTATTGACTCTAATGAGTATATGAAATAATATTCTGAACAATGACAAGATAAAGTTCATCAGATGTCCAAAACAAATTATCAAATCACTCTTGCGGTGATATTTCAATCAATTATATTTTGTTTCTTATTAAAAAAAAAAAAACAAATTACCTTCCTATTTTGCAAAGAATATAAATCTATTACTTTGGGGAAAAAAATTCTAGTTCTAAGAGCAGGTCCATTGGGAGGACCTTGTGAGTTTCTTAGAAGAATCTTAAAGAAAAAAAGTCAAAAAATAATTCAAAATTGTGGTATTAAGCAAGGTTCGCACCTTGCATTAGGTGTTTTCTGGTTTTTAAGGTTCGTGTACGTGTCATTCTCTTATTGGAAAACTGTAGAAAAAAAAAAAAAATTTACTATCCCGTGTTTTTTTTTCCTTTGAAATCGATTTGCCTTCTCTCCTCCTTGTTTTCTCCGAAGCTCTACGGATTCAGATTCAAGCTTCAAATCCAGGAAACACCAATGTCTTATCTTTCTCAAGCTATGTTCCTCATTTAAACATCTTCTACAGATCCATGGTCAAATCCATGTCTCCTCACTCCAAAATGACAGCTTTATCATCAGCGAGCTTGTACGGGGTTCATCACTATCCCTCGTCAAAGTCTTTGACTCAAAGACCTTACCTTTGCGCGAACCCTTCTGCTTCACTCTTCAGATTTGACTCCTTCTACTTGGAATTAATATGCTCAGTAGAGGCTATTCTTCGAGTGATACTCTAGTAGAATCGATTTGGTTTTATTCTGAGATGGAGAGACGAGGAATCAAACCTAATAAGCTTACTTTTCCTTTTCTTCTCAAGGCTTGTGCTTCGTTTTTAGGTCTCACTGCGGGTAGACAGATTCAAGTTGAGGTTTTGAAACATGGGTTTGATTCTGATGTGTATGTTGGGAATTATTTGATTCATCTATATGGTTCTTGTAAGAAAACTTCTGATGCCAGGACCCAGGAAGGTGTTCGACGAAATGACTGACAGAAATTTTGTTTCTTGGAACTCGACTATGACAGCTCTTGTTGAGAATGGTAAGTTCAATTTGGTGTTTAAGTGTTTTTGTGAGATGATTGGTAGGAGGTTTTGTCCGGATGAGACGACAATGGTTGTTTTGCAAAATCTGGTGGATTAGAGTATGCTAGGTTAGTTTTCGAAAGAATGGTTGACAAAAATGTTTGGACTTGGAGTGCCATGATTATATTGTAGGTTTAGCACAATATGGATTTGCAGAAGAAGCCCTTCAACTATTCGCGAAGATGATGAAAGAATCAACGGTGAGACCAAACTAGGTGACATTTCTCGGTGTTTTATGCGCTTGTAGCCACACGACATTGGTGGATGACAGGTACAAATACTTCCACGATATGGAGAAAGCACACAAGATCAAACCAATGATGATTCACTACAGAGCAATGGTAGATATCTTGGGACGTGCAAGTCGACTAAACGAGGCGTATGACTTCATAAATAAAATGCCTTTTGAGCCTGATGCGGTTGTTTGGAGGACTCTACTCTCCGCTTGTAGTATCTATCACAATATTCGGACCACAATTTGTATTCAAAGCTATTCTTGTCTCAATTTTTAGAAAATATTCTCTATATATACAACCATGTATCGCTCTTCTTATTTATCCAATTGTCTTCACTCTTCTTTGTTCTTCAACTCCAAAACCCCAAAAACACTCTTCTTTAACTCCAAGAAATTCTACTTATTCCAAAATGGCAGGTTCTTCGCATTATAATCTCGACAAAATGATGGATGACAAGTTTGATGAATATATCGATTAAGCCTTAGAGAATTATGGTGATCGTCGCCAAGCCGATACCAATACTGAATCTCGGTAATATGATAGTCACTCGAACCCGACTTTGTGATCGGACTAAATATGAGCAATTGAAAGCTGATTTGGTTGAACATATATGGCAAAAATTTGGTCCGAATCAAGCTTAACTCTTATCGTCATTCAAGTTTTTCATTTCTATATTTTTGTTTTGGTTTTATGTTATGTATGTTTACAATTTTAATATTTCTAATAATTATTATGTTTTGTGAAATAAAAAATATTATAATATTATATTTAAAAAAAAATTTATTTTAAGAAACCCACATAAAAACTCCACCATTGGACAATAAAAAATATAAGGATTCAACAGAAACTCTAAACTCTCATTTATTCAAAATTTAGTATTAAAAAATTGTAAGGAGTCCTTAATTAGGACTCACCAATTGGGGTGCTCTAATGTTCCACCGCAAACCGAGAAAACATATATATTTATATACACCTTAAATTATATACACACAGGACATAGCTTAGAGGTACATATGGGAAAGGTACCTATGGGAAAGGTTATTTCTGATTAAAGTACAATCAAATTCTTTAATATATACTAGCAGTTTTATATTTTCTTAACTCAGTTAAGCATCTTAGTGCATATCCTAGGAAGGTATATACAACAAATATTGTTTAAAACACGTACGTGTATAAACAAAATGAATCATTTTTGTAAATACAACTAAATAAAATGTTTGCATATCATATTCAATGTTTATTTTAAAGAATCGTTGAATATTCAAGCAATTTTTTATTTATTCAAATCTAACAAGTAAAATGATTTACAAGCAAATTAATTAATTTTGTGAAATATTTTACAGGCATCAAAAATTGTACTAAATCGTAAGTTCGTAAAAACAAAAAAATATACATGTGGAGTATTTTTTTGGTGTTTTAGTTCACCAATAAAGTCATTTTATGCGAAAGTAATAGTCACGGTTCCCGATTTTTATTATTTTATTTTCTATTTCCCTTTTAAAAAGAAACAAAATAATCTATATGATCTCGAATGTTTTTAACTTAAAACACGTTCCACCTTCCATCTACACCCATCGGCTTTAGTCTCAACCATTTGTTTTTCGAATTCATTTTTTTTCTCTAATCCTTGATTTCTTTTTGTTATTGTCAACTTTCCTACTCCTTCATTGTTTCCATTTTTTCATATCATTCGAGTCCATTGAGATTTATTTCCAAAACCCTTATTGAATTAACTCTTTTTATTTGGTCCAAAGTCCAAAACAGAGTGTAACATTCGCCAAACTGCTAGAACAAAAATATCTGAGGATTTTAATTTGCTGGGATTTGTTTTGTTATTTTTCTGGGAAATTGTATCGTAAAAGTTTTGCTGGGAAATTGTTTCGTAAAAATAGAAAAAAAAAAAGAAAAGAGACATTATTGACCTCTCTTCTTGGTTCAGAAAAAAAGGTGGCTTCTTCTTTTACGTTACATTCTTTTGCTATCTTCGTTCTTATCACCTTTTCAAATTCTACACATTTTGGATTAAAGTTAAATTCCCTTTTTTGTTTTCTTTCATAAAGTGTTCATCAAATTATTGGGTAGCTTTCTGTCATTAATTAAAATCAATTTTTCGATTTTTTCTTTGGTGATTGACATTAACCAAACTTTTAGTGATAGAAAATTTGTGGTTATAACCAACTTTCTCTTCTCTAATTTCTTTTGATATTTTTCCTTTAATTTCCTTTTTTTTTTTCTGTATATGAAGAGGTGGGAATAATTTCGGCCTTTGATCCAAGCAAAATTGTTCTTAGGACAAATTTTGAGATTTTCTGGAACCCTCTAGATTTCTGGAGGCAACACAAAATTGGAGTTTTGACTTAAAGTCATCAATAATTTGAATTCTAAGGTAATTGTAATGTGTGGTTATAAGCCTCCAAACAGCTTTATTCCTGAAAATGAAATACTTCTCTTTTTATCTTTTTCTAGGGGGCATCTAATGAAATGTCACCAAGCTAACCAAGAATCATTTACTTTGCTAGATTCTGCATACATATTCTTATAATGTACTTGTGAAGCTTAGAGACTCAAGAAGCTTCAGTAACATCTCTTAATGATGTCTGAAGATGGATACAACACAGATTTTCCAAGAAACCCTCTTAAAATCTTCTTTAGTGATTTCAGGTAAAACATTTTCTTGTATGATTCTGTTTATGCTCAATCATCGGGAAGAAACTTGAAAATTTGGTTTGGCTTTTGATGAATCAGATCAGTTTTTAAACTTGATGAGCTCGGTTTAGAGATAGTACGAATAGCTTTACCTGCAGCACTTGCTTTAACAGCTGACCCTATTGCATCTCTAGTTGACACAGCCTTCATAGGCCAAATTGGTAACAACAAGAACAACTCCTTTCATTTATTTATTTTTATTTCAAAATGGAAATCATCGGTTTATATCTTCGATTGGTTCTTGTTTTGGTGATGATATACAGGCCCTGTAGAGCTTGCTGCAGTTGGAGTTTCTATTGCTTTGTTCAACCAAGTTTCAAGAATCGCTATTTTCCCACTCGTTAGCATCACAACTTCATTTGTAGCAGAGGAAGATGCTTGTAGTTCTCAGCAAGACACAGTCCAAGATCATAAAGAATGTATTGAAGCTGGTATCAACAATCCAACTGAGGAAACTCAAGAATTGATTCCTGAAAAAAATAAAGGTGTATATTTGTTCTTGTTAGCATTATCACTCCTCTGTTTTTTGTTTTTGGTTGGTAATAATCATTAGTTTGTTAATTTTTATTTCAGATTCTTTATCAGATGAATTTAAAACCGGTAGCAGTATCTTTAGTATTAGTAAACCTCCAGCCAAGAAAAGAAACATACCATCAGCTTCATCTGCTTTAATCATTGGAGGCTTTCTTGGCCTTTTCCAAGCTGTGTTTCTTATATCCGCAGCCAAACCTCTCTTGAGTTTCATGGGAGTTAAACACGTAAAGTATCGATCTTTTGAGCTCTATAGATGATGTGATGAGATTCAAAATCTCTTAAGCATGGTGTTATTCTTACAGGATTCTCCAATGCTGAGACCTGCTCAGAGATATCTATCTTTAAGATCACTTGGTGCACCCGCTGTTTTACTCTCACTTGCGGCACAAGGCGTTTTCCGTGGATTTAAAGACACCACGACTCCGCTATTCGCTACTGGTAACACCATTTATATATAATAGGTTCAAAATCCTTGAAAACAGAACAAAGTGATGATCCACTTTTTCTTTTTAAAACTCTTTCGTAGTGATTGGAGATGTCACAAACATAATTCTCGACCCGATTTTCATATTCGTTTTCCGCCTAGGCGTAACAGGAGCAGCCACTGCTCATGTTATATCCCAGTAAGTTTAATTTCACATGTAAAGCTTGGTTAATCTCAAAATGAACTCTAGTTTAATTTACAAGAGGTTTCTATGTCCATTTTCAGATACCTTATGTGTGGAATACTCTTGTGGAAACTGATGGGTCAAGTTGATATCTTCAACATGAGTACAAAACATCTTCAATTGTGTAGATTCATGAAAAATGGTATTGCAAAGTACGTTGAAAATTTTCAATGTGTTCAAAGTGAAAGCTCTAATAAAATAACACCATTTGGTTCTTGTTTTTCTTGTTTGATTATTCTCTCCCAGGCTTTCTTTTGCTAATGAGAGTAATCGCGGTAACATTCTGTGTAACTCTTTCCGCGTCACTAGCTGCACGAGAAGGATCAACTTCCATGGCAGCTTTCCAAGTTTGCTTGCAGGTTTGGTTAGCTACTTCACTTCTTGCAGACGGGTTCGCTGTAGCTGGCCAGGTTTTTAGCTCATGATGTCTCTACATTGCATCTTTTTTCGATTAAGCGTGTGGTTTAAAGTTTAAACATATGTTTTTTACCTGAAGGCAATACTAGCGAGCGCGTTTGCGAAAAAGGACTACAAAAGAGCTGCAGCTACTGCTTCTCGTGTCCTGCAGGTACACACAATTTATGCATTTATATATCTTAGCGTTTACATGAGGAAATAAAACATTTGAAATGAAACTTTGTTTGAGCTTATGGATTTATTTGAAGAAATATACTGTAAATGTATATGTAATTGGAAATTCAAACGCAAACAAACAATCGAGGCCTATATCTACTTAAGTTTATAAAGATTCTGTGTTTGATCAATTTGAAAACTAAAGAACTAAATCTTGTGACAGTTGGGATTGGTTCTCGGTTTTGTACTTGCGGTTATACTTGGAGCAGGATTGCATTTTGGAGCAAGAGTATTTACCAAAGACGATAAAGTTTTACACCTAATTAGCATAGGACTTCCGGTAATCAACAAGTTCTCATTATAAACCACTAATCAGATCAAGATTATGTCATAACATTTTCGCTAAAATCGGTTCTTGTTTCCTACAGTTTGTGGCAGGGACACAACCAATCAATGCCTTAGCGTTTGTGTTCGATGGAGTTAACTTTGGAGCATCCGATTTCGGTTATGCCGCAGCTTCATTAGTAATGGTGGCTATAGTTAGCATCTTGTGTTTACTCTTTCTCTCGTCGACTCATGGGTTTATTGGACTTTGGTTTGGTCTCACTATCTACATGAGTCTCAGAGCAGCCGTTGGATTTTGGCGGTAAAACTCTATGAAACTCTCTGTTTCTTGTAGTAAAAAGGTAAAAAACTTTATATATAACAGAATGTGAATGTGACTGTAACAGGATTGGGACAGGAACAGGACCTTGGTCTTTTCTTAGGAGCTGAAGAAGGAATTTTAGAGGGAAGAGCATGTTTTAATTGTTCTTAAACCTTTATTTCTAATGAGGTTGTAACTAAATAAAATACTAAGAGTACAAGTCTGGAGATACAATAATTCTATGAGATTTTTACTGCTACTCTTGTAAATATTCAAGTGGTATCCTGTAATTAGAGGTAGTTAGTCCAATTTTTGGTGGTTTTATATCAGATTTTGTAGTTAAATATAGAAAATCGAAATATATATATAGAAAATGATTTGGTTTTGACTACAGTTTGGATTCAATTTTTTCAAAACAAGTTATTCTAATCTAATATTAAATATAAGTAGGATGTCAGTTTTTTTAAAAAAAAATTAGTTTCATAAAAATAATATTGTTTTCTATTTTGATACAGATTTGTGATTTTATTTCCCATTACTTCAGTTTATTCCAATGATTTGAGATGATTTTAAAATGTTCTAAAATCAGATTTTATTGGTATAAGTTTCCACTTCTATCAGACATTGAAACTGTTTTCTGTCACTTGACTTCAACTTTTTTTTATTTTGTCTTTGGTAATTGACGTTAACCAAACTTTCAGTGTTAGAACATTTGTTGTAACTAAATTTCTCTTCTTTAATTTCTTTTTCTCTATTTGAAGAGGAGAAAAGTTTTAGCCTTTGATTCAAGGCTAAATTCGAGTTTGACTTAATGATATTACTTTGATGAAACTGAAATGTATAAACTCTCTTTTTTCTTGGGAGAATCTAAAGGGCATCTAATGAAATGCCATCCAACTAACTGAGAATCATTTTCATATATATGTCTGATTTTGCAAACATTCTTTTTACATATTTGTGAAAACTTTAGTAACATCTCTCAGTTAATGATGTCTGAAAATGTCTACAACACAGATTTTCCAAGAAACCCTCTGTACATCTTTTTTAGTGATTTCAGGTAAAACATTTTCTTGTAGAAATCTGTTTGTAGTCATGATTAGACAGAAACTTAAAATTGGTTTTCATTGATGTATCAGGTCAGTTTTGAAATTTAATGAGCTCGGTTTGGAAATAGCGCGAATTACTTACCCTGCAGCACTTGCTCTAACCGCTGATCCTATTGCATCTCTAGTTGACACAGCCTTCATAGGACAAATCGGTAACAACAACAACAGCAAAGTCTTTCATTTGCTTAATTTTGTTTCAAAATGGAAATTATTGGTTGTTTTGGTGATGATTTATAGGTCCTGTAGAGCTTGCTGCAGTTGGAGTTTCTATTGCTTTGTTCAACCAAGTTTCAAGAATCGCTATTTTCCCGCTCGTGAGCATCACAACTTCCTTTGTAGCAGAGGAAGATGCTTGTAGCTCTCAGCAAAACACAGTCCAAGATCATGAAGAATGTTTTGAAGATGGTAATAACAATACAAAGGAGGAAACTCAAGAACTTATTCCTGAAAACAATGAAGGTATGTAGTCAATTCCTTCTCTGCTTTTATATTAATTTTTTAAAGTAATGATCACTAGTTTCTTTGATTTTCCTTTCAGATTCTATATCAGATGAATCGAAAACCAGTAGTAGCGGTATCTTAAGTGTTAGTAATTAAATCTCCAATCAAGAAAAGAATTATTCCATCAGCTTCATCTGCTTTGATCATTGGAGGCATTCTTGGCCTTCTTCAAGCTATGTTTCTTATATCCTCAGGGAAACCTCTCTTGAGTTTCATGGGAGTTAAACACGTAAAGCATCGATCTCTCGGGATCTTTTTGATGTTATGATGTTAAAAATCTTCTAAACATGGTTTAAATTTTCACAGGATTCTCCAATGCTGAGACCTGCTCAGAGATATCTATCTTTAAGATCACTTGGCGCACCCGCTGTTCTTCTCTCGCTAGCGACACAAGGTGTTTTCCGCGGATTTAAAGACACGACAACTCCATTATACGCAACTGGTAATGTCATATTTTTAACGTGATCAAAGTCAATGAACAGAAAAAAACTGATGATCCATTTTTATAAATGATCTCCTATGCAGTGATTGGAGATGCTACAAATATAATACTCGATCCAATATTCATATTCTTTTTCGGTCTAGGCGTAACAGGAGCAGCCATTGCTCATGTTATATCCCAGTGAGTTTAGTTTCACTTGAAGCTTGGTTAATCTCAAATTGACATCTGCTTTAAATTACTACCGGTTTATATGTTCATTTTTAGATACCTTATGTGTGGAATACTTTTGTGGAAACTGATGGGTCAAGTTGATATCTTTAACATGAGTACCAAACATCTTCAACTCTTTAGATTCATGAAAAATGGTATAGTAAATACTTTGAAAATTTCCAGTGTGTTCATAATGATATCTATGATAAAATAACACCATTTGGTTATTGTTCAGGCTTGCTTCTACTAATGAGAGTAATCGCAGTAACATTCTGCGTGACTCTTTCCGCGTCACTAGCTGCACGAGAAGGATCGATTTCCATGGCAGCTTTCCAAGTTTGCTTACAGGTTTGGTTAGCTACTTCACTTCTTGCAGATGGTTTTGCTGTAGCTGGCCAGGTTTTTACCACATGATCTCTTTACTCATTGCATCTTTTTTCGATATATTGAGCGTGTGGTTTAAATTTTTAACAAGTGTTTTTGTTCTGAAGGCAATACTAGCGAGCGCTTTTGCCAACAAAGACTACAAAAGAGCTGCAGCTACCGCTTCTCGTGTACTGCAGGTACACACAATTTCTGCTTTGTATTTTACAATTCCATAAGAAAAAACATTTAAAAAGGATACTAAATCTTTTGATAGTTGGGATTGGTTCTCGGGTTTCTACTCGCGGTTATACGTGGAGCAGCATTGCATTTTGGAGCAAGAGTATTTACGAAAGACGATGAAGTCTTACGCCTTATTAGCATAGGCCTTCCGGTGATAAATGATCCCCTTAATCCCTTTACTCAAACCAAGATTATGTCGTAACATTGTGGCTAATTCCGGTTCTTGTTTAATGTTTACTAAAGTTTGTGGCAGACACAACCTATCAATGCCTTAGCGTTTGTGTTCGATGGAGTTAACTTTGGAGCATCCGATTTCGGTTACGCCGCAGCTTCATTAGTGATGGTGGCTATAATTAGCATCTTGTGTTTGCTCTTTCTCTCATCGACTCATGGTTTTATTGGACTTTGGTTTGGTCTCATCATTTACATGAGTCTCAGAGCAGGCGTTGGATTCTGGCGGTAAAACTCTCTATGAAACTATCTGTTTCTTGTAGTAAAAAGGTAAAAACTCAATTTATAACAGAATGTGAATGTGACTATAACAGGATTGGGACAGGAACAGGACCTTGGTCTTTTCTTAGGAGCTGAATAATGTATTTTGAAGGGATGAACATGTTTTTAATTGTTCTTAAACCTTTATTTCTAATGAGCTTATAATTAAATAAAAATACAAAGAGTACAAATAATTCTATATTGAGATTTTACTGCTGCTACTCTTGTTAGATGTTTTCTTTCATCCTTTTATATTTTATAAATGTTTTTTTTTTATGAATGTAGTCACATAAATAAATCGTATCGATACTTATAAAAATAAATATCGTAAAGTTTCTCAAATAAAAAAATTAAAAAAACTAATAGGGACTATGTTTAGAAAACTCTCTTCTTTAACATGATTGGCTCATAGCGACCCTCAATTATTAGTTTAAAAACAAAAATAAATAAATAAATCCAATCTTTATTAGCGAAATTAAAATCAAAACCAAAAAAAAAAAAGTGGAAACCTTTACGGAAACTCCTCTGCCATTCTTTTCCAATCTAAGCCAAAACTCAATTTCCCTTTTTCCGATTTACCGGAGAAACTAAATCTCCGCCATGCCTACCACCACCTCCTCCGCTTCTTCCTCCTCCTCCTCCGTCTCCGGTAACAATCGTCAAGCCGATGTATTCTCTCGTCTCGCTTCTTCTGACCCTGAAGTCAAGCTTAAGGCCCTTCGTGAGGTCAAAAACCAGATTATCGGAAATCGTACAAAAAAGCTCTCTTTCCTCAAACTCGGAGCTATTCCCGCCATAGCTTCTGTTCTCGCTGATGCTGACGATTCTGATAAATGTAATAACATCCTCGTCCAATCTGCGGCGGCTCTTGGGAGTTTCGCTTGTGGGTTTGAAGCCGGAGTTCAAGCTGTTCTTGACGCCGGCGTTTTCCCTCATCTTCTTCGTCTTCTTACTAATCCTGACGAAAAGGTTAGATTTTTATAAAGTTATTGACTTTTTGTTAAAAGTCTAATTATTTTCCCACAAATTTGTGTCTAGATTCGAAATTACATTAGAATTACTTGTGGGTCTTTGACAAGAAGCTTGAATGATTTGGAATTACTCTGTCTGATCTTTATTAGTTTGGGACTTGTGGTTAAAGTTTTCACCTTTTGAATTGTCTGCATCTGATGAATTAAAGCATTGGCCTTTAGAATTTTGTTGATCCTCTCTTGGTAGATTCTTCTCTTGTGTTGCTTTCTTATCGTTTCCTTATTGCTTCTGTTTCATGTTTATGATTCTTCTTCAGGTAGTAGATGCAGGGGCTCGTTCGCTTAGAATGATATTTCAATCTAATCAAGCTCCAAAGTATGATTTTCTTCAAGAGAAAAACATGGAGTTTCTTTTCTCGTTGTTGAATAGCGAGAATGAGAATGTTAGTGGGCTTGGTGCGAGCATTATTGCTCATGCTTGTGGAACAAGTGTAGAGCAACGGGTTCTCTGTGAAGCTGGTGTCTTGGAGAAGCTTGTTATCCTTCTTGATGGTTCGTTTAGCCAAAGAGAAGCTTGTCTTGAATCTTTAGCGACGGTTTTGAAGAATAATCCTGAAGCTGTTTCGGACTTTGTTGGACTTGAGTCTGGGAAATATTTTAATTCCGTGACTGAGTTAACAAAGGATAGGTATCCGAGGACTAGGCTGCTTTCTTGTCTCTGCTTAGTTGTCATATACAACACTTCTCCGTCTTATTTCGTAAACATGGGAACCAAATCGAGTTTGATAACGACTCTGCTTGAGCTTCTTAATGACCCTGGTCAATCTGGAGATGATGCTGCCTTGGGTTTATCTTGTCTTATTGCGGAAAAAGAGGATTTACAACAGTTAGCTTACGAGGCTGATGCGATCAAGAATATTGTTGACATCTTGAAGACAGGTAGTGAGCTCCAGCCTAGACGTCTTCAGGGTTTGTTTTTGTCTCTAGCTGAATTGTGCTCAAAGCTGGAGGATTGCAGGTGTAGCTTCCTGTCATTGCAGGTTTGTTTCCACATGCCGTTTTCTGATTTGATATTCGGTAGTTTAGTATTTATTTTTTATCTGTGCTAAATTGGTTTGTCTTGTTTTCCTTCTACTAGGTGTTAGACCTGCTGACTAATGCGCTAAGACACAAAGATGCTGATGTAAGAGCTGCGGCGTGCATTTGCTTTAGAAACGCCGCTCAATCAGTCAAGGTTAGTTCACATTATACATTTAGCATGTTATTAGTAATTCAGTGGGTTTTGTATTAAGTGGTAAGTTCCCTGAGAAGTGTCATTTAGAGTTTGAGTGCAGGAAGATTCAACAGCGATCATGCTATGCTTCCTTTGGTTCAGTTATTGCATGATCCATCTTCCTCTGTCCAGGTACTGTGTCATATAAGATGCCGCATTTCTTTGACTTAGTTTCCGATGTGGTTTTCTTCTTTAGAAGCAAACGACATAACCGATTTGAATGTATATGTACCTATATATTGTGGAGCAGGTTGCAGTTCTTGGTGCTCTGAGCAATATAGTATTGGATTTTTCATCACCGAAGTCATCTTTTATCGAGTATGGAGGGATAAAACAGCTTATTGAGTTATCAAAATCAATGGATCCAATTGCTCGGTGTAGCGCTTTACGGGCTTTAAGGAACCTCATGTTCCTTGCCGACAATAAACGTAAAGAACTCTTTTATTCAGACGTCAAGGCTCAAGGATTTGCTTGCCTCATTAGTGGTAAATCATTCTTTGGAAACCTCAAACCAAAATCATATGATTCATCTTTATGAAATTTCTTTTGTCAACTAACAAACAAACTCATTGCCCTCAGATCCTGAGCCCCCAGTACAAGAACAAGCTTTGGCCCTCCTCCGTAATCTTGTTGACGGATGTATCAGCTCAATCGAGTTTGTATTTGATGAAGATGGTCTTATCTTAGATACTGTTGGGAGGCAATTGAGGAAAGCTCCACAAGCTCAAATGGCAATACAGGTGACAAAAGTGAAAAAGTATTACCATATAAATAGATTAACAAAATCTCTGATATAAAATGTTTTTCTTTCCCTAGGGAATGTATGTGCTCACGAATGTAGCGAGTGGGACTGAGTTACATAAAGAAGCGGTTATGCAGCAACTGTTTCCCCAAGCCAAAGCTGAATCAGAGAATTTCATGCTTAACTTTCTGCAGAGCGACGAGAGCCAGTTACGGTCAGCAACAGTCTGGACAATCATAAACCTCATTAGTCCTTCAAGTCCAGGTGCATTTGATCGGCATGTGAAATTACGGAATGCGGGTGTCATTCCCCAGTTAAAAAACATGGTCAATGACGCTTGCCTCGATGTTAAGGTACAATTTTATTGCTCTTTTAGTTACCTTGTATACTTTATCTCTTATCATTGACTCAGTTATGTTCTTTCAATCTCTTTGGCTTTGCAGATTCGCATCAGAACCGTATTAGGCCAGTCCATGTCTTTTGGCGATAATTACTAAACACAGAGACATTACTTTTCCCAATCCCATACAACATTGAACATATCAGTAGTGATTTAGGTTTGATTCAAATTTCAGCATATAGCAAAAGAGAGACAGAGCCTAGAGTTTATGATCATGATCATCTATTATCTCTCCTGTTCCAGAGACACACCTATGATTCAACAGGTACTTGCTTTCTTGGGCTCGTTCTTTTCATTTCTAGTTACTCGAAAATGGCCAAAACTGAAACTGGAACCGCGTACACCGAACACTTGATCAGAGCATTTTAAAATCATTGCCTTAGGATTTATTCATTTGCTTACCAATGATGTGATGTTCTGTTCTGTTTAACAAAACAGTTTTTTTTTGTGTATGCAGGTGAAAGCAGTGAGAAAGAGTTGTACTATTACTTGTGAGTTGTGATACATTTTAGATTAGATCCACCACATATTTGTTTTATTTTTTCTTTTTGCCTTGAAAGAACTTCACTTATTTGTATTTTGTAATCTCTCAGTTTATATCAACATTTAAAAACATCTGAGTTTTGTATAAGTAATTTTTTTTTTTCTCGTCAATACCAATAATTTATGGTAATGTCCCAAATTAATCTTTTATTTTCGCATTTTGACATTCAAATGACGCATGACCTATCAACTTTCGTGACAAAACATAAAATCAAAATCAGAAAAAGACTAGCTGCCTGTGTAATATACTATACTAAATTACTAATATGTTTGTCTTTATGTAAAATGGCCTTTGAGAATCTAACTCGCCGTATGTGCACAGTGAATCCTATGTTTTGGATCCCCTGATAAGATCCAGCCTCGACTACTGTGTAGCTTTTTTTTTGCTATAAAATATTTCGCTCGTATATAAAAAAAAATTGTATCGACTATCGAACAGTTACCACAACTGTATAAATTCAAATTGTTAAGAAAAATCTCTATATATACATATACACAACTGTATGCTATATATACATATTAATTTCTCTCGTAAATTTTTTTAAAAAAATCGAACAGTTACCAGCTGAATTGTATAAATTCATATTTTATATATACATTTTTAAAAAATTGCAGAGACAAGAATCTCAACTAAACCCAAAAAGGGTTAGTTGGTTAAAAGAATAGGGTTAGTTGAAGTGTAGAAACCCCATGCATTGAATTTAAATCCCATCCCATCCCATCCCACGTGAGTTTATATTATTGCATCAAAGTTTTTGAGTTAAATGATATTTTATTCTTCATGGAATATGCAGTTCTTTATCATTTTATTAAGAAAAAATATCGTAAGGCTATAAACAATATGCAACAATTATAATTACAACCTAAATACCTCCAAAGTGTTTTTGAAGACAAAAACATCTTAATCATCAAATTTGAGACTCTTCTCTCGGGACCTCTCTCTTCCTTTAAGTATATTTTCCTTTCCCATACTGTTGTCTTGTTTTAAAAAAATTACTAATTAATACATATATGTTCAAATGTTCTATAAGTTGTGGGATGTAATTGAATTTATTATTGAAAATAGTATATGCATGTGAACATTTATACTGTTAACATTTAATAATTAACTTCTTCACATATGCATTTGAGTATATAAATCTACAAGTAATGTTAAGATGGATTCTTGAAATGGCTTCCTAGCAAAAAAATAAAATAATAATAATAATGTTATAGCAAATATATATAGTGTTTGTCTTTTACCGCAAACTTAACATGCATTCGAAATAACAACACAACAGATAATTTCTTCCGTAATTTGATACCATCTTCTTTGAGAAAAGTGTTTTCTTCTTAATTTAATATTGTTGAAATTATTTTATTGGTACATGTTAAAAGGAGATCTACATGCTGGTTTGTTTTTCTTTATCTTCTTTTTCTTGATATATTCATCTAGATTCTTTTAGCTTATTAGGAGACAACCAATTAAATAATATATAATATAAACCTTTTTTTCAAATATCATTTACAAATATACTATCACATTAGGAACAAATTCTTGATAAATATTTTATTATTAAGAAAATCACATTGCGTTAATCGTATAAATAGTATTTTCTAAAAAATGGATGGAAATTAAAGTGATATTAATATTGAAAAACGACTGTGAAATGAGGAGATAATTGATAATTCTAAAACACTATCATGTATATATATTTTTCTTCTATGAATATTTAAGAGTTATATTAATTGATATGCATAGAAGACTGAAAAGTTAAAAATCTATCCCTACTTATTTTTTAATTAGTTCTCTTTTCTTTGACCCAATTAATACCCAAACCACCCTCAATTATTTGTGAGCGCTGACAAAAATAATAACAGGATAAATCATATTGTATCACGGTAACTTTAAAAGTTATATGGTTAACTTATATTTATCGTACTAAAATATTTATCATATGATTTTTATCAACTAACTTATATAATAAAATATTTATTTATTTTAATAATTTATTTATTACCGCTAACTTATACATTAACAGATTTATTTATCATGATAATTTGTTTATCACAGTTAACTTATGCATTAGCATCGTTAACTTATGCATTAGCATATTTATTTATCATGATAATTTGTTTATCACGGTTAACTTATGTGTTATCGTGGACGTAAAAAGTAATAAAATCTCCTTCTCTTCTCGAGTACCCTCCTCTGTCGTCATTTTCCCAAATTTTCTTCTTCTTCCATTGTCACCTGCAACTCCATCCCATGATCACCTCACCACTTTCTCTTCTTCTTCTCTCCTCCTTATTTCCTTTATCTTCGTCCTCTCCATCTTCATTTTAAATTACAAAACCATAATTTTCATCCTAAATTCTTCAAATTAAAAGTTTAATCCATCCCAAACGCGTGTAGATTCTCTCTATTTTTGTGAATTATTTGGTGATGATTGTATGTTACATATCAAAAAGATGAATTTGATGAACCAAATGAAGAGTTAGATATAAAATCTGTTTGTGAAGAAAAAGGGGTGACGATGAAGAAAGAAGAAGATTTGGAAAGGGGAGGATTTGAAAGAAAAACAGATAATTAGGTGTGTAGAAATAGGGTAAAATGGTAAAAATATCATTCTCTCTTATCTACTTAATTAATTAAAAAACATGGATAGATACTTAATATTTTGGTCTTCTAAGCATAGATATTGATATTATTCAATATTTAAATGAAAAGAAGAAAATAAAGCGTACCCATTTCACATTTCACAGTGACTTACATGCATTGATCGTCCATCAAAAAGAAACCCTTTCTCTTTAGTTCCAAATACTAAGCAATCTCTTCTTTTTTTTACCTTTTTCTTTCTTGGCTTTTTCTTCTCCTCTGATAGAAACTTTTTCCAGTCAAAATTTAAGAACTAATTTAAAGTAAAACTCCACTAAGGTTTATAAACACTCTTCAAATATAGATTCACATTCACCCATTTCCATTTTTTTTCTTGCTCTCTCTCTCTCTCTCTTATTTTTGGTCTCAAAAATGGCATCAAAAGGAAAGAAACCAATAAAAAAAACAACTACAAGAAGAAGAAAAAGAAGCCATTTCAAGAACCCATCTCCTCCATGTAGTACCAATAGTGACGTCACTTCAACGTCATCAACATCTACTTCTCCCACATCAATGGTCACGCCATCTTCGATTCCAGTAGAGAGTGGATGTTGTACTCCGAAATCTGAGAAGTCACGAATACCGGAGATGCTGACGTGTCCGCCGGCGCCGAAGAAGCAAAAGGTGGCGCAAAACTGTTCTTTGAGGAGGAGACAAATCGCTTTCTTTGCTCCTCCGGATGTAGAACTCTTCTTCGTTTTCGCACTTGGTCAACAAATCAATAAATAAGTTAAGTTTATAATTAGGGTTTTGTGATTATTATCATGGTATCAATATCTAGTTTCTAGTTTGATTCAAATACAATAATATTTAAAGTATATTATAGAGAGTGTAGTGTGAGGTTTTGCTTCTTAATATTTTGCTTTTCTTCATCATTCTTTTTTTTTCCTACTCTTTTGGATGATTTTGAATTAGGTGAGTTTGAATTTGTGGTAGGGTATTATCAATCAAATACCCTCTCTTTTTTAGTTAGTTATTTTGTGTTTTAATTTTGTAACTGAATGGTGCGTCCTAACATTTCAGGCTTGTTAATTAGCTTTGCAGTTTTGAATCTGATATTTGTATTTTGGTTTTATTACGAGTTGGATTGTTCTTCTTATACTTTATGGTTCTCCTCAATAATTTATTTGTAACCTCAACCAACACGAATTGCATAAAAATTAAAGTACTTGGAATCTATTTCATTTTTATTGGGTACATAAGAAATTCATGAAAGGACACCAGTTTTATCAGAGTGATGAGCTCAAATTCAAAATTTTTGATCCAAGTTTAAAATGCGTCAAGTGCGAAAGAAAAAAAAAGGTCTACAAAGCCAAAAAAATATATAGTGGATGCAGAATAATATGTACACAAAAGTTTTGGATATAATCCAAAGTTATAAAAAGATTCAACTGTTTCTTATTGGATATAAAGTTTATAAAAATTGAAATATTACTGCGTAAATCTATTTGGAAAATAAAGACATTGTCAAATCACCTTATTTGTACTGTAATTATATAGATTGAATTTAGTTTCTAAGTAAAAAAAAATAGGCGAAGGATATGTCAGTTTAACCAAGGGATGGCCAAAGTGTCGGAACTGACGATAACATCTCCAAAGGGAATCCAATGAAAGGACTCGTGCGGCTTTTTTCATCATTTTTCTCTTTTCTTTTTTTTTGTTTTCTCTCCCACACTTCCTTTTAAGAGCAAAATTAATAATTATAACTTATAACGAATGTATAAAACTATATATCTATATATAGAGTAGGTAAGAATATGACGACACTGACACAATAGCTACGTTACGTTGATAATATCTACGTGATTTAATAATTCGTTTTTCCCATCATTAATTTCTTTTCGAATTATTGTTATAAAATCTTCAGACTTCAATAATGTGGATAAATCCTAAAATGACGTACGAATCTCATGATTGAGAACTAGAAACTCTACCTGCATTATTTATTCGTTTCTACGTCAATTAATAGGTCACTTGAGAATGTACGTACAACATAGATGGGAGAATCTGCAGTAGAAAAAATCATAAATGTTTGGCTAGTATATTTTAGGAGATTTTACAGGAAAAACGGTCTATTTTTTCCCCGAGAACTATCGTATCTGGCCAGATAAAGCCCGATCTTTGACCTTTGTCTATATACCCATGAAACAGAAGTTAAATGTTTATTTCCCCACCAATTGAAAGTTTGAGATCTTAATGTCCATGAATCCTAAGTTAGAGATTTAAAACCCCATAGTGCTGGGTTTAATTGGTTTACTATATACCAAACCGATGCTTGAACCACGTTAACCTAATTAGAACCAGCCTTAACCCAATTAACAACCCGTTTATGACCCATTACCCAAAAAACAAATCGAAACCTAAAACTAAAACCTAAATTGAATTGCTCTCGACGAACCCTAGAATCCCCAAATCACTTTTCCCCGAATTTGAACGATGTTGTTAGCCCTTCACGACCCTGATCTTGTTGGTGATGTCGATCCCGAAGCTGAAGACAGAGATGAGTTTCACATGGAAGAACTGCTAAAGGAGTGGACCGACGAACCACCAATTCGCCACGATGTGTACCCGGAGAGTGATGATGAGGAAAACGCCGACGGTTCTGGAAGATTTGACACACATATATCAGGCGTGGTGATGGGTTTTTGTACCACAAGCAGAGTTTTTTCAGTGGGGTTGCGTTCAAAGAGGCGGTAGTTGATTACGCTCTCAGAACCGGCTGCAATATAAAGCAGTACAGGTATGATTCCGATAAAATTGGGTTCATATGTGTTGGTTGTGATGGGAAAAAAGGTGGAGCTAAGTGTGAGTGGAAAGTTTATGCGGCCATTCTCAAGAGTGATAATATGTGGAAGATTATGAAGTTTGTTGACACACATAGCTGTATCCCTAATGGAGAATTTTAGATGTTTAAGGTGCCACATATAGCTAGGTTATTTGTTGATAAGATTAGGGATAGTCCTGAATTTTACATGCCCGCAAAGATTGAAGAAATAATTATGGAACAATGGAAGATTAGTATCACTAGGAATCAATGTCAGTCTGCGAGAAAGAAGGCTTTTCAATGGATTGAGAAAGAGTATGATGATCAATTTGCAAGATTAAGGGATTATGCGGCTGAGATAGTTAAATCAAACAAGGATTCACGGGTTGAAGTTGAATGTCTCACGAGTGCTAAAGGTAAAGACATGTTCAATCGGTTCTATGTATGTTTTGACAGTCTTAGAAGGACATGGAAGGAGTCTTGTAGGCCTCTAATAGGCATTGATGGTTGTTTTCTAAAGAATAAGGTTAAGGGACAGTTACTTGTAGCCTTAGGTAGGGATACAAACAATCGCATATATCCTATAGCTTGGGGAGTTGCTAAAGTAGAGAACACAGAAAACTGGGTGTGGTTTATTAAGCTGCTGAAAGAAGACTTCGGATTAAGGGATGGTGAAGGCTTCATCATGATATCAGATAGGCAAAAGGTAGCTTACCTTGTCTTGTATTTGTTTTATTGTCATTTGTGTCTGTTTAGTGTTATCTAATGTTTGTCTGATTTTATTGTTTTAGGGTTTAATCAAAGCGGTTGAGCTTGAGTTACCCAAGATAGAGCATCGGATGTGTGTACAACACATCTATGGGAACTTGAAGAAGATTTATGGCAGCAAAACAAGGATAAAACCACTGCTATGGAATTTGGCTTGGTCTTATAATGAGCATGAGTATAAGCAGCATTTGGAGAAGATACGGTGCTATGACACTAAGGTCTATGAGTCTGTGATGAAGACAAATCCTAGGAGTTGGGTTAGGGCATTCCAAAAGATAGGCAGCTTCTGTGAGGACGTTGACAACAACAGGTCTGTTGAATCCCATACTCACACAGGTTAGCTACTCTATTAAGCCTTGTTATTTCTCTGATTTTGACTTTAAAGCATACAATGGTGAGGATTGCCAAAAGGTCTGTTGAATCCCATACTCACACAGGTTAGCTACTCTATTAAGCCTTGTTATTTCTCTGATTTTGACTTTAAAGCATATATTTCTCTGATTTCTCTGATTTTGACCTTAGCTACTTTTGACTTTAAAGCATATAGTCAGGCATGGTGGAGATCTTCACCGTGTAGACTTGAAGGCTTACACTTGTACCTGCATCAAGTGGCAAATTTGTGGAATCCCGTGTGAGCGTGCATATGGTGTCATCCTCCACAAGAAGCTTGAACCAGAGAACTTTGTATGTCAATGGTTTAGGACAGCAATATGGAAAAAGAATTACACGGATGGCCTCTTTCCACAAAGGGGTCCTAAGTTCTGGCCCGAGAGTAATCGTCCGAGAGTGTATGTATCTGAGCCACCAGAAGGAGAAGAAGAAAAGAAGATGACAAAGGCTGAGAAGAAAAGGAAAAAGGGTGTGAATGAGTCTCCTACTAAGAAGCAGCCAAAGGCTAAGAAAAGAATTATGCATTGTAGAGTTTGTGAGGCAGCTGATCATAATTCAAGACACCATAAGAAAGACAAGGTTTGTGGTTAGATAATCTATGACATTTTGGTTCTCTCTTGTTGGATTATGGTAACACTTAGTCTTCTTTTGCAGGCTTCAATTTCTTCTTCGCAGCCATCTCAGCCTGAACCAAGTCAAGGTTCACTCACTCAAGCTTGATCTAGTAGTCATAGCTTAGAAGAACTAGGGTAGAAGACATAGGGTACTTATATTGTGGTTGTCTCTGATGTAATTTTCGACCACAGTGACTTATTTGTATCCTTAACTTCTTTATTTTGAATCTTTCGGTTGATTGTTGGCTTATTTGTATCCTTAACTTCTTTATTTTGAATGGAATGTTTAAATTTGGATATTGCTTTCTTCCTAATTTCTCTAATAAGAACATGCATTGTCATTAACTTAAACACATAAACGTACAAACACAAATCCCACAAAGCTAGAACAAACATACATTCACCAAACATACCAAGATCATAACTCCAAACCTAACACATTCATCCTACAAGTTTAGAGAATCCGATCATGATCATACACCCTAACACTACGACAATCATCATCTTCTTATTGCTTGTTTTCGCTTCAGACAAAGCTTCTTCTACTTTCTCATTCAACTCCTTCTCCATGTTCATTTCAACCTTCTCAGAAACCATCTTCTCAAACTCCAACCTCTCTCTTCTAAGCTCTTTCAGCTCCTTCTCAATTTCACCATGCTTTGCTGTCAATGTATCTATCTCATTGATCAAAGCTTCATCAACCCATTTAAAAACGTGATCATCGTTCCTTAGCTTCATCAACACATGAACAATGATCTTTTTCAAGATTACAAGAATCTAAAATATGAAAACATAGGAATTAGATGAAATAGAGGATTGAAATTACCCTATTTTTTGCAGAAAAACCACAATGAAAGTATCTCCGGCAAGGATTCGGATCGGATTTTGAATTGAGTGCCACGATTCCTTCCCCGCACCAGCATCTTGTTGGCACTCCGACCACTCTTCCTCTTCCACGTGGTCCCGTTGATCCCGTCGAACTGGATGATAGGTTGCTCATTCTAAACTGGAAATTGGGTTTTCAATTCGAAAATTGAGAGTTCGAAAATTAGGGTTCTTAATTTTGAATTTGGGGATTTTTCTTTTTGGGAAGACAACGACAATGGGTCGGGTTTTTAATAAGGAATCGTTTTTTTTTTTGGTTGAGTTACGACCGAAATATGGTTCCGTCTCGGGTTTACGCACTAAACCGTCGAAACCAGGATTCATGGACATTAAGATCTCAAACTTTCAATTGGTGGGGAAATAAACATTTAACTTCTGTTTCATGGGTATATAGACAGAGGTCAAAAATCGGGCTTTATCTGGCCAGATACGATAGTTCTCGGGGGGAAATAGACCGTTTTTCCGATTTTACAATTACATACTTCCTCCGTTTTTTTATAAGTGATGTTTTAAGAGAATGCATACAGATTAAGAAATCATTTAATTTTTGTTTATTTCTAAACTAAAACATCATTTATTCTCTAATCAACCAATAAAAAAAACAATCTACAGAATAAAATCGTCAAAACCAATAAAAAATAATTAATTTTGAATTGAAAATTGAAAACATCATCTATTTTTTTTTTGGTAATCTGAAAACATCATCTATTTAAGAACAAAATTAGAATCTTAAAACATCACTTATAAAAGAACGGAGGGAGTATTTATTAATTTTATCGTTTTTTTCCAATGTGTAGCTTTGTTACATGTGTTAAATATGATCATTTAATCTGATGGAATTTTGATTATGAATTTTCTGCATAAGTTCTTATTTCATGGTAATATTTTACTCTTTTGTTTATCAATTAATCACACTTCATTTGTACACGAAACCTTGTTAATTAAATGCCAATCAATGGTAACCTTTTTCTACCCAAAATACTTTTACAAAATAAAAAGTTAATTTTCAAACAATTTTTAACTGCGTATTTGGAACTTAGGTTTTTTTTTTTTTTTTTTTTTTTTTTTGCTAAGTTAGTAAATATCATATAAAATGAAGATTGTTTGGGTTTACATGTTGATTACCTAAGCTTTTGGTTCCTTGGTAAAAAAGATAAAAACAAGGAAGCAAAAAAAAAAATGATAAGACAGATTCTCAAATGATCCAAAGACCCATTAGATTTCTACAGTTTTTCCTGTGTCTTCTCGCGCTGATGGTATTGATGATCTTCCGGTCAATAAGCTTAAAGATATTAAGCGGAGGAATCACCTGCTGGTTGTGAAAGATATTATTATGCTGCTTCCATATATATCGCATAAACTGTAGCCTGCGCCACTAGCATCCTTAGAATCGAAGGAGAAGTTCTGCATTTAATCATGGTCCAGTTGATGAGATCTTCCCAAGCAAGGAAGAGCCTTGGGGAAAGCCTGAGTCTTGTTTGCACCAGATTCTAGAGAGATTGACTGAAACTGCAAGAAAGGAGCAAGTGATCTCTAGTCTCAAGCGGACCAGAACACAAGCAGCAATTAGGAGGCACTACCATACCCCAAGAGAGCAATCTAGAGCATGTAGGGAGTCGATCAAGTTGACAAATCCACATGTTAAAAGCATTTTTCGGTGTAGCACCTTTAAACCAAACTGACAGAACCCAACTCAAAACAGCTTCCCTATGCTTGATCGAATTCCAAGTTAAAGAAGAGGAGAAACCAACGCTAGCTACATTATCCAATACCCAGTCATAAGAATCCTCAATATTCAATTGTAGCGGCAGTGAAACAGTAGTAAGGAAGGCATAGAGAGCCAAAGTAGAATCTGATCTCGGAGACGGCAAAGTCCAAGAGTAATCAACAATTGCGTCAGCCACAGTGGCTCTAATTGGAATTCTTAAACAACTGGGACCATCGCTGCCCAAGAAACTGATAAGAGGGCCAAAAGGCATCCAAACATCTCCCCAAAAACTCGCCGAAGAGCCATTACCAATTGAACACTTGATAAACCTTTGTGCTAAGGGCCTCAATTGCAACAAACTCTTCCGATTCCATGTGTCATTTATACCTTCATGAATAAACCAAAATCTGGACCGGGTATGTAAATGATGAAACATGTGCCAATCGACCCATAAAGAACCGCTATTAGAGAATAACAACCAAATGAACTTCAGGCTGAGAGAAGTATTCCACTCAGAGAATTTCCTAAGGCCAAGACTACCTTCAGACTTTGGCAAACAAACCTTTGACCAAACCACTTTTGCTTTATGATGACTCTCAATACCTCCAGACCACAAAAATCTAAAGCAAAGCGATTCAATTTCTCTAATGCAGCCATTAGCTAAAATAAATGTGGACATCCAGAACACAACAGCACATGTGATGACCGAGGCAATCAGTTGTAATCTTCCTGCAAAAGAAAGGGAAGTGACAGTCCAGCTCAAGAATTTTGCTTTGATTTTCTCTACCAAAGGTGCATACTCAGAAAGTTTTAGCTTTCGATTGGCAGAGAAGCAATAGGAAACCCATAGTTTGCAATTCCCATGGACTAAACATCATTTACTCCAGAAGAAATAATTCTGTTTTTTCTTTATTCATGCTCAGACCCGACCAACCCGCAAAGTCCTCTAACGTCTCATTAATCCCATGAAGGGATGAGCTTCCACCATAAAAAAAATCATCACATCATCCGCAAACATCAAGTGCGAAATGTTCAAACCTCATGTTTTGGGATGATAGAATATATAACCAGAATTGTATCTTGAGAGTAAAAGCTTAGAGAAAACCTCCATGGCAAGGACAATGAGAGAAGGCGAGAGCGGATCACCTTGCCTTAGACCTTTCTTGCTTTTGAAAAAACCACCTGAGACTCCATTGATTAAAACCGAGAAAGTCAGAGTAGAGATACACTCCTTGATCCAAAATAAGAACTGCTCTGGCACATTGATTCCCTTGAGGGCTGAAATGATGAAATCCCACCAAATGGAATCAAAAGCTTTGCGAAGATCCACTTTGAGCATACCTCTAGGGTCAATGTTTTTTCTATTATATCCATCACTATCTCAGTGGCTAGCAAGACATTTTATGAAAGGAGCCTTCCTGGGATAAAAGCTGATTGCGAAGGAGAAATCACTTCAGAAATCAGACACTTCAATCTGTTGGCCAGAAGCTTTGAAATAACCTTGTAAATAGTATTCAAGCAAGAGATAGGCCTAAACTCCGAAGGCCTAAAAGCGTTTTGGATCTTAGGAATCAATACCAAGGAGTGGCATTCCATTGCTTAAGAAGCTTTACCGAAGAGAAGAATTCTTTGATAGCTGCTGTAACCTCTCCACCAACAATACTCCAGCAGGCAACAAAGAATTCAGCAGGGTAGCCGTCAGGGCCACTAGATTTATTTTTTGGAAGGGAACAAAAAGCATCCCTGATTTTCTCACTGGTGAAAGGCTCCTTAAGGGACTGATGTTGGTCCGCCGAGCAACTGAACCCCAATAGGTTGGTGATATCCTCTTGAATAAACAAAGGGGCAGAGACTTCACTACCCAGCAGATCCGTAAAATACGAAACACAAACATCTTGAATTCCCTGAGAAGAGTCAATCCTATCCCCAACAGCATTTTCCAGAAAGTGGATGTGATTAATAGACTTTCTTTGGTTCACCATTCTATGGAAATACCTTGAATTGTTGTCACCCTCGCTCAGCCAAGTAATATTTGATCTTTGCCTGAAGAACAATTCCTCTGCTTTGTGTAAAAATTCCCAATGTCCCTGAGCTTCAACTTCAAGATTTGCATTACAGGTTGAAGGATTGGAAGGCATATTTCTTTGAGCCACAATCAGCTTATCATGAGCTTCTTGAACCCTCTTCTCAATGCCGGAGTAGTTATCCCTACTGAAATCTCTAATAAGCTTCTTAAGAGCTCTCAACTTCTTTGATACTCTGAACATATCAGAACCAACAAAGTTGAACGTAAACCAGTTGCTACACACCAAAGCTAAGAAATCAGGATTATGCAGGAGGAAAGGAAACAGCTTGAAGGGCTTCTTTTGAGATGAGGAGGCAACCGAAAAATTTATAGAGATACTTGCATGGTCAAAGAAGTCTGGCTCCCCAAAATAAGCAAAAGACAGCGGCAACTCCCCTAACCAAGCATCATTTACCAGTACTCTATCAAGCTTTCTTGTAATGGGATCAGCCTTCCTTTTGTTCCACCAAGTATAAGAGCATCCTCTGAAAGTGACGTCCGGTAGAGATGCAGAAGAAAGACAATTTCTGAAATCTGAAGTTTCTCTATCAATACTAAATCCATCCAACTTGGAATGCTCAGAGGGGTTGAGAATCTGATTGAAGTCTCCCAGAACCGTCCAAGGCTTACCAGTAGTAACAATATTCTGAGATAACTCAGTTATCTCCTCCCATAACAACAACCTTTCAGAATCTTCATTTGACGCGTACACAAAAGATACCACCAGCGGTTGCGTAGTATTAGGTAATTCAACTTTACATGTAATCATTTGCAGAGACTTGGAGATAATAGATACATTAACAGTGGGGTGCCAAAGGATCCAAATCTTCCCGAGCTCCGAAAACCTATAGTTATCTTCACAAAACCAACCCGACATAAGCTGACTTACAAACTTATCCTTCTTGGGCTGTTGCACATGAGTTTCTATTAGACTACCAAAAATTGGCTTATTTCTTCGAAGCCATTTCTTAAATCCGGTACGGTGGGATAGCTTATTAAAGCCTCAGACATTCCAACAAAAGATATCTATACACATAGATATTAATGGATTTTGAGGCCATTGCCTCGCTCACTTCTACGATGCCTCTTCGACACCAATTCTGTGAACCCATAATTATCATAATCTTCTCCTTCATCATCACTGTAAAGAGACTCACTTGAGTACACATCTGAAGAATCTGGATCAGCAGCCGAGACCCTAGAAGAAGCATTCGAGCGCATATTCCGACCAGTTGACCACCACCAGCAGTCGTTAGGATTATGACCGACATATAACAGGAGCCTTGCTCTCCACTCTAGGCAGCTCTTTACACTTTTTCTGAACTAGTCGGCACAATTGATGTAGTCGGCACAATTGAGAGAAGGGATGGATCAACAACCGCTGGTTTTATCCTATACGCAAGATTTTTCTTCTTTTTTCTCACGCGTAGGCAAGCATCCACATAATGGGAAGAAGAATTACAGCCTGAACAGGAGATAGGGGCTGATGTACAGCGCTTCGCGCTATGGCCAACCCTCTTTGCATAGAGAACATATTGGAGGCATCCACGGGCTGGAAATCCTGACACGCCTGATATCTCCAGATTGGAACCTCACATTTACTACCTCAGGGAGAGGCTTTCTTGGATCAATAATGGTGAATACTTTGGCAACTTCAAGATTTGTTCTTTTGATTGTGTCTGGATGCAGAAACCTTGGATCACCAACTTGGCCAGCAATGTACTCAAGGCCATCATCATTAAAGAATTGAAGAGGAACATCGCGAAGCTCTAACCAGATCGGAGCAGAAGAAAGTTTAGGCTTTACAGGCACCGTTCCTGGTTTCCACTTAGCGACGAACATTGTTTGGCCCTCAATATTCCAAAGCCTCTGCTTAAAAAAACGAGTTCTGGTTTGGACATTTATATTCCTGAAAAGGAACGCATTCCCTTCCACCTTTGAGACAGAGACATCTCTAAACTGACGACTCCAAATACCATTTACAATCGTGTGGATTGTTCCTTGAGAAGGAGGATCCGCATAGAATTGTCCTAAGATGAAAGAATCCCAAGACTTCTGATGCTTGGCAATTACCGAATTGGGGATTTCAACACACGATTCTCCGGATGGCAGAGAAAAGACTTTACCTTTCTTCGAGAGAGCTCTAGAGGGACCTTTAAAAAGCTTAAGCCAATTATCGGAGACAGATTTGCTCTCTTCCTTACCTGGGTCCGTTGAAATATCAACTTTCGCAGCATCCGAGAGGTTTTTACTAGCCACTGGGTCCATTGCAGAAACAATTTTTGCAGAAGCTGATTTATTTTTCATAGATCCAACAACTTCTGGGTCTGTTGTAGACACAACTTTCGCAGAGACCTTGAGGGAAGCATCAATTTGGGGAAGCATTTCTTCCGACATGAGAGAACCGGACTGCTTAGGGAGTGGTGTGACACCAGCACTCGCAAGAGCATCCCGTGAGAGCAGAGCTGAAGAAAGCTTTGCCTTGGAGACACCGGATTCAACAACAGCAGCTGAGACTGAAGACTGCGCTTCAGTTAAGGCACTGTCGACCGGAGGAGACTGAGCTACCGACGAGGGAGAGACTGGGCTATCCATCCCGGAAGCTGGTGAATTAGAAGACGAAGGAGAGGACGGAATTTTTGAGTGAGCCGACGGAGACACCCATCCCGGAGGCTTTTTCTTAGGGCGACCGCTCTTCCCCATGAGGAGGAGAAGACCTTTGAAGAGAACCGGAAGCGGATTCCGTCGTCGTGAGAGACGGCGGAGGTGGGATGCGAAGGAAGTCGTGTTATCGCTCTAATTCCGCCGCTGGAGAGAGAAACACCCAAATATGTTGTCGTCGTCGTGCTCTTAGAGTGCAGTTAACTACTACTAGTCCTCATTTGGAACTTAGGTTACTCCTAAGTCCCAAGTCCCAAGTATGTAGGCTCATATGGCTAAGGTTGCCTAATTTCAATTCATACTTAACGAAGTTCTTCCATTGGTTACGTACAATATTATAATTCTCATCATAAAGTAGTTAAGGTAATAACCCTACGTATAGGTGGTGGGTTTAATATATACTCGTTATTCGTCCCGTACATGTTATTTGTCTCGTATTCGTTTGAAAAAACAAGTATCCATTGTTGTTAAAGAAAAATACAAGTAATATAATTAAGATACTTGCAAATACAAACCAAGTAACAAATAATTAAAAAAAAAAAACTAATACCCGGTTTTTTTGACCTATTACTCATTATTATTTTACTATTTTATATACATATAGTTCATATTGTATTACTGTTAGACCAATATTTAAAAGTTAGGTCTAAGTAAAGTAAGTTTAAGAAGGTAAAAACATAATAAATAAATCAACAAGTAATTTGAAAGTATTATTAACTCGCAAATAGCAAGTAATAAGACAAAGTATTTGAAACTACGGATACTCGTTTTTCAACAAACAAAATACAATGTTAAGTTTTATTAACCGAATAAAACAAATCAAGTAACAAATATCCTTAAAATAGTGGATATTAGCCTAGTGTCCACTCCTAATAATATTAGTTACTAGCTAGTATATTCGTATATTTGTGTGCAAGGGAGATCTCCCACGTGTGCATAGTATCACACACGTACAAACAAAAATCCAATTAGGTACCTAAAAGCTACAAATCACATTGGAATGAGGATTAGATTCGAGTCCGTATCAATTTCTTTTGGTTTTTCGCTTTTTGTCTTTGTATTATTAATTATACGTCGTCCCAAAATAAACACAAAAAAATCATTAAACTATGAAATAAAGTTAAAATATTATTAAATACATTACTAAGATAATCAACTAACCGGGGATGTGCCTTTAGTCAAGTGGACTTAACCACTTGACTCCGCCTTCCTCACCGGACTCCACTAAGTCGCGTTACCCCGCGTAGTAGAGATTGGCTATGGATCGGACCTTGTCGATCCAAATATGTCAAAAAAAAAAAAAAGATAATCAACTAACCAAATAATAAAGCTAGTAATCGTACGTTTATGTCAAAGCTGATTAAACTTTACAAGAATCCTAGGTTCCATTTTCCCCTACAAACAAACACACATGTTAGGTACATAATGGGCCTGTAACGTTACGTTAAGTTACCCATTAAGGCCCAATTACAGTTAAAAAATCAATTTCTCTTTAAAGAAAAAATAAGTGGCCAAAATTACGAAACCAATCCATCTCTCTCCGTCGTCGTTACCATGTCTTCAATCGTCGAGCACGTCGTTCTATTCAAGCTCAACGACGTTGACTCCGGCAAGATAAACTCCATGGTCAACGGAATCAACGAACTAGTCAATCTCAACCAGGTGCTTCACCTCTCCTGCGGTTCTATCCACCGCCTTAGCTCCACCACCGCCTCCGACTTCACTCACGTCCTTCATAGCCGTTACAAATCCAAGGAAGATCTCAACGCTTACGCAATCCATCCCGATCACGTTCGTGTTGTCAAGGAATCTGAATCGATTCGCGAAGATATCATGGCCGTTGATTGGATCGCCGATCAAGTTCCCGGAACCCTAGCACCGCCTCCTGGTTCAATTGGTAAAATCACGCTTCTCAAGTTGAAAGAGAATGTCTCCGATGAAGCGAAATTGGAGATTATGGAAGTGATTAAGGAGAAATTTCAAGGATGTGATCAGATTACCGTTGGAGAAAACTTTTCTCCGGGGAGATCTAAAGGTTTCTCTATTGGATCGATTTCGTATTTTAGGGATTTTGGTGAAATTGAAGCTGTGGATGATCAGATGAAGTTGCAGAAGGAGAAGATTCGTGAATATATTGATGATACCATTGTTGTTGAGTTCGTGGTACCGTCTTCTTCTTCACAAGCTATCTAAAGTGTAGCTGTAAAATGCTCCAATTTGAAACCGGTTTGGTCTGCGGTGTAATTTCGGCGGCGGAATTTCGTCGATTACAGTGGTCGCCGTCGTATGTATCAAACACAATATAAAAGCTCATAGTGGGCTTTTTGCTTGAAGCCCATTTACGTCTGTATTAATCATATATACCAGCGCGACACTGTTGGGCTGTTCTAATGAGACCACGTTGCTGACACTTATCTCAGGCTCTCCAGTTCTAGAAGATTTAATACTCATCACTCATCAGCACTACGTACCCTAAGAGAAACGTTTTACAATTGCGCTCTCATACGCTAAAGAGAATCAATGTCAATGAGTTTATTGATGTTGTGATTGATGCACCTCTGCTCCAGTGTGTGAGGGCTAAGATGTACTCAACAAAGAACTTTCAGATCATCAATTCGGGTTTCCCTGCCAAACTAGATATTGATTTCCTCTCTACTAGTGTGTGAGATACCATAAAAACGTCATTCGAGATATCCTCATCGATATTTCGAGGGTCAGGGATCTAGTTATTAGTAGTAATACTTGGAAGGTATACATCTCAACGTTTGAGCATATTTATTTAAAAATATTCCTCTACAAAAGTTTTTTTGTTCACTTATGTTACCAGGAATTCTTTCTGTACTCAAAGTCAAGACCAGTGCGTCAGTTTCGTTACCTCTCCCCTTTGAAAGCTAGATTTTATATATCTGATCTTGAAATGTTGCCAACCCTTCTTGAGAGCTGTCCAAAACTAGAATCTCTCATATTGGTACTAATGAGTAGCTTTAACCCTCCTATTTACACATATTGTTTGTGATAACCTCTTATATGTATCTCTCTACTCAATTTGTTTTATTTTATTTGTTCCTATTTTTGCAGGAAATGGTCAAGAAGCAATCCATGGGACGTCATGAGGAGAAGAGAGAACCAAATGTGATGTTTTCAACAGTGCCTCGGTGTTTGGTATCATCGCTCAAGTTTGTGGAATTGAAACGTTCAATCCCAAGGTATGAAGGAGAAATGGAGCTAGGAAGATATTTCCTGACGAATTCAACACTCCTGAAGAAATTAAGGCTCAATGTTCACTACACGAAGAAGGCAAAGTGTGCCTTCCTTACAGAACTCGTTGCAATACCAAGATGCTCTAGCACATGTGAAGTCCTTGTTCTTTAATTACTTGAAAGGTATTGCTCAACTTTTCGTTTAAGGTTAATCTTTTGGTCGTTAAATTAGTTGATTTTCGGAGGCTGTTAGGCTTAGAGCCACATGTAAATCACCAATGAGCATGTTTATTTCGAATTTGATGGATACTTCCACCAAGTCGCTGTCAAGTATTTTGTATTATTTTGTATACTGATAATTATTTTCTATTTATGTCATAAAATGGTGCTCCCTAACATTTCAGGCATGTTAGCTTTGCAAGTTTTGTTGTTTGTATTTTGGTTTGAGTTAATTACGAGCTGGATTGTTCTTCTTAAATACTTTATGGTTCTCCTCAATAATCTATTCGTAGTCTCATCAAAAACAAATTCCATAAAAAGGTACAGGTGTAATTTTGGCGGCGGAAGTTCGTCGATTACAGTGGTCGCCGCCGTATGTATTAAATAAATCTTTTTATATTAAACACATTTTGTTGGATTCTCACATATCTAACCTCTTTGGTTAGATCTCTATCTCTTATACAGATTTGGTTTCTGTATTCTAGAGAGACAACAAGAAGCGTTTTCCTCCAAAGATCTTTTTGGATAATGTTCTCTTACATCATTATACTCATGTCTCATTATTACCCTAATCCACTTAAGGCTTCTACCTTGCTTTAACTTAACAAACAACACCCATACTTAAGTGGGCTTTACTTTAGTTTCTGGCCCAATTGGCTTCAACCACAAAACTCTTTCTTCGTTGACCTTCTCTTGTCACGAAAATGATGACGTCTTCGTCTTCTTCTTCTTCTTAAGGTAATCAGAACCCCTAAAACCCTTTTTATCTCTCTTGGACAATCCTTCTCCCGACACTTTCGTCTTCAAGCTCCAAAACTTGCAATAAGAAAATCTATTTGACTTGTCTTGATTTTGGTCAGAAAGAGAGATTCAGAGTGGAGACTTATGGAAGGAGTTTTAGATGACGAGAATTTGGTATTCGAAACCACCAAAGGGATCAAACCAATTAAGAGTTTCGATGACATGGGCATGAATGATAAAGTTCTTCGCGGCGTTTATGACTACGGTTACAAGAAACCATCTGAGATTCAGCAGAGAGCCTTGGTGCCGATTCTAAAAGGAAGAGATGTTATAGCTCAGGCTCAGTCTGGTACTGGTAAAACCTCCATGATTGCAATCTCCGTCTGTCAAATCGTCAACACTTCTTCCAGAAAGTAAGTCCTTTTCTTTCCCTGTGATCGAAGAAAACCTTAATTCAGATTTCCAATTTAGAATTTCACTGCAATCTTGATCTTGCTTTGTGATTAGGGTGAGGAATACTTGCTTAAGGCTGCAATCTCTGTTTTTTTTTACTAATCCACTTGGTAGTCTATTGTTGATGATTTTGCCTTGTAATTAAGTTGCGGAACACTTACTTTAAGGCTGCAATACCTGTTTCTTTTTTTGGTTTCAAGGGTTCAAGCCTTGGTGTTGTCTCCATCAAGAGAGTTGGCTTCACAAACAGAGAAGACTATACAGGTTATTGGGGCACATACCAATATTCAGGCGCATGCCTGCATTGGTGGTAAGAGCATTGGAGAAGATATCAAGAAGCTGGAGCGTGGTGTCCATGCTGTGTCTGGGACACCTGGTCGAGTTTACGATATGATAAAGAGAGGAAGTTTACAAACTAAAGCTGTTAAACTTTTGGTTCTGGATGAATCAGATGAAATGCTGAGTAAAGGTTTGAAAGACCAGATTTATGACGTTTACAGAGCTCTTCCACACGATATTCAGGTTTCAATCTCAACTGTTCAAATAATTACTAGATTCTAGTTTCTATGGTAATGTGAAGCTAATGCAGTTGGTTTATAGGTTTGCTTGATTTCTGCTACTCTTCCTCAAGAGATTTTGGAGATGACAGAAAAGTTTATGACAGATCCTGTGAGGATTCTTGTGAAGCCTGATGAATTGACTCTTGAAGTAAGTTTTTCTTCTGCCATTTTTATGCTTTAAGTTTTAGTTTTATCATGAAAAGCATAAGTTACAACTTTTGGTTTTATAGGGAATTAAACAATACTATGTTGATGTTGATAAAGAAGAGTGGAAATTTGATACTCTTTGCGATCTTTATGGAAGG
The DNA here is from genome assembly GCF_000004255.2 of Arabidopsis lyrata subsp. lyrata. Classification (NCBI taxonomy): domain Eukaryota; kingdom Viridiplantae; phylum Streptophyta; class Magnoliopsida; order Brassicales; family Brassicaceae; genus Arabidopsis; species Arabidopsis lyrata. Next base: position 27,094,505 of record NW_003302555.1, read on the forward strand.
CTTATTATTAATCAAGCTATTATCTTCTGCAACACAAGACAAAAGGTAAAATACAGTTACTCATGTTCTTAATCTTTGGTTCCTATATCTTTTGTTGATAATCTTATACCTTTGATCTGCGTTTTTTATATCTACAAAAGGTGGATTGGCTTACTGAAAAGATGAGGAGTAGCAATTTCATAGTCTCATCAATGCATGGAGACAAACGTCAGAAGGAGAGAGATGAAATCATGAACCAGTTTCGGTCATTTAAAAGCCGTGTTTTAATCGCCTCAGATGTATGGGCACGAGGGATCGACGTTCAAACTGTATGTTCTACCTCTCTCTCTCTCTCTCTCTCCCTTTTAACTATCAATGACAATGTCACAAAAAACTTTCATGTTAACATTAGAAACCTTGATGTACTAGGTTTCTCATGTCATTAATTATGATATACCCAACAACCCGGAGCTATACATTCATCGTATAGGACGAGCGGGTCGTTTTGGTCGTGAAGGTGTTGCTATTAACTTTGTAAAATCTTCAGACATGAAGGATCTTAAGGATATTGAGCGACATTACGGTACCAAAATCCGCGAGATGCCAGCTGATCTTGTCTAGAGATTTTGTTTCCTTGAAGCTGAAGCTAAAGTTTTGTCCTTCAACTTTTTTGTTCTGAACTCCATTGTTTTAGATTTAGGCATAAAAGCTCTTTGAGACAATGTGCATCTAAAATGTATACTTCACTTCGTTCTTGTAGCAACCATAATATTATTGTAGCTATTTATACATTTGAAATTTTGTTCTATTTAGAAATTACGATGCTTTGGTTTGGTTGAACTGTACCATCGACGTAATAAGAAATTGCAGAAATTTTGGTTCGGGTTTATTCCGGTTCAAGTAATTGACGGTAACGGTAACGGTAACGGCATCTCACGGTAGATATATAACGGCCACGTCGTCGCCGTAAGCAGAGGTTTCTCTGATCGATATTTTCCACTTCTCATTCGCCGTCCGTTTTACGATTTTTTCCTGTCGAAACCCTAATTTCGTAAGCTAAGGCAACGGAGACGAAGAAGATCATGAAAGGGATTACGAGACTTCTCAATTCTCTTTCGCGACATACAGTTTCCGTAACTTGTTCTCCTTCTACTTCTCTTCTGGTATCACGTCGCTCTCTGTTTATCTCGGCGGCGACACACTTGCCGGCGAATTTATGGGATTCCAGAACGACTAATGCTTCTCGCAACTCTGCGAGATCTTCTTCATTTCCCCTGAATTGGATCGGTATGATAATTTTCTAGGTCGCTAATCTTTGTCTCCAGATTCTTGAAATGAAATGACTTTGAAATTCTTATGGCTTGAAATTTGTGTTATGAGCAGTGCAAAGGAGGACAATGTTTATCGAAACACAATCAACACCAAACCCTTCTTCTCTAATGTTTAATCCTGGTAAACCAGTTATGGATATTGGAAGTGCTGATTTCCCTAATTCTCGTTCTGCTATGGGTTCACCTTTAGCTAAAGCCATCTTCGCCATTGATGGTATCCTTCGTCTTTCGCTAAATACATTTGTTTTCTCCTCATATGATCTGTGTTCTTGTTTTTGTGATCAAGATTCTCTCTTGATGCAGGTGTTGTTCGAGTTTTCTTTGGGTCAGATTTTGTTACTGTAACAAAGTCAGATGATGTAACATGGGATATTCTCAAGCCTGATATCTTTGCAGTGGTAATGGACTTTTACTCTTCTGGTCAGCCTTTGTTTCTCGACTCACAAGCTACAGCTGCCAAGGATACCGCCATTCACGAGGTAGGCTGCCAATGTTTGGTAGATATAGAGTTTAAAAAGCCAAATACTAACAAGAGTGTTAATTGTTTCTCAGGATGATTCTGAAACTGTAGCAATGATTAAGGAACTCTTGGAGACGCGTATCCGACCATCAGTTCAAGATGATGGAGGGGACATCGAGTATTGTGGATTCGATACGTAAGTTGTTCTATGAGTTCAAACCAAATGTTAAGAAGATCGGTTTCTTTGTCTTTATCAGAGCTATGTGTTTTGATCAGGGAAACTGGTATAGTTAAGCTTAGAATGCAAGGAGCTTGTAGCGGTTGTCCAAGTTCATCTGTTACTTTGAAATCAGGAATTGAGAATATGCTTATGCATTATGTATCCGAGGTAAAGATTATAAGGAGAGGTCCTACCATTTATCATTTCTGTTATGTCTTCTGCTGCTAATTGGGGCATCATGATCTTGTAATGGTCTCTTCTCTTGTTTTCTAATCATCAAATTACTCACCACAAAGCGTTTGTGCAAAACACAGGTCAAAGGCGTTGAGCAAGAATTTGATGGTGAAGAGGAGGGAACATCGTCTGGCCCAATGGAGTAGAGTAGCAGAAATGCATCAGAACAAAACTTGAGATTTGTTGTTGCTCTTCAATATACAGAAGAAGAATAAACCAGAGGTACATTAGTTTTGTCTTCTCATGAACCTGGCAGCCTCAGAAAACTATAGACTACTGAGATATCATGGGGTCGCTCTGATATAACCCAACAATTGATTTGTTCTAATGGATTATACGGCTCTTATTGTGCGTTTATTTGTAGTCGAAAGGGTAAAGATTGGTTGCCCAAGCTTAAGTTGAAGTTTTTACTGATTTGAAGTTATTTAAGGTTTGTGATCGCATCAGTGGATGATTTAACTACATTAACAAAGGTTTTTTTTATAGATTTGATCAAATATGATCATTACAAACCACACTGAGAATAGTTTTTACGACATAAATACAGAGGCATATGAAGTGTCGTTGGTAAGATAGCGAACTCAGTTACGACATATCCTTGCCGTAGGCATTGTGACACAGACAGGAGCGTACTTCTTCTTGGCAGCCTCTGTTCCTCTCTTTGGTTCCTCGTCTGCCATTGCCACCTTAGCTAAGGAGCACACAGCCGCAGCTGCAGCTGTGAACACCAGATCCCTCCTCATCTTCATGCTCTGCTCTTGCTTCTTGTTCTCCAAGCTGGTTGTGTTTTCGCTCGCGGACGCTTTGACCACCGTGAGGCTTCGTCTGCTGTTGCCGGAGATGTTTGCCGGAAGCTTTGAAACGGTGGGAAGAAATGAAGATGTCATGGTCATTGACGCCATTGCAATTGGTAAGTTGGATTCCCACGTGTGATCTCTTTATCTATCTCTGTTTCTTGTTTATCTGATGAGTTGGTGATTGATTGTCTTTAAAAAGTTGGGGATATGGGAAAACAAAAAAGAATTGATATTGAGCGATTATGATCCATTTCCTTATCCAAAATATGAATTTATAGCAAATGGGTTGTTGCCACGTGTCTTTGTGCTATCCTTATTTTGCATAGATGAACTTTTGAAAGAGAATGAATACTAGAAGCTTTCTTGTAGTGTCGAGAAGAACTAGGTCCATTCTCGGGTTGTGAAACAAAATCTTTGATTTTCGAAAAAGAAGAAGCAAAAAGGGTCAAGAGCCCAATTCATCACAAAATCTTTGATTTTCGAAAAAGAAGAAGCAAAAAGGGTCAAGAGCCCAATTCACTTCTTCAACCACCAAAACGGACGAGCCAGTCAGTGGTCACGAGCTTTTTCTGGCCCAAACAGAAACTAATAGAATTAAATTGGGAGGTGCTATAATTCCATTTTCAAAACAATATAACAAATTAGTTATTTTTTAGGGTTAATTTTAGTTAGAGCAAAACTAGTGGTTTTGTTAAATTTTCTCTTTTCAAAACATTGAAAAAATGCACATAATTTTATTTACTGTATAAAGTATAAACTGTAGCAAACAAAAGAAGTTTTATTTTTTTTGATAAGGTTGATGCATTATATAAACTGGTAGCAAGAGTTTTACAATTGTTACACCATAGTAACAATCTAAGATTTGGTCTCTTGACGAAATTACTCCATGTTCATACTCCTCTTTTAGAATATCATGTTTTGTGGTTTCAGAGCTTGAAGACAGTAAAAACAAGTATTTCCATAAGGATAATGAAGACTTTTTTTCAAGGTTATGGAAACAGTTCTAAAGAAAAGACTAAGTAACATACATGCTGAGACATATGATGAATTGATCGAAAAAGTCGAGACTCTACCTTTAAAAGATGATTTCAAAGATGAAGCTGTTGAATCCGATTTCGAGGATGCGCATTCCACTAACAAAGAACTCGATGGTTTGTACAAACTCATAAAAAAATTTTATTTTATTTTATAAAATAATATATAATGTTCTAATTTAATCATATAAAAAATAAGAAGAGCTTGGAATTTTTTAATGAAATTCGAATAATTCTTAAGAATATATTTATTTGTTTAGTGTGCGTGATATGTCATTTATGCAGAGAAAGTACCTTTACACAATAGAAAAAAAATTTAAAAAAAAATTTAGGCATTGTTTGGAAAATAAGAAAGTTGAGAATTTTTAAAACCACATTTTCCCAAAAACATTTCTTTCAAATATCACTATTATATTGTCCTATTTGAAATAGACTCTAAAAAAACATGACTCGAGTAAACAACACTAGTCGTTGACAAAAAACAAAAAACAACCACTAGTCACTACTATGTATATTAATTAATGGATATCGTAAAAAAGATCCAATAAGGTAATGGCAGAGTTGTAATAAAAAAGAGGAAGCAGCGGTTTCATCACGAACTTAACACGAGACAGCTTTTATTTGAAAATGGCTCCACTTCACGAGGCTTCTCTTTCTCCCTTATCTCTCTCTCTCTCGCCGTAGGCTTTACTCGAGAACCAGACCCAAGATCGCTTTATTTATACACATCAATGCACTCATTGTAGTAAAAAACACAGTTTTTAAATTACCAAAAGCCTCGATGAATTCTCCAAGGTTGTCTCTTTTCTTCTCTGTTTTCGAGTGATTCTATTTTCCAACGGTAACAAAAGGATTTATTTTTCAAAAAATCCGACAGAGAAAGATCAGAGCTTTCTTCTTCTTCTGACAATCATCATCAGACAGAGACAAAGATAACGACAAAGACAGAGACTTTCGTTGCTTTTTTTTTTGTTAAAGTTGGTTGGTGAATAAAAATGGAGAGAAGTAACGAATCGTTGATGATGAGGAAATCGAAGTGGCAGTACCCACAGACGCCGAGGATTCTTCAATTGCCACGTAGGCATAGTGTTCGACGGAATGCTGCAAAGGGTTTGAAGACAACGCTTTCTTCGTCGTCTCAGAAGGATCGGAGAGTGAAACTGGAGGTTCTGTTTCATCAAGAGAGGACTTTTGATCGAGGGGCATCGATTGTGATGGTGAATGAGGAGGAAGAAGGAAGGAGAAGAGGGAAAGTTGCAGATGGGAGAGAGATTGGTGGGTTTCCATCTTCTTCTGCGGCTGATGAAGTTGAGGAAGCTAAGTGGAGGTTTCAAGCGGAGATGTTGAGATCAGAGTGTAATTTGTTAAGAATAGAAAAAGAGATTGCTTTGAAGAAGATGGAGAGGAGGAAGAAGCGAATGGAGAGGACGCTGAGATCTGCTGTTCTTACTCTTCTCTCTGTAAGTCAAAGAATCTGATTTGGTTTGTGTGTTTGTGTTTGTTGTTGTGTGAGTGTTTTGAGTTTGAAGCTGTTCTATGTTGGTGTTTTGATTTAGGGGAAACAGAGAATCTCTGAAGGGAAGAAAGAGAGCAAGGTTTTGGAAGATGAGATAAGCTATTTGGTTGAGAAACTGAATGAGTTAAAGTCTCCAAAGGTTAAGGACATGGAAGCTAGAAACTTCAGACATAATTTTGATAAGCAAGCTTCTGTTCTAAGAAGAGAGCTGGAGAGGTTTGATGAGGCAGTTTCCGAAGAGGTTTGTGTCAAAGGAATTCAGAAAATGGCAGAAGCTAGCTTCTCGGTCCATTCTGATCAAAGCATTCTTAGAAACAATAATGGAAATGTGAGTGTAACAATTAACTCTAAATGGATGAGGTTTTTTTCCATGATTTTGACTTTGATGTTTTTGCTGCAGATAGATACATTGAGTAGTAAAATGGAGGCGTTATCGAAAGGGGTTTTGTTGGAAAGAATGGAGAAGGAATATGGATCGAGTCTCGTTGCACCGTCTTCAAGCTCTGTACAAGACATGTATAGTAAGGTAAAGTTGTGAAAACAAATTCTCTACTCTCTAATATGAGCTCAAATGAAGTTTGTGAGGATTAATTTTTACGTTTTGCAGGCAATTAAAGCGCACGAGGAAAAGAAAGACTGTTCTAGACACTGCAAAGCAGTTATGAGGAAGATCGCGGATGAAGTAAGAGCTGAAGCAGAGCAATGGTCACAAATGCAAGAGATGTTAAATCAAGTTAGAAAAGAAATGGAAGAGCTTCAATCATGTCGTGATTTCTGGCAAAACCGCGCTCTTGAGTCAGATGCTGAGATACAAAATCTACATTCCTCGGTAAGATAGAAACTACACTCCATCAGTTCTTCTCGATATAGCACAAGTCGGTGACTTAACAAATGTTTTGGGAATCTGTTTTAGGTTGAAGGATGGCGAAGAAAGGCGTTATCATCGGAAGCAAAGTTGAAAAACCTACAAGAAGAGGTTTGCGAATTACAAGAAGAGATCAAAAGTATGAGGAAGGAAGATAAGTTAGAACTAGAGAAGAACAAATTGCCATCAGAGTCAGAGAAAAGGGTATTGATTTGTCGGTTAAAAGAAAACCGACATAGCAACAATGGAGATTGGTCTAAGTACAAAGAAGGAAGAACAACAAAACCGTCGAGCTCGAGACCTCCTATGAGGGAAGTTAAGAACAGTTCAGCCACAGCAAGGCAGAGAAACTCCAATGTCATCAAAATGTAACTTTTTTTTCTGACCAAAACCGGATATTACCGGTTTTTCTTTCTTCGGTTAATAAATTTTACGAATTGAGTTCATGAAAACTTGGTTTAACAACGAAATTAGTTTATTAATTATAAACGTACGGAGGAGATTAAGAGGAGTCACACACTTGGTAGAGAAAAATCCCGAGGAAAACTCTAACGAACTCTCCTAAAAATGGCGCGCTTTAAAACCCAAAAACAGAAGAGGAAAATAAAAGGCAAAAGGCTAAGAATATCTAAGTTTTGAAGAATTCAAACACAGAAAAAAACAAAGAGAGATAATTTGAGAAGAAGATCTGAAAGAAGAATGAGCAGCGAAGAAGAGAAGACAGTGTGTGTGACAGGAGCTTCAGGTTACATTGCTTCATGGATCGTTAAGCTTCTCCTTCTCCGTGGCTACACCGTTAAAGCCTCTGTTCGCGATCCAAGTCCGTCTCTTTTTCTCTATTCAATCTCTTCCAAATCTTATATATCGAAACCGAAATAACGGATCTAATATAGTTTCATGTTCATGATTCGTTTTTTCTTTTCTTTTTGTAATGAAATTTGAAGAGATGAGAGATCATTAGAGATCTTGTAATTGTCGGATGATTCAAGATTCATAGATTCGTTTACTTTGTATATATGGTTCAATGGAACAGATGATCCGAGGAAAACAGAGCATTTGCTTGCATTGGAAGGAGCAGAGGAAAGGCTTAAATTGTTCAAAGCAAACTTGTTAGAAGAAGGCTCTTTCGATTCAGCAATCGATGGTTGCGAAGGAGTTTTCCACACCGCATCGCCATTCTATCATGACGTCAAGGACCCTCAGGTCTCCCTCTCTCATTTTGGCGCATTCTCTTGTGATCGAATTTTCCATTATTGATTGGTTTGTGGGTTTGGTTTATGTAGGCTGAGTTAATTGATCCAGCAGTGAAAGGAACAATCAATGTTCTTAGCTCTTGTTTGAAGACTTCCTCTGTTAAAAGAGTCGTCTTAACCTCATCTATAGCAGCTGTTGCTTTCAATGGAATGCCTCGAACACCCGAAACCATAGTTGACGAAACTTGGTTTGCCGATCCTGACTATTGCAGAGCTTCCAAGGTAAATCAAAATGAATTCTGGTTGCGTGATGTTGAAGTTATCACTCTGTTTTTTGCTGAATCACTGTTATTTTCCCTCAAAAGCTATGGTATGTATTGTCGAAGACATTAGCTGAAAACGCAGCGTGGAAATTCGCGAAAGAGAATGATTTACAGCTGGTTTCGATAAATCCAGCTATGGTGATTGGTCCTCTCTTACAGCCAACGCTAAACACTAGCGCTGCTGCAGTACTAAGCTTGATCAAAGGTAAAGAAAAAACAGAAGCATTGGTTTGGTTCAGACACTTACCTAAAGTTGAACATTGGCTTACATTTTCAGGAGCACAAACGTTTCCTAATGCGACGTTCGGGTGGGTTAACGTTAAAGATGTAGCGAACGCTCATATTCAAGCGTTTGAGAATCCAACTGCTGATGGGAGATACTGTTTAGTGGAGAGAGTTGCCCATTACTCTGAAGTTGTTAACATTTTGCATGATCTTTACCCTGATTTTCAACTCCCTGAGAAGTTAGTTCTTTTTAGTGTCTCTCTTTTCTTTTTTTTTTTCTTTCTAGAAGTTGATAATTAAAAGACAAGATCTTTGAAAATAATCAATGAAATTTTGTTGTAGGTGTGCAGATGAAAAGATATATATTCCAACATATAAAGTGTCAAAAGAGAAAGCAGAGTCTCTTGGGGTTGAGTTTGTGCCATTGGAAGTTAGCATTAAAGAGACTGTAGAGAGCTTGAGAGATAAAGGGTTCATCAGATTCTGAGTTCCATCCACAAAAAGAAAACTCAAACCAGAACCAGACTTGGATCTGTTTGTGTTTTACTCCCAAGTTTTCTTTTAATGTGTTTTTTCTTTTACTTCATTCAAATATGGAGTGTTGCCTTTGATATTATGAACATTATTTCATCATTTTGGACTGATGGAACTAAATTATTTTTTTTCACTGGAATTTGTATTGGAATGAAGTTTCCTTTTTAAAGTGGTTACATTTCAGTGGAATATAATATAGCCAACTGTCAAATTTATTAACTTTAACTATTGTTTTAGTCTTAGCAAAATTGTTACGTCTACTTGTATTTAAGGGCTGCCTGTAGCAATCCACCTGCACTAGATACGTTTAACTAGGATCACTTTGTACTTTTGACCTCAACTCAATTCACCCTATACTCTTCTTTTCCTTCTTAATTCCACCCAATCTATAAAATTCTACCGAATTAACCAAATTCAATTAATTTTTATAATTGCGATTTAAAATCAATAATTAGCGTTTTCTATTTTCTGATTTGAGTAAACCCGAGTTTTAAATGTTCCCAACAACATGTCAACAACACATTGAAAAGCTTGGCCGAGTGAAGAGTTTATAGATATGACACTTTGGTCTGATAGTTTACCAATTGAGATTATAAGTCTATAGAGTAGATATCATTTTCTTCTCTTTGATGATCTTCCCATTTTAATATAATCGTGATTTGAAAATTCTTGACTATGCAAATTTGTGACAAATTTTTTTTCTAATCAAAAATAAAACTGAAAACATGTAAAAGATACTCGAATTATATCCTATCAAAACAAGTTTGTGTATAGGACAAAACGTGTGTTTAGTGACATCTTATCTTAATATCATAAAAAGCCATGTTGTTAAGAAAACAGCTAAAAGCCTAAGCAAAAAAGCAAGTTTCAAAGGGTTTGAACTAGAGATTTAACTGCAAGATTCATCAACAACAATCAATAATTTGTTTTTCTAAGTTTTTGGAAAAAAATCCCAAATACATGTATATTTTTTAAAAAAAAATTACGTTTATTTTAGAAGTCTATCATGTATAGTTTGGCTTATTTTTCTTAATAATGAAGGGAATTAAAAAAAAAATGTAAACTGTAATGTTTTTATGGAAATGTCCAAAATAGATTCAGATGATCCAGTTGCTATCATCCTTCTTTATCTCTGTTTCCTCCGACCATATTTGCTGCACATGCTCCCACACAAACCCTTTTCCTTCCTACAATAATATTTCAATATTACTTTCAATCCTCAAGAAACAGAAGAATCTACTCTTTATACTAATAGTCCTCTTAATCATCTCTTACCTTTGAGGTGAATTTGACCGTTGTTGTGCAGCATTTCCTCTCATCCATATTGAACCTAAGGTAGAGAGAGAGAAAGAGAGAATGGTGGATTTTAAGGGAAGAACATGAAGTCTATTATCTATTTATAGGGGAAAATATTAACGACCGGTTTGGTCGGTTTCCACATTAAGGAATCATGTATGATGTATTGATGTATATGGTACTTTATTTTCCTTAAATCGGATTTAACTTAAATTATTATTATTTTTTTTTTTTTTTTGTCACGGCTTAAATTATTATTCTTATTAATTAATTTAGCAACTTATGGGTGGCAGCCAATAGATGTCAGTGTGTGTGCCAATGCTTGAGTGATTACGTTGAGAACCAATGAGAATCATAAGACATTTGCTCCGTCATGTTCTTGTCTAATTGCTTTTTAAAATAGGAATAATACTACTTGATGTTTTATATTTATACGCAGATAAAATAAATTAAACCGTTATTAAGTTCATACGAATCAACTATGTTGAGTACTAATGTACAATGATATGTATGAAAATAGTATGTAACATCAATGTATATATACTAGCAAAGGTTGATTAGAGACATGAAATTGAAAACTATAGAGTATGCATTAATTAGGAGAAACACTTAACTTTTACATTTATGAAGTTCAATCTATTACAAATTGAGATAAATTTTGTCAATTTAATGAAATATATTGTTAGAACTATCAAAAGGTAAGTTGAAAGTTAGTTAGGGATGAATATAAAACTTAATTTAAAGTCGTGGATATTCCCATTAGTCAAGAGAGATATTTCTTCTAAAGCCCTCCCAAAACATATGTTCTTCCAAATCTTCCACTTAATTTCTTTTTTATCCTTTCAATCACAGCCATTTCTAAGACTGAGGCTTCGATTTATATACATGAACTATTGGAAGTTAGAACTTAACAAAAGAAAACGTTTTTGTCAAGAGAAATCTCAACGTAAAACAATCAAATCCAACGAAAAGCAGATAAGAAACACACATTGAGAACGAAATTTTCCAACCTAGATACTGTAATCAACCAAATTCCGCTTTCCAGTTATGTTTTAAAAGAAGCTTTTGGTCAGATCATGAAGTTAAAGAAAAAAGGACAAGCATCAACAAGTCATGAGGATAGAATAAATAAAACTTATACAACCTACGACACACTTGTTGTTAACTATTCGATCCTCACTTACAATGTAAGAGATGTGAATAGGGAGTGAGTTTCTATCACCATGGTCTGCCTTTTCCTCCAAGCCGGCGTGCAAGCTCAAAGTCTTTTCTCACTGATATGAACAAAAACAGATATGGATAAGCATAAATATTGTATATGATTTTCAGGTAACTAATGATTCAAAGGGATACAAAAGTAGCTTGTGATTCCTAAATTTTGACTGAAAATGTCTTCTTTTAGAGTACTTACTTAGCGTAACACGTCTTGCATGGATAGCACAGAGCATTGAATCGGAGAACAAACCAACCAAGTAATCTTCTGCCGCCTATCACAAAGAATTTGTGATTAAGTTGATTGGGTGGGTCATCAAGACATTATTTGTGATGTGTGTGACTCTCTCTATATCTATATTCATATATTTGTATCAAGAAAAAAGTTGAAGGATTGGTACCTCTTGAAGAGCCACAAGAGCTTCAGCTGTCCAACGATTGATTTGGGGAGGGGCCAACGCATGAGTTATACTTCTCACCTGGAAAAAGAAACTAAATTAGTTTGTTTGGAACACAAATCAGCATTTCCATATCACTGAGGAAGTATTGTAGTTACAGAATCATATGGTTGTGAATCTATGAGTCAATAACCTCAAAGACAAACTAGATTACAAGCTCCTTAACGGAGGTTTGGCTGAATTTTAGTAAAAATGCTATATCACTATGTTCACTGCATTGATGTTCAGATAGGATCCATGTTGAAAACAAGCCACATCAAACACCAAAAGGCTTGTGTTATCTCTTGATATATATATGGTTATGCTGTGAAACTTATTAAGCAAAAGAAAAAGAGAGAAAAAGAGAAACTCACTTGTCTTATGAAGCTAGCAGCTGGAATAAGAAGGTTTGTCTGCTTCTGGAAATGTCGAATCTCTCTCAGAGCAACTGTTCCTGGCTTGTATCGGTAAGGCTTCTTCTGTGAACCTACATGGACAAGACGAAGATTAGTTTTCAAAACACAATAAATGTCCTGCATTATGTAGGATATCACAAGAGATGTTTTAAAAAAAAAAACTAACCTCGTGGCATAGCCTGTCTGGCTCTCCTAGGCCCTCTCTTCACAAACCAAATGAGAATTTCGTCAGCATAACGCGAAATCAAAGTTCATAAGCAGTGGTCAAAATCTTACCCTTCCACCAGTAGCTGGTGAAGTTGCTGCAAATGTTACAAAGGAACAAACTTTTCACATAACGCACAAACAAAGAGATGAAAAAATAGGGAAAATAATCAAAGTGATAATAATGATCCCAAAAAAAAAAAAAAAAAACTCACTTTGTTGAGTATTATCTCCACCTTCAGTGCCTCTTGTTGTCGGGGTCTACAATTTCGAAATTTGACAAAATCATAACGTGATAAGGAAACTTTGAATCTGAATTCGAGACCCTTATACGCCGTACCTTCGTCGGACCTGCCGCTTGAGAAGATGAAGAAGCATTGGCATCTACAATTTCAGATTCGAAATCTAGGGTTAACACCGGAAAATTATGGGTAAAATCACAAGTAAATTGAAAGAGAAAGCAGATTTAAGATACCAGTTCGATTCCCAGATCCTGTCCTGGTAGCGAAATGCTTGGTTCTCGCCATTAATTACTGCTGGAGAAATCGCACCATGAGACGAATCGTAAAATCGGAAAGAGAGATCTTAGAAAAGACGATTATGAACCTCACCTAATGAGAAATTTCCCGGAGAAAATTTGGAGAGAGAGAGAATTTAGGGTTTGGGGGATCTGGAGAATTGATATAAATGCAGTTTTCACAGGGGAGGAAGAGGAGGAAAACCCGGCGATGTGGAGGAGGAGGAGAAGCATTAGCACGTGTTTTCTTCTTTTTTTTTTTTTAATTTTTTTAACATGAAAGTTTAATAGTTTTGAATTATTTGGTTATGAATTTATGATGACTCTTCATAGTCACAAATGAGTAGCTTTTTAATTTCCCGCTGGACCCTAAAATTTTGATTTTAAAATTGAATCTGCTTCACCAATGGTTTATGGTTTGTTTCAGTCAGACTCATAAGAACTTTTATTTGCACTAAACCTGCCGCTTCATATAGGAGGTTCGACTCTTCAAAAACGACACCATTTTATCAGGAAGAAGTACTTAACTCAATCGCATTTCCTGAATTATACTCTTCAAAAACGACACCGTTTTCCAGAATTGATACTTCACTTCACTGGCCTTCATTGATAATGTAGCGATTGAGTTAAGTCCTGAGAAGCCAATCTTTCATAAACATCTGCTAAGGACTTGAGATTACATCTGATAAGTGCTTCAACAAAGTAGCAAGTCTCATCTTTTGTGTTACCTTCAGGAACATCAACTACAAAAGATTCAATCACCATTGTTCCTACTCTTCCCTCGATTATCTCCGGATGAACAGTAACAATCGACGAGTAATTCTGCGAAAAAGTCAACATTTTCAAATTCCTCAGTTTTCTAAAACACAATCTGTATGTAAACAAACATCAATGAGATTTGATATCTCGTTATACCTTAAGTCTGTGATCACCACCGATGATTTTGATACAGAGGATATGTTCTTCATCATCAAGAAGTTCTAATCTCTCAGTACTTGTTGTTGCAGGAAGACCAGATTTAACATTGACTTCTCTAAGACTACCGATTTCAGGATCACCAATTACTGTACATCTGCTCACAAATGGTTTGTATTTCTGCGGCTGGTCAAATCTCCGTACAAGTGACCAAACCTAAACAAATTCAATTCCAATCGTTAAAACAGAAATTGGGGAAAACCCCAAATCGATGGTTGGGATCAAAATTGACGGATCAAATCGGAGAAAATGCTACGAAATTGGTGAAATTAGAGGCACAATATATCCAACCATCCTAGTCAAGATAAAGAACGTAATGCTGCAACTGCATCTTCGTCCTTGAGCCTTGGAGGCGCTCTTTACGCGTCGCGTTTCACTTCAAACGCGCTTCATCTGTACCAGTTGTATTATTATTTCTTAGTTGTACAAAGTTGTACCAAGTTGTACTATTCCATACAAATTCACCTTAATTTCATTAAGGGTAATTTGGGGATATCACATTTATGGTGGCACTCAGATTATAAGGTGGCACGCCAGATTAATTTTTTTCAAATAGTGGCATATGTGGCACAATATATCCAACCTTCCTCCTCTCTACACTCTTCCTTTGCTACCTCAAAAAGCCACCGAGCCTGACAGCCCTGACTTCACCGCCAATGACAGAACTGACCCTTAGATCTCTTACAATGATGCTAGCAATTTTTTTTTTTGCTTTTTTGTTTTTTTATTTTCCTTTTAATTTTTTAAAGTTATTAAATAAAAAATATTTATTAAGGTCAAAATAGAAATAACACATACTAGAGTGGCATACAGATTCTAAAATGGCATGTGTGATTCATTTTTCTGGTTTAGTGGCATTATAGCCTCTGACTCCACTATTACACATGTGTGGAATAAAGTGTGCGCTATGTAAAAACAGTGATGGTATGAACCAAAAAATGTATAAATTTGTTTATTAACTAACAGAAATTGAAATAATGGGTTTGAGAACACATATCAAAACGACGTCGTTTCGATACGCAGCGTAACGAAGTTGACTAACACCCGTTAGATTGACTCCGATTTTTGCACGTTGTATCAAGTATAGGGTATGAGATTCAAATTTTATTAAAGTTTAGGTTGTAAAATACCCTACAAAATTGTCCAGGTATGAAAATCTACGACGCAGACAGTACGGGTATGAAAACGACGTCGTTTTGATACACGTCAGCGTACACGTGTACGATGACTCAGCACCGTAACGGAGTTGACTAACACCCGTTAGATTGACTCCGATTTTTGCACGTTGTATCAAGTATAGATATGAGATTCAAATTTTATTAAAGTTTAGATTGTAAAATACCTTACAAAATTGTCCGGGTATAAAAATCCACGGTGCAGATAGTACGGGTATGAAAATTCTCTTTTCCCTTCTCGGTATATGTCTCTCCTCTTGGGGTCTATAAAGAAGATTTAATTGCAAGATTCAGGAAAAAAAATCCAAAATAGTTTTTTTTTTTTTTTTAGTTTATCATTATAGTTTTTTTTTTTGGCTTATTTTTCTTAGTAATGAAGGGAATAAAAAGAAAAGTAAATTGTAATGGTTTAATGGAATTCAGATGATCCAATTGCTATCATCCTTCTTTATCTCTGTTTCCTCCGACCATATTTGCTGCACATGTTCCCACACAAACCCTTCTCCTTCCTGCAATATTTCAATATTACTTTCAATCCTCAAGAAACAGAAGAATCTACTCTTTATACTAATAGTCCTCTTAATCATCTCTTACCTTTGAGGTGAATTTGACCGTTGTTGTGCAGCATTTCCTCTCATCCCCTGCAATATCCACAATCCGAATATCGATTAAGCAAGATACTAATATGGGGTTTGTGGGAGAGTGTCACATATTAAGGCTTTATTTAACTACCTATCTGCTCCCATTTATCAAGCTTTACTATCCAAGTCCCTGGAGTTGTGTCTGTTGCCAAGACCTGATCAGTCCAAACCCGAAACTTCTTCCCTTTCATGTCTCCATAGTACTTGCCAAGCTCATCAATGGTGTCTCTGAGAGACTTTTCAGCACCAGATGGATGAACAAAGACACCAGCAGGATGCTGATAGTGGTTTGAGAAAGCATAAAAGAATCATTAAGTCTCTTTGATACAGTGAGATTTGCAGATAAAGAGAAACAAGGTTATACTCACACATGAAGCTTTGAGGCTTGCTGTATATGTCTCACAGTTCTCAACTTCACCTCGTCTCCATCTCTCGTAGAACAAGAAAAACTTCACTACCTCATGACCCGGGTTCACATTATCCGCCT
This sequence comes from Arabidopsis lyrata subsp. lyrata, assembly GCF_000004255.2. Classification (NCBI taxonomy): domain Eukaryota; kingdom Viridiplantae; phylum Streptophyta; class Magnoliopsida; order Brassicales; family Brassicaceae; genus Arabidopsis; species Arabidopsis lyrata. The sequence goes on from NW_003302555.1 coordinate 27,110,576, forward strand.
TGCACTCCAAGAAGTCAGAAACATCTCTTGGAGATAGGTTTGGACCAAGCTTAAAGTGACCAATGGCTTGTATAATCCCACCCGCACACCTCTCATTTGCGTGGATTATGTTTGGATTCTCTTTCGCATTTTCAGCATACCACTCCAACAACTCTTCTTGAGCATTGCTTACCTATGAAAACAAGAGAAGACTAAAAACATGGAAACTCAATTGCAAAACTGATGATCAGAGACCGCGAAAAACCAACCATGACACCATAAACATTGGGAATGGTAAATAGTTCAGTATCATTTCCAGAGTCCCCACAAGCAAGAGTGTTAACAGGGTGTTTTCCTTCAGTCTTCAGCTTCTTTAGCAGATAAGCAAGAGCTTGTCCCTTTCCTCCACCTTGTGGTAAAACATCGAAAGCGTTTCCTCCACTGAAAATTATCTTGATATCAACCTGAAAAGAACACAAACATGTTGTAAACTAACAAACAAAGATCAGGCAAACTTCTGTAAGAGTAAAGAAACAAATCTTACCCCGCGTTTCTCCAACCGCTGAGATAGCTCCTTAGTCACTGCCTTAACCTTACTTTTGTCAATGTTAAAACTAAGCTTGTGTGGCCTCTGTTCAGTTTCACCCTGCATTCAATGATAACACTCAATGGACAAGTAACATCTGAGTATATAGTGACATTGAGACTTTGTTGTGTTTAAGGAGAAAGTGCCTGAAGAGTTAACTCAGGGAACTTTCTGGTTTCTTCCTCGACGATTCCTCTGTCCCATTTGTTATTCAAGATTTCAACCCAATTATCATCAAGAACCATGGAGTTACCATAAGCAATCTCAGTTCCTACAGATGTAATAATAACATCAGGGGTTAACAAAGGCTTCTCTTTTCTCAGTTTTTTGTACATTGTTTGTGCTCTTCCGGTTGAGAAAACAAGAAGAGAATCGTGTCGATAAGCGTCTTCCCACAATGAATTAAACCTCAATAGAGATAGATTCTCTGGATCTTTATGATGATCAACCTGCAAAATCAAATAGAAAACAAAAACATGTACACATCAATCAAATCAAATCGTTGTTCTGTGAATAAAGAGTTGCGTTTTACCATTGTTTCGTCAAGATCTGAGACTATCATTAGACGAGGAGGAGATGTTAACCGCTCCATGATTACAATCAACGTCCTGGAGATTTGATTAGTGAAAAAGCATGAAACTTTAGATCATCGGAGCCAAAAAGATTACGTTTTTATATGTCAGAGCGATCAAATCGAAGGAAACGATTTTAAAAAAGGTTCCTTTGACCTAAAGATACACAACAGATTTGGAATCTTAAAGGCTGAAACTTTGAGGGTTAGATCAATAGGTAAAGGTGATTTGAGATTGAGACAAACCTGAAGAATGCGAAGAAGAATTGGTTTGTGATGAGAATGAATTTGAGAGAGTGCTAACGCAGCGCAGAGCGGGGGAAGAACAAGTCAATTTTTTCCTCATATTAATTTAAACTTTTTTTTTTTTTCCACGAAATAGTAATATTTTGTTTATGACTGATGTGGTCTTTTTTTCCACGTTGACGTACTTATTTAAATACTCAGTATATATTTAGAATTTGACATATACATTTTATTATATAAAACTTCAAAAAGATTGACATATACATTTTATTATATAAAACATCAAAATTTCATATATATATATATCTGTTTTCTCTAAGAATTTTGAAAATTGATTTTTTGCTCTTATTTAAATTGAGTGTGCTATTAAATTTTCAATTTCTCTCCAATATTTTAAAGTTTACACTATATTACCAATTTAACGAAAGTAAATAATAAATTGGAAAATGATTTTAGTTCACCAAAATAGTAAAGAAAATGTTAAGTGTGTATGCATGTGTATACAAAATTTTGTTTATGTGTATAATAGTTTTCTATTTTTTTTTAGTATCAGCTAAATCTTATCATTTGGTTTTCGATACAATTTTAACTTCGATTTTAACCTGCGGTACATTACGAGACAATTATTAATAAACTGAGGATTTAACCCGTATTAAAGCGGTATATAAATATTGATTCAAATTCGTCCGCCATATAAATACTTTCCGAAATATAACCCGTTCCGTAATTTCTTAACCCGTCCCGTGATTTGTTTTTTATTTTAAAATTTAATGATTATTTATTATATATAAAATTTTACAAATCATATAATCCTCTAAGACCACGGGACATTATACCACGGGACAATTTTTGGTTTTATACAATCTTTTCTAAATGAGACTGATTTAATATGTCTAATATTTGTGGTATTAAAAAAAAAAAGATTTAGTCCGTATTGAAGCGGCGGATTAATGATATTTTAATCTTTTTATTATTATTGATTCAAAAACCCGTTCCGCCAAACCCGTCCGGCCAAAAAACTCATTTATTTTATTAATGTTCTTATTTATGATATGATTCTGAATCATTGTCTAAATATTTTAATCGATGTAGAACGTTGAACACAATTTTTCGTCAATTGGATAATATATGTCCGTATTTAAAATTTCGAATCACAGTATATGCAGAAGAAAAAAATTGATTTTTTTTTTAATTTATGTATTATATGATGATTCAAAACAGTTAAAAACAAATCAAACAAAGATGATAGGAGAATCATAATTATAAATCTTAATCAAATCTTCTAAATATCTAAATTATTAAATATGAAATATCCGGTGTATGAGTTGGGTTAAATATAATCCGACCCAACAAATTTTTTGTGAAGGATTTTTTTAAACGGGTCGGATATCCGATATATCCGGAAGCATTTTTACCTACCCGTCAACAAAGTGTTGCAAAAATAGATGATTTTCTCACATACATGGCTAATTGTTCGACGCAAAAAAAAAAAAATGAAAAAAAGAGTATCATTGAGTGTAAAAGATATTCTCATTATTCTAATTGGTTGAATGTTAAATTAATTGCCTTAACCGATGAATCCATAGTAGACCCCCGACGAATATGCTTTATTCTTGATAGGTTTGAAGGAAAGTCCTTATCATTCTTGGAATTAATCGAATGACTCAGACACTAAAAGATATACGTCATGTACAAACACTATGGCCTGAACATCAATCCGATTTTGGTAGCGGGGTGATGACTCTAATCATTTTCACACCTACTAATGGAGCGATTTGGATGGATGCTCTTGGTAGACCAAATTAACTTGGGGTATCTTACATCATGTTACATAGGAAGACCGTTATGGGACTTGAATATGAAATTATCTATCTGGTGAGTTAGGAAATTTCCAAAACTCAAAATCAAAATTTACACTTCCAATTAATTTCTTCAACGTGGGTAATGAAAAAAAAAGTTATGTACCAAGCCATTAGAGTCCAATTCAAACTTGCTAGATAGCAATGATAGTCAAAAGTTATGTCCATGGCCTACCGAATCGAACCAAAGTTAAGATTTGGTTCGGCTCAGTTTGGTTAGAATTTCAGTTTGAATTGGACTACACGTGAGAGTTAAAAGACCAAGTCTTATGAAAGTGAGTGAGTTGTCACCGTCTAATTTAGATTAAGCATGGAGTACCAAAGCATATAGTGTATATGTTCGATGTTTCATGTTTATGGGGTTTCGTTCACCCCGATGTTTCAATTTATTATTTCGGTTCCTTTAAAGATTGTGAAACGTTTTCTTATTTTATATGATTAAATTTGGCTTTTCAAAACAGTATCAACTAAAGAAAACAACTTATATCAGCCATTGATAATTTGACTATCATTGCTAGCTAGCAAGTTTGCATAAACTATTCTACTAATTGTCAGCTCTGGCCCAATATATTTGGGAGCTTTAGGGCATATGCAAGGGGATAACTTATCCCATGTTCTTACCATTAAAAAAATAATAAAATAAAAGAAAATGGTTTTAGAACACCCAAAAACTGTTTAACATGTTCTTCTCTCCACCCAAGAACTGTTCTTCTATCTACATTATTTTAATACTTAATTAACCTTAAGAACACCCAAATAAGTTATTCCGATAAATATGGTCTTAGGGCAAAAAAAAATTTTTTGGCCTATTATTATATATAAAAAAAATAATTTACCTATTTTCTAAAAAAAATTACAGATTCTTTACAGTAAAAAATGTTATATTAAAATTTTGGGCCTTTTTATATTTTTTTAATAAAGAATTAGGCCTCTTGAAATATAATTCTCATACTAATAATTTTTTTAAAAAATATTTGGGCCTTTTTTCTATATACAATTTTTATTAAAAAAAAAAAGCTTTAGGCCGTCGCACCTCCGCCCACCCATGTGAGCCGGGGCTGCTAATTGTACCCATCCACGATCCCTTAATTCTCAAACTCATCATTATGTTGTACCACTTGAAAAAGAAGAATGTTAATTCTCAATACAAAGTGGAAGATTTATTTGTTTCTTGGGTGGGTCTATTCACATATTTAATACACATCTACATACATACATCATACATGCTGTGCATATACACGTGTTAAAAGATGTGTGGCCATATTGTACAAGAAGGAAACTCCATTAAAGGAGAAGAAAGAAACATCCATTAAATACACAACAATAAGGAGAGGCACTCATACCAAATTCATCATCAATCTTTGTAACCCAACCAAATCATAATCATCCACACACAAAAAAAACAAGCAAATTTAATCGAAACTCATATGCATATACATACTCACTTGCTCTCTAGTATTCTCTACAAAAAAAAAAAACAAGCAAAAACAGAAGTTGTAACTCTCTACTCTAACACAAAATCTAAATGGCTTCTCCATCATCACCAATATCTCTCAAAAACCCAAGATTCTTCTCTTCTTCTCCTCACAAGATCTTTAAAACCCAACCCCAAACCCTAATTTTGACAACAAAGTTCAAGACTTGCTCCATCATTTGCGCATCTTCATGCACAAGCATAAGCTCTTCAACGACTCAACAGAAGCAGCCAAAGAAACAAACCCATGTGTCAGACAACAAACGAGAAGAAGATAAGGAAGAGGAAGAAGAAAAAGAAGTTAGTCTTCGAGAAATTTGGAGAGAAGTACAAGGTTGCAATAATTGGGAAGGACTACTAGATCCAATGAACAATCATCTTCGAAGAGAGATCATACGTTATGGCGAATTCGCTCAAGCTTGCTATGACTCATTCGACTTCGATCCTCACTCTAAATATTGTGGCTCTTGCAAATACCATCCTTCTGATTTCTTCTCAAACCTTGACCTACATCTCCACAAAGGCTACACCATAACACGTTACCTCTACGCTACATCCAACATCAACCTCCCAAACTTCTTCCAGAAATCAAAACTCAGCTCCATTTGGAGCCAACACGCCAACTGGATGGGTTATGTTGCTGTAGCTACGGACGAAGAAGAGGTGGGTCGGCTCGGGAGACGTGACATAGTCATTGCTTGGAGAGGCACAGTCACTTATCTCGAATGGATCTATGACTTAAAAGACATTCTTTGTTCAGCTAACTTTGGTGACGACCCATCGATCAAGATTGAATTAGGGTTTCATGACTTGTACACCAAGAAAGAAGACTCTTGCAAATTCTCTTCCTTTTCGGCTCGGGAACAGGTTTTGGCCGAAGTCAAACGGCTTCTTGAGTACTATGGTACCGGAGAAGAAGGTCATGAGATAAGCATCACCGTGACTGGGCACAGCCTTGGCGCATCTCTTGCTTTGGTCAGTGCTTATGATATTGCGGAGCTAAACTTGAATCACGTACCGGAGAACAACTATAAAGTTCCAATTACTGTTTTCTCCTTCTCGGGACCTCGAGTAGGTAACTTGAGGTTCAAGGAACGATGCGACGAACTAGGGGTTAAAGTTCTGAGAGTCGTTAATGTACACGACAAGGTACCTTCTGTTCCAGGGATATTCGCAAACGAAAAGTTTCAGTTTCAGAAGTATGTAGAAGAAAAAACATCATTCCCATGGAGCTACGCGCACGTCGGCGTGGAGCTTGCCTTGGACCACAAGAAAAGCCCATTTCTGAAACAGACTAAGGATTTGGGTTGTGCACATAACCTAGAAGCTTTGCTTCATTTAGTAGATGGATATCATGGAAAAGACGAAGAAGCACAGAAGAGATTCTGTTTGGTGACAAAGAGAGACATAGCTTTAGTGAATAAGAGTTGTGATTTCTTGAGAAGTGAGTACCATGTGCCGCCTTGTTGGAGACAAGACGAGAACAAAGGGATGGTCAAGAGCAGTGATGGACGGTGGGTTCTGCCGGACCGACCACAGCTCGAACCTCACCGACAGGAGGATATCGCTCACCATCTTCAACAAGTTCTTGGGAAGGTTAACGATGATAATTTTAAACCCACAACGACTTAAGTCGAAAATTAAATATAAATAGTTACTAAAAAAAAATATTAGTAATGTGTGGGTCACGTTTAATAAATTGAGTATGTTAGTTAGTGTTTGATTAATGATGCAATTGCACTTCTATAATTATGGAGGCCATCACCATCCCCCATCCAAAGACTTAAATTCTCTGTCATTTGAAAGCTATGTTAGTAATAATATGTGGTTTAGGAGAGATCCAATACAACTTTTCTCGGTTATGAATTAACCGGTAAATTCGTACACAAAACGTGGAAGAAAAGTGGACCACAATGCTTAGAGGGCATTGAGTGCGTGGATCACTCCAAATAAAATTGATGATGAATCTCTGTTGACCCCACAGATGATGACATAACAAAAACGATGTGCGCACGATAGAAATTGAAGGATTCAGAGTTGTCATCATGCGTCTAAGAAAAGACTGAGCACCTAAATTTATAGCTAGCTAGATTTGATTTGAAGCCTTCTTTCTATTGAAAAAATTGAGAATGCAGTGGAAATACAAAGAAAGATATCCAAAGAAAGATATCTTTCTAGCTATAAAGTGATGATCATATATTATAAGCCACTAAAGCCTTAATGGACCAGAGCACGGAACAATTCATGGCACCACAAGTCACACAAATCTGGCTTTCCTTAAGATGTATGGGGTTCCACCCGGGCAAGTATGATGCAAAATCGCCTAAGAAGATAATAGTATACTTAAAACCATGCTAATTTTTATTGGCTTCAAACTCGAAGTCAATTGACAATTTATAGATTATCTCAAACTCATACTATTCTAGGTCTTGTCTTATCACATTTTGGGCAACATTTAAAAGTTTGCGTTGGGTTGACTTTTTAAAAGTTTTGACTCTTATACGTTGACTTTTAAAAGTGTTGACTCTTTTAAACTCAACAAAACTGTTGAAGTATGAACCTTGATAATCCTGCACAATAATAGAAATAAATCAGTGTGATGAAGATGAAGACATCACAGAAACTAAGTGTTGCAAAAAGAAGCAAAGAAGAAGTGCAAAGAACAGAGGAAACACATGTTCGTAAAGAGAGAAAAGAAGAAGGCTGTTCTCCGTAGCAAGAGGGGTTTGAGACAAGGCTGTTCTCTCTCACCTTACCTCTTCGTCATTTGTATGAACGTTCTGTCTCGTATGCTTGATCAAGCGGCCATGTCTAGCGAAATTGGTTATCATTCTCGTTGCAAAAACATGAGACTAACCCACTTGTGTTTTGCGGATGATATATTGGTTTTTTCAGATGGAAGTGCACGTTCAGTTGAGGGTATCCTGAAAGTTTTTGATAAGTTTGCAGCAGTCTCGGGATTAAAAATCAGTCTGGAGAAGTCCACGTTGTTCTTGGCAGGTCACTCACAAGAGCATCAACAAGATCTTCTTCAATGTTTTCCTTTCTCTGCGGGTACTCTCCCAGTCCGGTATCTTGGTTTACCTCTCCTCACTAGGAGTATGACCCGATCAGATTACCTTCCTCTTCTAGAGAAGATAAGATCACGAATTACAACATGGACTGGTCGTTTTTTATCTTTTGCGGGGAAGCTTCAATTGATAAAATCTGTACTATCAAGTATCACTAACTTTTGGCTCTCGGCTTTTCGTTTGCCAAGTAAGTGTATCAAAGAGCTTGACAGCCTATTCTCTGCTTTCTTATGGTCTGGTCCTGAACTAAGTACAAGAAAGGCGAAAGTTGCTTGGTGTGACGTGTGTAAACCGAGAAAGGAAGGTGGTTTGGGCTTAAGACCACTCTCTGAAACAAACACGGTGTGTATCTTGAAGCTCATATGGCGACTAATGTCTGCTAAGGACTCCCTGTGGGTCAATTGGATTCGAACAAATCTGCTCCGTCACGGTCACCTTTGGTCAGCCCGTAGCACAAGTAATGCGGGTTCATGGATGTGGAAGAAAATTTTGAAATATTGAGACATGGCTAAACCTCTTCATAAAATGGAGGTCCGATCAGGTATGCATACCTCTTTCTGGCAGGATACGTGGTGCTCTCTTGGGAGATTAGTTGATATCACTGGCCCCCGTGGTAGCATTGACATGGGAATCTCTTCCAATTCCACTGTTGCCGCAGCTCTCTCGTCGCATCGTCGCTGTAGACATCGCGCAAGTGCTTTGAACCAGATTGAGGAACAAATGGACTCTCTCCGTCTTCTTTCTTCCCATTCTGGTAATGATGTTTCTCTTTGGAAAAGAAGTAATGGTACTTTCAAGAACTCATTTAACTCACAGGAAACTTGGCAAGCGATACGGCAAACAAATCCAACATGTGACTGGTACAAGGGTGTATGGTTCCAACACTCCACACCCAAGTATTCATTCACAGCTTGGATCGCCATTCGAAATCGCCTCGCTACGGGAGACAGACTGTTGCAATTGAACAGGGCTTCAAATGGAGGATGTGTTCTCTGCCAAGAGAGAGTAGAAACAAGGGACCACTTATTCTTCTCTTGTCCCTACTCCTCTCACGTTTGGTCATCTCTAACCCGAGATATGCTTGGACTACGGTTTACAACAAGATGGGAGTCTCTACTACCTCTCCTCACATCCTCGACACTCCACAAATTCATTTGTTTGTGTTGCGGTATGTATTTCAACTCTCTATTCATAGTCTTTGGCGAGAACGGAATGGGAGAAGACATGGGGAGCCTCCAACACCGGCCTCGCAGTTAACAAATGTGATTGACAAGAGTATGAGAAACAGGCTAAGTACCTTGGTTTTGACTGGATCACCCGTTTTCGAAGGCGGGCTGCGATATTGGTTTAGTACCCATTGACGTGGATGATTCTTTCATGTTGTAATCTCTTCCTCAATTGTTTTGGATTTTCAGATTAACGTTGCATTTATTGTAAAACAGTCTTTTTTTGGTGAATAAATTTTACATTCATACAAAAAAAAAAAAAAAAAAAGAAAAGAAGAAGAAGAAGAAGATGAGAAGAGTCATCAAAGAGAAAAGATGAAGTCAAAGAGAGTTGTGATGTGACTAAAAGTCACGAAAACTAAGTTAGAAAGTAACTAATGAGTCTTTAGTTTGGTTAAGCAAACAAGGAAGTGTGTTTTGTTGTTTAAAGTCTAGGTAAGGTGGAGTTGTTACGGGTTGGTTAGAGTCTAAAGTGAGTTGTTAAAGTTTGCTTGTAAGACTTCTAGCTAGAAGTATGGTCTAAATGGCAGTAGTTAAAGTGTGTGTGGTTCGTAGTAGCAAACTACTATAAGTATATATCTTTGTGAAGTGTAAATCAATCAATGAAAAGAAAGTAGAAGATTAATTAACGATTTATCCCTTCCATCTTAGTTACTAAACGTTTTTTCTTTATGAAGAGAGCCAAAATAGACATGTAAGAGAGTAAAGAGAGAGCAAAGTTCTCTTTGTCTCTATTGAAACAGAGGAGTAAAACAGAGAGAATACCTCATAGAGAGAAAGTTCAACAAAAACTGTGTATTTTTCTTCTTATCCTCCAAATGATACTGCTCGGGCAGATCCGAAGTCATGAACTCCTTGCTGTTTCTGTATTCCAGAGAATCCATGAACGGACCCATTGATAGTAAGCTTGTCCTTTAAAGTCAAGAGCAAAAGGTCATTTGTATCATTTTTTTTTGCAAATGATGTTGTATCAATTTTTTGGTCTTATCACTATGTAAAGAATGGACTATAAGAATCCAATATATATATATATATATATATGCTAACATTGTGTGATTAAATTTCAATCACGATATCCAAAATGCTTGTCCCAGGTATGTTGGTGACAAATATGCAAGCTGAACGCAGGTACACACCAGAAAACTCCAAGAGAATATTAGTGACATCTCTTAGTTTTATTAGAATTACTATAAGCTAGCTTGTTAATCATGGCCTGTCATGCTCTTTCAAAATCGGCAAACCAAATCGTTTCTTATGAGCTTAACAAAAATATAGCATGCTAAAAAGAGTTTCTCAAATGCAAGTACCTAGTGTTATAATTCTCAATAATCAATCCAAAATATTGTGTTACCATATAATATCCTAGGATATTTTGGCATATACTCTTCTAGTTAGTATATTCGGTATATGTCATAAGGTCTTAGATTTCCATATATCGTTTCTATTTTCTCATATCTAATTACATTCAGCAAATATAATTACCAAAATAAAAGGAAATCACCTCATATCGATGAAACTAAAGGTATCTCTGGTTTGGCTTAATTTTCCTAGCTGACTTGCGAATGACCCCATCTTCTTGAATCATACCCTTGTCCTCATCTTCGTGACTCTCAACCTTCTCAACCTTCTCAAGACTTCTTGTCATAGGTTTTATGATCAAGTGATTTTTGAAAATTCCTGGCATATACTTCACCCCATGGTTCTTTAAATTCGTAAAGGCACGTTCTCCACTCCTCTTGCCTCTGTTTTACACGCTTCATGACACAAGCCAATGCAAGACTTGGATCACTCTTGATATTTTCGATCACTTCTCCCCCTTCAGCACCATACAACATCTCTATGAATCTAAAGTTTTGAGCTACAAAAACATAACAAAGCATCAGTCCATAACAGAGGAAACAGAGGAATCAATCAATCAATTTATACAAGTTGTTATCAAACCTGTCAAGTGATCTTCCAAGCAAATTGGTTTGTTCTCACTAGTCTTGAATTTTTCCTAAAGTTGGTTTACATTTTTTGTGACAGAATTCCCATACTCTAAAAGCATATCTAGCTCAAACCTAATGATGCACATCCCATTAAACTCAAGACTCAAGATAATGGTTAACCACTAACAAAAAAATTGTTCATTGAAAGGAACTAACCTTTGATCCTCACATTCGTTGAGCTTGTCTTCATAAGCATTACTCCGTTTGTAAAGACTTCCAGAAGATATGGCAAGGACACATTCAGAATTAAGTACTGAGGCGGCACCAGTGTGGTCCTCGTAGCTTACAAGTGGTCTTTCGATCAATTTATAACTACGTGTAATAGTTGAATCTTCATTGAGAACCAAGTCATCACCAAGAATCTCCTTTTCCTCATTGTGCACGTCCTTCTGTTGAGTTTCTTTTTCATCCACTTGATTGTTACCCTTTCTTTCCATTTTTTTCCTTCTAACATATGTCTTCTCAGCTTTCTTTTTCATAGTTTCAGTCCCTTAAAAAAAAAGCAAGATCAGAACAATGAAAGAAGATGAAAAATATTAGATCCAAAACAATGAGAATTCACCTTTAGTTGAATCTTCATTGAGAACCAAGTCATCACCAAGGATCTCCTTTTCCTCCACTTGATGTGTAATCTTCTGTGTTGAATCCTCATTGAGAACCAAGTCATCACCAAGGATCTCCTTTTCCTCATTGAGCACGTCCTCTTGATGTGTAATCTTTCTTTCCATTGTTTTCATTCTAACATATGTCTTCTCAGCTTTCTTTTTCATAGTTTCAGTCCCTAAAAAAAAGACAAGATCAGAACAATGAAAGAAGATGAAAAATGTTAGATCCAAAACAATGAGAATTCACCTCTAGTTGAATCCTCATTGAGAACCAAGTCATCACCAAGGATCTCCTTTTCCTCCACTTGATGTATAATCTTCTGTGTTGAATCTTCATTGAGAACCAAGTCATCATCAAGGATCTCCTTTTCCTCATTGAGCATGTCCTCTTGATGTGTAATCTTTTTGTCCATTTTATTCCTTCTAACATATGTCTTCTCAGCTTTCTTTTTCATAGTTTCAGTCCCTAGAAAAAAAGACAAGGGCTCCAATTGGTGACAAAAAAAAGAACAATAGGAACATGAATAAAAAGGAATGAAAAAGAACAAAAATGAAAGGAAAATGATCAAAACCAGGAACCAAAAGGAACATAAGAATTGAACAAATGATTATGGTAAATTGTAACAAAAAAATTGAACAAATATTTAACATAATAATTATTAAAAGTTATGTATTTTATTTAGTTTATAAATTTTATTTAAAATTAATGTTTTATTTTAATTGAAACGAAATATAGTATAAGTTCAAATATTTTATTTTAAAATAATATAAATTTCACTTGAAAGCATTTATTTATTTATTTTAGTATAAATACTAATTTAAAACAAAGTCATAAGATTCATTTAAATTAAAGTTTTGATAAAAGTTTTTTTATACATAAATATATAATAAAAATATAGGAATTATTTATGTATAAAAATGTAAATATTATCAAAAAAGCTATTTTAAAATTATTTAAAAATTAAAAACGAATTTTAAATTTTTGTTCCTTGTTGTTCCTCTACAATTCTTTTTTTTTTTGAGGAATGAAGAATGGAACAAAGATTCCTTATAAATGGTAAAAAAAAATGAGGAACAAAAAGAACATGACATTCCTACTCATTATTTTCCTCAAAATTGGTTACCAATCGGAGCCAAGATCAGAACAATGAAAGAAGATGAAAAATGTTAGATCCAAAACAATGAGAATTCACCTTTAGTTGAATCCTCATTGAAAACCAAGTCAGCACCAAGGATCTCCTTTTCCTCCACTTGATGTGTAATCTTCTGTGTTGAATCCTCATTGAGAACCAAGTCATCACCAAGGATCTCCTTTTACTCATTGAGCATGTCCTCTTGATGTGTAATCTTTTTGTCCATTTTATTCCTTCTAACATATGTCTTCTCAGCTTTCTTTTGCTCCACCATTGTTGAACTTGGCCAAATCTATTACAACTTGATGAAGAAAGAGTTCGTTAAAACATGAGACCAAATTTCATCCATCAGAAAGTAAAAGAGATAAACAAACTGAACCAAATGGACAAGCAAATCTATACATGAAGAACCAAAACGATCAGAGCCTAATGTCATTGATCAAAAGCCATGAAGAAGTGAAGAGATGACTAGCAGAACCAGTCATCTAATTATACCATTATCATCTTAATCAATATTAATTTTAAATGACGTGACAACACTGTCATATATATCGAAGAGTTAGTGCTAGACTGACTGAAAATCAAAGTTTTTCAGAAAATTGAGCTACAATTCCTGAAAAATAAGATTTTTATGATTATATTCTTAATAATTCATCAAAAAGGGGTTATTCTGAGCGGATTCAATGGACAATGGGGATGAAATAGTTGTTGGATGGTTAGGCCACCCCGTCTTAGAAATAAAGAAGGGCGTAAAATTTTTGTACGCCGTATGCCTACTTTTTTTTAAAATTTTTCCGGTTGTTTTGGAACTTTCAAGTTGTTTTTGGCTCAATTTATAACCATGAGTAATATTCCAATTATTTTATTACTTTCGATCACACGAGGAACAAGATTTGTCTCTTCGTTTATAGGAATTTCAACGGAACAAATCTTTTTCAAATCTTATTTCATCCAGTTATGCAATCCATCTATCTCTTTTAAGCACACCAACAAAACTATATCTATTCTCATTTCTTACGTCATAAATATTTACACTTGACAAAAAAAAAATTAAGTTTGAACCGAATATATTCCAAAACACCATCTTGTTTTTATCCGATGTTCAAAACTCCGCTATGCGCTCATCGAATGTTTGAGAAAAACCTTATCTGAAATTCCGCTATGTGCTATTTCAAAATTTGAAATTAATTTATATAAGGGATTTGATTTTTTTTTTTTAATAAATATATGATGTTGTTTTTCTTTTATTTTTATTTTAGTGAAAAATGATAAATAGATTAATCGATGCTTAAACAAATTTATTAGACAGCCGTCTAAAACATCTTGGTAACCAATTTATTTCTAACATACTATTGCTTCATAAATCTCTCATAGAAAGTGTGCTTTATATGATTTTTATAGACTATGTTGTGTATTGATGATTTTGGCAGGTGCATAATATTTGAACACAACAATCTAATGGCTCAGTCTATGATTACATTGCCTCCTACTAAATACGGGGAAGAAGATTGCAAGATATGGGGATCAATTAACAATCATTCAAAATTTAGTTACTTGAAGACTGTTAAAAAAATCATCTCTTACTCGTTAATCAGTAGGCTGAAAACTACTTTTCTCTAACTCTACTTCAAATAAAACAAGAACAGTTTTACGTTTCAAGAAAACCGTATTGGACATATTCTAACTTGGGAAAACAGAATGCAAATATTGGACATATTTGAAGTAGAGTTAGAGAAAAGTAGTTTTTGTTTCATTTGGATTGGGCATAGAAAACCGTATTGGACATATTCTAACTTGGGAAAACAGAATGCAAATAGCTATTGAGGCAGCTCAAGGTGATGAAATAACAAAAAGTCTTTGCTTATATTCTAATTTTGATGAATGAAAGATTGATATAAAACAATTTGTAAAAAGATTGAAGTATCTAAGTAAAACGTGTATTTTTAATACCCAAAAAAATAAATGTTTTTATTTTCATATTTACGATCTCATAACAAAAAGTATCTAATTATACCGTTGTCATCTTAATTAATATTAATTTTAAATGACATGACAACACTTTTAGTTTTGTTTTTATTCAGTGAACAATTAATCGCAGTTAAAAACATTAGTCTGAGTCTTTGAGAAGGGATGTGTTTTCGCTCATGGACTTTTTATCTCTTTGAGAGACTTTGCTCCTCCCTGTCAAAGTACACTAGTCGGAAAATCTTGTTTTTTTGTTTTTTTCCCTATTTATTAACGAACCTCTTAATTCTAATTTCGAATGCTTAGTAGATCGTTGTTAGATGTCTAAACCGTGTTTAAATCAAAATGGACTAAACTAAAAAATCATGGACACGCCCTTATCCAAACCCTAGTTTCTTATTGGGCCTCATAAAGCCCATATAAGTCTCCAACATTCTAAAACAAACTTCACTGGTTTTTTTGCAAACTCTGCCTAGTGTCTGCGAGTCCCTCGAAATATTTGTCAAGTCTGCGAGTCCCACAAATCTGCTGCATCAGAGAAAAACTTTCTTCCAATGGAGTCTCTTCAATCAAATTCCAAAATCGAAGAAGCTGAACAAAATCCAAAAGGCGAAAAAGTTGAAGTTTCAATTTCTCTTCCCGACGAATCTACTGGAACCACTCTTGATTCAGCGCCACCGGAATCATCCGCTGCAGTTGAAGAATCAATCGAAACTGATTTAGAAGCAGAAGTTTCAATTTCTCTTACCGAAGAACCCACCGGAATCGCTCTTCTTCCCTCTGAAGTGGATGATACAGTGCCATTGGAACCATCCGGTGTAATCGAAGAACCAATCGATACTGATTTGGAGAAAGTAGATGTAGTAGCTATGGATGTTGATCGACCCGGATCCGATTTGAAAATTGAATCCGATTCATTCTCTGAAGAAGCTCCAACTGCTTCTTCCTCCGATAACCCTAAATCTCCGAAACTGGATTCTGTGGCTAATCAGAACGGTAGTGCAATGGAAGAAGACGAAGGAGATGAAGAAGAAGATGATCCACCGCATAAGAAGCAGAAGCAGTTAGATTCTATTACTTCAGTTGCTGTTAAGGAAGAGGAAGAGCCAGAGCAAATGCAGCCATCGGGAGCAATGGTTGTGGAGGAAGCGGCGGCGACTTTGGTTGCGAGTGCGGCTAAGAAATCGAAATCGAAGAAGAAGAACAATAATGTTTGGGTGACTAAGAGTACACGCAAGGGAAAGAAGAAGAGTAAAGCCAATACGCCGAATTCAGCAGCTGTTGAAGATAAGGTATTGATAACTCCGGTTCCTAGAGTTCCCGATAAGGGAGACGATACGCCTGACTTGGAAATTTGCCTTTCTAAAGTTTACAAAGCTGAGAAAGTTGAGGTAAGTGAAGATAGACTTACTGCGGGAAGTAGTAAAGGGTATAGGATGGTGAGAGCTACAAGAGGGGTTGTTGAAGGAGCTTGGTACTTTGAGATTAAAGTTTTGAATTTGGGTGAGTCTGGTCATACACGACTCGGGTGGTCGACGGATAAAGGGGATTTGCAGGCTCCGGTTGGGTATGATGGGAATAGTTTTGGTTTCAGGGATATTGATGGGTGTAAGATACATAAGGCTTTAAGGGAGAAGTATGCTGAGGAAGGTTACAAGGAAGGTGATGTTATTGGATTCTACATAAATCTTCCTGATGGTGAATCTTTCGCTCCAAAGCCTCCTCATTATGTGTTTTATAAAGGGCAGAGATATATTTGTGCACCTGATGCTAAAGAGGAGCCTCCTAAAGTTGTACCAGGTATGCTCTGCGTTACCTGTTCATTAATGTTTGTGTTCCTGTGGTGACTTTGCTGCTTTTAGTTAGTTGCATATGTTTTAAGTGGACTAAAATGTGTATGAATGTTGTTGCTTGTGATGGTAGAGGGTTTATCTTGGTTTGGTAGAGAATAGATATGGTTAAGATTCTTATAGATAGTGGGGATTCTTCTTCAAGATTCACATGGCTAAATGCCTTATTTTCGTTTTTGCTACCATCAACATTTATGATGTAGTTACTGTCTGGCAATTCTGGAAGATGAATGACCAATCTTTTGTTAACGAATGCCTTTACTTCTGATGCAGGCAGTGAAATATCGTTCTTCAAAAATGGTGTATGTCAGGGAGTTGCCTTCACAGATATTTTTGGCGGTCGTTACTACCCTGCTGCTTCGATGTACACTCTCCCTGACCAGTCAAATTGTCTTGTGAAGTTCAATTTTGGCCCCGATTTTGAATTTTTCCCTGAGGATTTTGGTGGGCGTGCTACCCCGAGGCCGATGTGGGAGGTTCCATATCATGGATTTAATGGTAGACTTGAAAGTAATGGTTCTGATGATATGAAGAGTTAGGCAGAACCAGCAGGCGTATTCTTGACATTTTGACACAGTTTTCCGAAACTAGTTATTGGTTCAGATTTGGTTGAGTTTAGTTGTGACAGTCATAGGGTAGCAAATGAACAACAAATGAGTTCTGTACATGTCTACTCTAAAATAATCAGGCTGTTTTTCTGATTTCACAACTGGATGTTCTTCTTACTACTGGATTAGCCATATTTGTCTAAAGTTATTGATTGTTTGTGTATTTTTTTACCTTACTTTGTAACTTTTCTGGGAGTCTGTACTTGGTTTTTCCAAAGTTGAAATTTTAACCATTTTTGCTTGGTATTACACTTATAAAGATTGAAGCTTCTCGTTGTTTGTTCTCTATCTGTTTCTGTTCAACAGACGCCTTCGAGAGGTACTTTTGTGAGTTTGGATTCTATTCCCTGTCAACTATACACCACAAGAGGAGATTTCATGGCACTCAGTGATCAAAGTAAATCAGTCTTTTTCAGCTCAAGACTCTAGCATATTTGAATCTTAAAGTCAAATATGCCTGGTCCTGTTCTTGTGCTGCACAGATTTTAAGTTTTGCTTCAGCTAGTTGGTGCTATCAAGCAAGGACCACTGTTGTACTGTCAGGTAACAAATCTCCACACCATCTCCTGAGCATTTGATTTCCATAACACAGTTTCTTCTGAAGATGTGTTAGCAAAGGAAGTGTCTTATTTGATTTCTTTACCATGTTTCGCTGGTATACTCTCTCATGCATCGCTTGTAATCTGAAAATCCAGTAGTTCAGCTTTTTCGGGCAATTTTTGTATCTCTGACGGATTCCATCCGCATGCTAAACAAATCTGATTAGTCAGAATGAATAGTATCTCTTTTTTTTTTTCTTACACAACAGGCTACAAACAGTTTATCAAGTTTGAAGAGAGTAACATCTGACATATTGAAATATATAGACCTCTGGCATAAGGTTATCGAGCAGTATCTTTTAGGTTCCACTAATAAACATTGCATTCTGCTGTATATGCTTCTAATGCAGTGGAGAGTTAAGTCCTTCCTGAGAAGAGAGAGCATGGTGAACGGGGTATCGCCTGGAATGGAAAGGTGTCATTCTTCTGAAAGAAGGCCTTTTCTGGATATAGCTCAGAGTTCTCTTTGTGTATAACATGTGAATAATTGGGAAAACCTTTTCCCGGAACTTGAGGATGGCGAAGAAGGCAATCCTATACCCAATGAGAATCATCATCACAACTGCTAGATCCAACCACTTTGATCTTTCTGGATTTATGCCTAGAACAGTTTGAAGAATGAGTTCCCCTTTCATTTTTGGTACCAAAGGTAACGGAGAATCATACTCAACCCCGATCATCTCATTCTTGAATGCTCCCTGCAATTTATCAGGTGTGCTCATTTAAGATATTTATTTGCCAATATAATCTGCATCTTAAAGTTGAGAAAACCTGGTTACCTGTAGTGCCCATGCACCGTAGTTTATGTAGGACACCGGGTATCGCCAGAACACCATAGGTAAGTCGGGGAAGAATCGGAAAAAACCAGCACTTAACACCATAATTCCCTATGAGATGAAGAATATAGCGGATTTCAATTTAGATAGTCATTGGATATATATATATAAGAAACCTTTTAGGTGAGAGAGAGAGACAGGCCATTCTTACAATGTAACCAGCTCCCAACATGACTCCCATCAAGAAGTTAGGGACTACTGAAGCTATCATCATCATGCAACTCTCCACAGTTGTAATCGCACAGATGAGGTCGAGACAATTGTAGAAGAAATGAGAACCTCCGGATTGGAACTTCACCATGTAGATAGTGATTGAGCTAGTGGAGAGGCACATAAGGATTATGAAAGGTAATGAGGAGAGTAAGTTAGACACAGTATATACTGCAACCCCATAGTGTCCATTGAGCCTTTCGCGGGAAAACACCTGGATTAAGGAAAAAGATGCTAAAACATAAGATAAGTCTTTAGGGGAAGAAAGAGAATTTTATTTGTTAAGCCCTTTACCTTCATTTCTTCAATGAAGGATTGAAAACCTCCTATTGACATGAATGTCATAAAGCCTGCCATAAATCCGCCACAAGCTGCAGTACTCATAACATTTGTGTGGTTTCTCCCGACGTTGAAGAAGATTGACCCGACACAAATGGATAGCACTATGTAGACTGCAATCCGCATCCAGTAGTAACCCAAGTCTCTACTCATGTTGATGAAAGATCGCTGAGTAAGTATTCTGAGTTGTTTCCACCAATTTGTTCGGCTCCCCTGTTTCCTTTCTGTGACAAGCCCCTCCTGTTCCATGAGGTTTATCATTGTGCTTATGAGACTCTCATTGTGTGATACATTGTAGTTTAAAGAGCAATCGTAACCATAACTTACTATCGATGCTATTTCTTGAATTCTTGCTCTTGAAGCTGCTGCATATACCGAACACTTGAATTTTCTGACAAGTGTTGTTCTAATTTCTGCTGTTGGTATATCATCCAGAGGATCTAATGTATTTGAAGTTTCATGTAGTTGGTAAAGAGAGAACGAAGAATCCTGCAGAGGCAAACGGTCGAGTCAGGAGCTTGCGTGTATTGTAAGCTCATAAAACAAAAAAAGGGCAGAAGAAAACAAACTTGGATTCGCCGAGATTCAACCAAAGCCGCTGTGACATTATCGAAATCTGAATTGACACAGCGAAGGAAGTGGTCAGATGGATTCCGTCTGCTGGGACAAGGAAAACCCGCTTCACCAAAGAACTGCAAAGTCAAAGCAACAACAACACAAATGAGCATGATGGTTGCATACTCTTGCCAATACTCTTATCTTATTACCTTTGTTGCAGATTCCGCTTCGCCAAAGTAAACGGTTTCTCCTCCTGACAGCAGTAGCAGGTCATCGAAGAGGGCGAAAACCTCACCACTCGGCTGATGAATTGAAGAAACCACAGTTTTGCCACTGCTTGCTATGTTTCTAAGAATCTGAACCACAAAGAAAGCTGAAGCACTGTCCAATCCACTGGTTGGTTCGTCTAGAAAGAGGAGACTTGGTTTCGTTAAGACCTCGAGCGCAATACTAAGCCGTTTCTTCTCTCCGCCGCTTATTCCACGCAAATGCCAGTTTCCAATGGTCCTGTCTGAACATTCTTCAAGACCCATGTCAGTAATTGTAGCTTCCACAATGTCACTGATCTCTTCTCTAGTAAGCTTTGAAGGGAGCCTGAGATGAGCTGAGTAAGATATGGATTCTCTCACTGTCAAAGTTCCTAGCAACACATCTTCTTGTGTCACATAAGCCTGAGAGTTTCTCAACAGTTTCAAAAGAAACAACAATTATGATTTAGGGTTTAGGACATTCATGAATAATATTAGTTTGATTAAGTCAAAAGGGTAAAACTAAAGAGGAAAGGGTAGATTTGCTTACGGCAGCACCAAAGTCAAGTCTTCTCTTCTTACCATTGACAAGAACTTTGCCACTCATTACAACATTCCCTGCTAATCTTCCTGTACCATCACCAAATTTGTTACAAACAATATTTACCTCTTAATGTTAGATGTTCTTGAACAATCTTATAGCATTGATAGAATTAATTAAGGTTTGATCAGTCCGGGTTTTGGGTTTTCTGGTGTTTAGATTTGTCATTAAAATAAAGATCTTCTTAATCCAATTAAAGGTGGTTTGGACAAGAAAACAATAATCGAATTGGATTCTTTTTGGATTGAACGTAACATCCCTCAATGAGTCCGACCAGTTACCAAACCGGGTTCAACTTAAGAGAGATCACAAGTCGGTACGAAGATACGATCGTGCAATCCTAATTTTTTGTGTCAGAATATTGGTGATTGGTAGGTTAACATTTAAAATCATGATTTAATAAGAAAAGTTACTGCAGAATTTCTGTACATAGTCTACGTTAGAGAATTGTTCCCAAAAAAAAAATGTAGCTATCAATTCATTCAATACTAAATGTACGACGACGAAGTAAACTTATTAATTTAATAAGGAACATGAAAATTGCAACTACTTTAAAATTTTTATTTAGTACTCCGATAATAAATAGCTATAATGAAAAAAAAAAAATTGGTAGCTAGAATCCATAAATATAAAGTTAGAAATATCTATATATGTATCCTCTAGTGCTTTTCTATATTTATAAATATCTTTATATATTGATATGTTCATACTTCATTGCTTATAAAAAAGGATATGTTCTGTTGCCAAAAAAAAAAATAGAGATATGTTACGATTGGTCAAAGTTACAGAAGAGTACAGAAACTTCAATTAATGTTTTAACTTCACCAAAATGTGTGATACGGTATATACATAGTTTGTTGCTTTCAAATAGGAAAGTTATAAATTTATTAATTCAAAAAAAAAAAAAAGACATAACGTCACGTATAAATAATCATTCAATACTGTTATAGTAAGATATATATAGAGTATGTAGAACGCTACACCAAAAATAAATGACTAGGTTCAAAGTGGGAAAGTCTCATCCTTTAATGTTGGTTTCAAAGCTAAATGTGGTTGGTTGTTAATTATTCCTCTAAATTACTATTCACTCATTGTTGGTCGATGTTGCTTCAGCTCTCTTAAGATTTAGATTTATTTATTATTATTATTATTTTTTTGCTAAAAATGTAAATATTCTATGAAAATGAAAAAGGTTTAGGAGTTACAAGTAAATCCTACAATTTTGGTCCCATGGCAAAAAAAAAGATAAAAAAACATGTATGGGTGATAAGATTTAGTTTCAATTTAATAGAAGAAAACCCTTTAACAATTAAAAAAAAATATATATATATATATATATATATATACAGAATAAACGACGAGCTAATCTTGACATGTATGGTTGTGTGTGTGAGGGGGAGAGAGAGAGCGAGAAGTGACCTGCTAAAGCATCAAGAAGCGTAGATTTGCCTGAACCTGAAGGGCCCATAATAGCTAGGATCCTATTTGGCTCACCACAACCATTCACTCCATTCAGTAATCTCTTCGTGGCTCCTTCACCGAAGTTTGGTATCACCACCGTAAGATCTTCCCACGCCACATACATTGCCTCTTCCGGCGTAGACATGTAGTATGCTTTAGAGTTTTTTTTTCTTTGGGAGAGAAGAGTGTAATATGTGTAAATGGTTTGTGGTCATATTTATAGTTAGAAAAAGTTGTGCGGTGAATGTATTAATTAGGGTGGTCCAATTGGTTTAAACTAATTTGAGTCAAACCGAAACTGTACCAAGGAAAGTGATCCGGAAAAACTAGATTTAGTAGGCAATAATAAATCGATTCGGTTATATAATTTTGATATTTAAAATAAATCATAAATGAAAAAGAAATTAACGTATAGTTGATTTTATTTTTAAATTAGTTATGGTAAAATCCGAAGAAAAATTCAAACCATACTAAATGATATTGGTTACTATTTATATTATGAAACCAAAAAAATGTCTACCCATGCAAAACAGAAAAGTGGATTAAGCAATAAGCATAGTGTAAAGACAGAAAGGAAATTATTATATATCTACGCTATCATGCATGCATAGACTAAGGCATGTCACATGTGACAGAATAATTGACGTTTGATGTTATATTCATTTACTCCTTGGACCCATTAGGTACTTACTATATAAGTCGTGAGCTAATCGTTTCACGATTTAAGGAAACATAACACTTTAGTGTATTTATCACGTAAATTGCAATAATTTTCTTTTCTGGCAATTATGCCAAACTTGTTATAAGATTCCGATTTGGTCGAGTGTATGAACCCTTGTTTGAAATATCGCTAGGCGCTAGTCGGGCGCCTAGCGATTAATCGGAAAATCAGATTAAATCGGAGATTAATCGGAGATTAGTTTTAGAGTTATTTTAATATTTTTAAAATATATTAATCCAATATTGTTTTCAAAACTGCAGTAAACACATAAAACTGTATTTTTGAGACAAATTTTTATGATTTTTATTAAAATTTGAACATAAGTTATTGTAAAACATCACAAACTCCCAATTTAAATGATTGAATAACAAAAATAAAAAGTTTTTTTTTATACTTGCAATCTAAAAATAATCGGGATATGTAAGATTAGACGGGGAGTAATCGGATTAGGCGGGAAGTAATCGGATTATGCGGAGAGTAATCGGGTAATTGATTTCTTTAGGGGATTAGTCATTAATCGAGACGGATAAATTGGACCTAGCGATTAAGCGGAGAGTAATCGGGTTAGGCGGGGATTTTTAGAACAGGGGTATGAACTAGTATGGCACTCCAAAACATATTTTTCAAACGAACCACACATGAGAAATCTCAAATCCATAAGGAGAGTCTATACTATTCATCTAAACCTACGTTTAGACTGCATAAACTTTTGGAAAAAAACAAATTGAATCTCTAAAGTATCTTTAAAAGGTAACATTAGTTTTTGTAAGATATTACGATATAATGCCATTGGAAAAAAAAATGTAACCACTGATTCAGTTCACTTTATTAGGGGTTATAAAGTCAATTTACTCTTGAATTCAATTGTGCTAATCGTGGGTCATATATCTAAAATACGGGTCTATGAGATTTCTTTAATTCTTAGAAACATGGATCTACTGAGATTTCTTTATTTCTTCTAAAGCGTCATACACCATATCTAAAATAGTATTATCACTTATTTTAAAATCTAAGATTTTTCTGTTTATCCAATTGAATGTACCATTATTTCTGTTAGTATAAAATCATGCGTTATCTTAACAAAAAAAACATAATATCACTTTATTTAAAATATATGATTTCTCTGTTTTTCCAATTAAATATACCACTATTTCCATTAACATGAAATCTTGCGTTACCAAATTATTTTTATCTTAAAAAAGTATATCAACAAAAGAAAAAAAAAACCATGAGTCAATTGATTCAAATTTATTTAATGTATTTAATATTTATAAAGATTATTTAGTTTTATAAATATAAAAATAAAACATAATCATAACATGTTTAACAAAATACGAAGTCTAACAATAATAATAAAGTGATTAATTTTTTTAAATATATCCAACTAAAACCATTTGAGAAGAACCGAAGAACTGAAAAAGTTATAAAATAATTGAATAGTGAATTCACTTAAAGTCTAAAACCTTATATTTTATTCAAAAAGACCAAAATCAAATAAATTTTGTTAAACCCAAACCGGATCGGTTCAATCGGTTCACTGGGTTATGAATTAGTGGCTAGTTTTTAGGGGTATTTTGGTCACGGGTCAACTGGTCGAACCAGACAGTTCGGATTAGACGTAAAAACACTGAAAACATGACATATATAACATTACTTACTTCTCTAAACAAAATGTACAAAGGTTTTTTTTTTTTTTTTTTTTTTTTTTTTTTTTTTTTAAAGGTACAAAGTTATTTTATACAAAAAAAAAATATCCGTAATATAGCACGGATTATGATCTAGTTTATTATATAATCTGTGATATATATATATAAGTAAAATCGACACAATTCATTAATGCCGTATATTAGAACCTTTAGATTAAAAGTAATCTAGTTGTTGTAAGTTTATTGAGTTTATGGTAAATTGGTAATTGGTACGAAGGTAATCAATAGAATACACAAGGAATTTTAAAATATGTTGTGCAAACTGTAAACAAATGACTGGATCAATTCTTTAATCGTAATGCTAAAAATTAACCACGGAAAATGTTTTTCATTTATATTTTAATTATTTTTATATAAAAAATTTATTTTGGACTTTGAATGTTAAATTTCAAATTTTTATTTAGAAAAGCATATATGATAATTTGAATCATTTTTTATTTTTAATCAAATAATTTATTTATTTTGCCTTCATTTCCATCAAATTATTTTCATTGGCTTGGTTCAAAATGAGTTGTCTTTTAAAATCGATATATTAGTATGAACAATTTCACACCCTTATGCATGCTTTATCATAAAGTGTTTTAATTGCACCGTACAAAAAGTTGATTACTAGCCAACATCAATGTACAACCAAAAGTCATAACCTAATTAATACTCCATATAATCGAAATAAGTTAGTATTTCCTAGAGAAAAAAAAATTGTTTCAAAAAGATCTATTTTTAAGTTATATTTTTATTAGGTATTATCCCTCGATGAATTGTAAATTTTAAAATAAAATAGTTAAATACTATTGGTTTAGATTTGAAGAAAATTGTAAATCTCAAAAGTAAATACATTTATAATCAATTTTTATTATGATTTCTTATTTTATATGAAAAGCTTAGAAAATATATTAACTAGGAACAGAGAGAGTATATTTTAATTTATTTTTTTCACATACAGTTTATTAAAAAACCAAATAAATTTTCTGTTTTACGCCTTATTTATATACTATATCATTTTTTCATTGGTCGATAAATTAAATTAATAGTGCTAAACTTGAAAATTTTACAAAATATATGCATTGAAAACACAAAACGACATTTATTTTAAAACAAAATTCAAAGTCTAATACGACACTTAATATAAAACGGAGGAAGTAAAATATATGAGTATTTTAGGTAATTTTAAAAGTATTAATGTGCAGTCAAGCAAAACCTATTTTCTTGTTCCATTTTATTAATTTTTTACAAGTTTCTATGCATACAAAAAGAGTTTCTATACCTAATTTATATTAATTTAATAGTTTATGGCTATTTGAATTTTGCTGTTATTTTTTTATTAGTTGAATTTTTAGAAATAAGAAAATATTTATTAATTCTTAATTTTTGTATTTTTAACCAAAAATATCTTATAAAATAGAAAAAAAGAGAGTACTTGAAAACTTTCTTAAAAAGGCGGCAAAATAATTCCCAACTAATAATACTTAAAAAATCATTATTGTATTCCATAAAACAACTAATATTGCATAATCAAGGGACGCTTATGGTAACGGATTTGTTTTTAACCATGAGTTCTTATGTGTTTCGTGGTAATCAAACACATACAACTTTTTTTTTTTTTTTTTTGAAACACATGCGTACTACAATATTTCAAATACAGTGTTTCAGCGTTTATATCTTGTCTTAAATTGTATCAACAAGAATTAAAGCTAGATGAAGTTAGTGTGACTAAATTATTCATTTCTGCTGCGAAAGAAAAATCATTACTGCGGTAACCTAATCATAGATCGTTAGATAAACTTATTAAATGACTTCTTCCTTCTTTTCCATATCATAACTATAATCAATTTTGTATTTAACAAAAAAAAAAAAAAACAATAATCTATTTTTGTGTGGTCCATAAATGCTATAAATATCCTGAGATTTTTTTTTGTGGCAGTTTTTTTTTTTTTTTTTTTTTAACTCCTTGGCAGTTTATTTTGTAATCCAAAGGATTTTACATATAAAGTGCTTTTAATTTGGGTTTGATCATAACATTCTGCAGTTCATTCTATCTGTAATCTGTGTGTTAATAATTAATTAAAGAGTTCTCGATCTAATGACATATATATCCGTTTCTAAAATTTCCAAAAACCCTAGTTATGGGAAGCCATGTTCTTACTTTCTTTTCCAAGCAGTGTTTATCAGCACAATTTGTCAAATTTTTAGCTTATATTAAAAAAATATGACTATTTTGAGTTTTATAATTAATATAGTGTCAATAAATGAAGGCACGAGGGACGAAGAATGCAAACAAAAAAAGTGCTGTCTAAGTAAATCTACTTTTGGTTATGAGATCTGAAATAAATATAAGAGAGTAAACATTCTGTACTGTATGCATATATATATTTGGTAAATTGAATCGTAACCTTTGCTATATTTACTACATCTCAACTGTGAACTTCGTATCGCTGACACCTTAATTTAATTCAACTATCTCCTTGTAAGTTCGTTGGTTTTTTATTACCACAACTTCTTAGTTGTTACCCGTGTTCAAAAAATCGCTAGGCGCTAGTCGGGCGGTGAGGGTGTGCCTAGCGCCTAGCAAGAAAATCGGGGATTACACGGGGATTAATCGGGGATTAGTTTTAGGGCTATTTAATATTTTAAAAACATATTAATCTATTATAATTAAGTAATTTATATAATATTGTTTTTAAAATTGTATTAAACACATGAAAACAAGATTTTAATTTCAAATTTATGATTTTTATACAAATTACGAACATAAGTAGGACGTTTTGAATTTTAGATGAAAAAAAAAAGTAAAAAAAAAAAAATAATAATAAAAATAAAATGGGCTAGGCGCCGTCTAGGCGGGCTAGGCGCCGTCTAGGCGGTCCAGGCGGACAAAAATCGGATCTCCGATTTTTTTCATCGATTTGGACAAAATCGCCGCGGTACTCCTCCGATCAGCGCCTAGGCGGCCGCCTAGGCGGCTAGGCGGCCGATTTTTAGAACAAGGGTTGTTACTGTGGCCAAAATTGTGATGCGACCACACTTTAACAATTATTAGATTTATATGGGCTTGCTGTGATCTTACGCTCTAGTTATAAGGAAGAATGTTGAAAGAAAACCTTAGGAAAAAGAGAAAGAAGCTAGAGATATGAGATTGATGGGAGAGATAACAAATAGTCAACAATTAATCACTAAATTAAAAAAAAAAAACAATTATCATGGCTGGAATATTGAGAACCATGCATATTATGAGACAAGTTTCCATACCTCGATCGAGCTTGGATGTGTGAACTGAGAGTGCTTAGCCGGTTCCTCATAATCTGCTTTGATCCCGCATGGTGAAAGTGACCGTTGTGTGCCTTCCAAGTTTCATAGAACTATTAAAGGATGGTTTAAAGAGAGTTTTAAAATAACCTTGTTCCGGAGGGACGACATGGGGTGAACTGATCCAAGTAAGAATGTTGGAGAAGGAAACCGCTCGAGAAGACCTTCTTTGTTGAGGAAGAAGTGCCAAATCTTGGGAAAAATGTCATCCAAATTCAATAGAACATGTTGTGCGT
The DNA here is from genome assembly GCF_000004255.2 of Arabidopsis lyrata subsp. lyrata. Lineage (NCBI taxonomy): Eukaryota > Viridiplantae > Streptophyta > Magnoliopsida > Brassicales > Brassicaceae > Arabidopsis > Arabidopsis lyrata. The sequence continues at coordinate 27,138,555 of NW_003302555.1, forward strand.
CCAGTGCCGACTCTATGCATGTGCTGATAGTGCATTAGCACAAGATCTATCCATTTTTTTCTTTTTTTTTTGAGCAAAATAAGCTTTTCATTAAAAGCAATTAAACTGGTATTGGTACAGCAACAGTTAATGATCGTTTAGCTAGAGCATCTGCTTCACGATTCTTTTCTCTGGGTACGAAAGTAAATCTAATTTGATGAAAAGTAGAAGAAATCTGCAGGATGTCGTGGAGAATCTCATGGAGCTCTTTAGGAGGAGTCTCCGAATTGATGGCTTCGATTAATTGCTTTGAATCGGAAGCGAAAGAGAGATTTGTAAATCCCAAATCTGAGGCGTTTTGGAGAGCTTGGTGGATGGCCATTGCCAGTGCCGGTCCGAGCATTTGTGAGACCCTACACGAAATATAAAATGAGGTCCTGATATTTATTAACAATATGTAACATATGATTTTTTTTTTTATATGTTAATTTTTATTATTGTTTAAAAAAAATATCTAAAAAAATGGGCTTCAATATCACTAATTTAACTAAGTAAAATTTTAAAATGGGCCTAAATAACCAAAAAATACTAAAAAAAAAAAAACAAAAAAACAAAAAAAAAAATTGTGGGACCCCAAGCAGTCGCTTGGGTAGCCTGTCCTGCGCGCCGGGCCTGGCCATTGCTTCGGCTAGAAGCGGAGATCTGATGTGAAAGGCGTGATCCGATCCCACCGTGTGTATATCCTCCTGTTGGTTGTTGAAGATCCAGCCAAACCCTGCGGCTTTGAGATCTATCCATTTTTTTCTTTACACCAAATTAAGGGTCCAATTTTTTTTAAAAAAATATGTACTAACAAAATGAAGCTTTATTTTTCTAACACTGGGTCCAACAAAAAAGATGAGCCGGGCCTGCGTGCATCCGAAAAGAGAAATTCACTGCAAGAAAGAAGGGCAACCCATAGCAGTTGAATTCGAAGGTGACACTTTCAAGGGAGAAACGATGAACTTGTTCCAGAGTCAACAACCAAGAACATGATCATCCAAAGCAATACCAAACGCTTGGACCAAAAGGATCCACCACATCGATAAGAGGACCCACATCACACCAAGTATCGTACCGAAAACGAGCCTAAAGAATATTATCAACCTTGCATATGTAAACGAGACGAGCAATTTGGTGGAGTTTGCAAAACTTCCTCCAAATCCTGTTTTCTTTAGAATGTAGATTGAGGTTCCTAAAGGTTCTACCACCAAATTGTTAAATCCAGCTCCTCCAAACCCAGCTTCTTTATAATACATAACGTATTTGTTTTTTTTTTTTTTTTTTTTTTTTCTGTTTGAACATCCAATTGCCCACATGATGGTGGGCTGGTGGTTTGGTGGGCTCAGGGTGGTTGGGTGCAACTCTCTCCTCTACATGGTTCGACTCCTCCTGCTGTTATCAACATTATTGTGGGAAGTCTGTCAGTTGGGCTTTACTCCAATTGGTTTACCTGGTAGTCAAAAATGCAGGCGGCCTGACTACCCCTAGCACTTAGTCGGAAGGCATTCCAAACTCGGGATAGGCAGAGTGATAGTCCGAAGGACCTAGTCCACTATGTAGCACCTCGGTACGTTCCTACCGGGGCCGACCAGATAGCCGATAGGGTTTATAAAAAAAAAAAAAATGAACATCCAATTGATCAAATATACTTTAATTTCAGTTATGCTATATATGAATGCGATAATATATTATAACGAAATTCTAAATTATCGTTTAATTTCATTGTTATATATAACATAATACATGAATCTTAAATATATATATTTTTATAATCGTTTTGTTTTGGTAAAAATATGGTTATATTTTTATATAGTTACAATCAATAAAATCTTGTGATAATTTTTTGGACAAAATATGTAGAATTCTATACCATTTCACAAAACTTTCCAACAGAAACTTGAAGATCTATCTCACATCTTAAATTCCACCATTTCACAAATTTCCCTTAATTTTTACACTTTTATGTACCTTCAATAAAAAAAATCAAACGAAAAAAGTAATAATTTAAAGAAACTTTCCATGGCTCATTAATCATATTCATATTAACAAATTTTTTAATGTAGAATTTAACTTACTCTCGCACAATTTACATAAAATCATTGGAGTCATACATTTTTATTATACTTTAGTTTATAAATAAAGATAAATTGATTTGCAAGAACATTTATTAAATTTGTTTTATCTAATTTACCCCAAGAATGGTACCAGAATTCATGTATACAAGTTATTAAATTTTATCTTTAGTAATAACATTCAACTGATATAATTATAGATTGTTATTGTTCCTTAAAATAGGGTCTGAAAATTCGTAATTTAATATTTGATACTTGTCGTATTTGTCAATGAGACAAGTCATAGTTTACTTATGGAACGACAGTTGCTGCATTCACGAATAATACAAGTTTTTGTGATATAAGCCAAGTAATATTGAACACGGAACTAACAGTTCCAACCATTTTTTTCTTTAATAATTATTAAGCAACCAGCTAGCTTATATCAAGATAGATAAAAAAAAAAAACTCCAATTAACATCAAAAATGTAATTAATATTAGATGAACTTTACATAAATTGTAAATTTGATGTAGACGTATTTTACAGAGATAAGAGGATATGATGCCGTAAACCTCAAAGTGCTGATTCAGAAGTTATTAATTAGAAAACAAGACAGCGATCGAGGTGGAAAACATGTGGAGAATAATTAAAATGCAATGCAAATATACGTAACGAGTTAACTTGAATCTCCATGCAAGTCCCATGCACTCAAACCCTTGTATATAAACCCCTCCAAGTTCATCGTTAATCATCACCAAAATAAGCCCATCAATAAAGAAAATACAAACTCAACCATGGCAATTACAAAAGCTCACTACTCCTTAGCAGTTCTTGTCGTTCTCTTTGTCGTTTCGAGTAGCCAAAAAGTCTGCAATCCAGAATGCAAGGCCAAAGAACCCTTCCACTGCGACAATACTCATGCATTCAACCGAACTGGATTTCCCAAAAATTTCACTTTTGGTGCAGCTACTTCGGCATATCAAGTATATATATATCTTGGCTTTGGGGATCGATTTTTATTGCTATATATAGGATTTTTGATTTTTTTCGTACAATATATATATCCAACATGACTTAACTTGTTCTACCAGATTGAAGGTGCAGCACATAGAGCACTTAATGGATGGGACTACTTCACTCATAGATATCCAGGTCACAAACATCATTTAACATATTATTTGTTACCATGATCCTCAATGTATGAGAAAAAATGTACCTATATATAGATGTTAAAAAGAGTTATTCATGGTCATGTTTTTGTTATTTATATACAGAAAAAGTTCCCGATCGCAGTTCAGGAGACCTTGCTTGTGATTCGTATGATCTTTATAAGGTAAGAAGAGGCTATCACTATTGATGAATGTGTAGATATGATATTTTTTCAGTTTTGTAATTTCAATTTAATTTTACAACTTTCATTTAACCTTGAACAGGATGATGTCAAACTACTAAAAAGAATGAATGTTCAAGCATACCGACTCTCGATAGCATGGTCAAGGGTCTTACCAAGTAAATACAAAAACACTTCTCCTATTCTTCATGCATGATTTCATCTAATTAACAAAAGAAAAATGACCGAGAATTTTGTGATTTTTATATACTAATCTTAGAGGGAAGACTGATTGGGGGAGTGGACGAGAATGGGATAACATACTACAACAATCTCATTAACGAGTTGAAAGCAAATGGTAAATTCGAAATTCAAGTACTTAATGCTAATACATTTTAAATAATGTTATTGTATTTGTCGTATAAACATTTAACTTACGTGAATACAGGCATAGAACCATATGTGACTATATTTCATTGGGATGTTCCCCAGACTTTAGAAGACGAATATGGAGGCTTCTTAAGCCCACGTATAGTGTAAGTGCATTAACGATTTTGATTCATAACTTCTTCTTTTTTTCTTTCTTTGCTTTAGGTTATGTAACATCGCTATCAAATCTATGTATGCCTAATATGTGCGATACGTGAATAGGGAGGACTACACAAACTACGCTGAGCTTCTATTCCAAAGATTTGGAGACAGGGTCAAATTTTGGATCACTTTAAATCAGCCTTTCTCTCTTGCAACCAAAGGTTATGGAGATGGATCGTATCCACCAGGACGGTGCACCGGCTGTGAATTTGGAGGAGATTCTGGAGTTGAACCTTATACAGTTGCACATAACCAACTTCTAGCTCATGCCAAAGCTGTATCTTTATACAGAAAAAGATATCAGGTACGTATACTGTAAAATTTCTCATTTAATTTCTTTGTGCGTCAATTTTACTTTTATGTGGTACATATTTGTAGTCTATAACCTAAAAATACTTATGCAGAAATTCCAAGGTGGTAAGATAGGAACAACCTTGATCGGGAGATGGTTCGCCCCGCTAAACGAATTTAGCGAACTCGACAAGGCTGCTGCAAAACGAGCATTCGATTTTTTTGTTGGATGGTATATATGTTCACTTAAATGATTCTCAAAACACACACACATTAATATATCAAAAGTTTTAGCTAGGAATATTTTGTTAAAAGCACACTTTAATTTGCAACACTAATTTATGAATCTTTTCTTACATGAATTAAGGTTCTTGGATCCATTGGTGTACGGAAAATATCCAAAGATTATGAGAGAGATGGTAGGAGATAGATTGCCAGAATTCACACCTGAGGAATCAGCTTTAGTTAAAGGATCACTTGATTTTCTAGGGTTGAACTATTACGTTACACAATATGCAACCGACGCACCTGCTCCGGCAAAACCTAGTGCAATAACTGATCCACGAGTTACTCTTGGATGTAAGTAAAACTTATTTTTTTGTATTTGTTTTGTGTGTATTTTTTATTTATATTTCTAGGATCCATACTCATTATTCCGATCCTTTATTTGGTTTCAGTTTACCGCAATGGAGTTCCTATTGGTGTTGTGGTAAGTATCGACTTAAATTTGAAAATATCTTTTTCATAGTTAAAAGATTACTAATTTGACTCTATTTTCTCTTTCTTCTACAGGCTCCTAGCTTCGTCTACTATCCTCCAGGATTCCGTCAGATTCTAAACTACATCAAAGACAACTACAAAAATCCACTTACCTACATCACCGAAAACGGTATGCACATATCATTTTATGTTGCATTTGAATATGTTTAACCAATGAAAAATCGATCTAGATATGTGTTTATTACAAATCTAGCTTGTGTTAAAATTTCAGGAGTTGCTGATCTTGATCTTGGAAACGTAACGCTTGCAACTGCTCTTGCCGATAATGGACGAATTCAAAACCATTGCAGCCATCTCTCTTGTCTCAAATGCGCCATGAAGTGAGTTATAATTCCTGTTTTATTTATTTGATATACTTTCTTCGGACAATTATAAATGTTAATATACCAAAACTACTTTTCGAAAAATATTTTATAGGGATGGATGCAACGTAGCAGGATATTTTGCATGGTCATTGATGGACAATTACGAATTCGGAAATGGTTACACTCTCCGGTTTGGTATGAATTGGGTCAACTTCACTAATCCTTCTGATCGAAAAGAAAAAGCTTCTGGAAAATGGTTCTCTAGGTTCCTCGCAAAATAAGTGGAAGCCGGCCCTTGATATAAATCCAAACCTCAAATGTAATAACAATTGTACTGTATGTATTATTATTTTAAGACTGCCTAAACCTTATGTGTTGTGTGTATGTTGTTAATAATGTTGTGATAATCGGATCTTAATTCGGGGTCAGTTCATAAATAAATAAAAATGTAGATGAAGTTTGTATTGTTCTTGTTCTATACTCTTGCTAAGTATAACATCTCAAAAATCTTTCAACGTTTTACAGTTTGACACCATCGACAGGTATACATTACAAAAGCGCCAAGCCAAGGTGTAACTGTGTAATAATCAAAAATTTTAAGGTGTTATAGTTTAAACCTAAGAAATCATTCTTTGAAAGAATATTAGTCTTAATCACGTGATATGAGCCCTAGCTATAACAATTTCGAAAAACATTTCTACGGCGATGAACGCCTGGGAACAATCCTAATGTCCAATGTTTTCAATTCTATTTACTCTCTTCAGGTGCCTTGCTTCCTTAATTGCCTTATATTGCTATCTACTTTCATTACTGTGATTAATACAAACGACACCAAAAATCGGTACGTCTTGGTTAAATTCAGTTCTCAGAATACTACTAAAAGTGTGACCTTGATTCTCATGAATTCGATACCGTTGGATATATACAATTGTGCCCTTACGGACTAGCATATTGAGTTAAAACTTAATTGCATCAATCAAATGTACATACGGAAATTATAATTTTGATGTTTAATTACTCTCCAAAATTTCTACCCAAAACTATGTCGCCATCATTTTGTCAATACAAATTAGAAATTTACCTAAAAGAATTCTTCAATATTTTTTACCACTTAGAAAGAAAAAAAAATCCCTAATCTTTGTAAACTTCGAGAATATCAATCAAGAGAGGAATATATGCTTTTACAAACTCTTCCCATGATTATTATTGAGTTTGGTTTACCAAAAATTTAGTTTATCTAAATTTGTACTAACACACATATTATATAATATAAAAAAAATTATATGCTCATCTTGTACCGCAAAGATAGGGTTTAAATTTCGTACTTTAAATATTTGATACTTATTAGGGCTGGACGTTCCGCTATGCGGGTCGGGTTAGGGTAAAATACGATCGGGTACGGGTCATTCGGGTTGAGGTGTTTAGGACCCATTAGGATAAATAAAAAAATTACTTTGGTTTCGGTTCGGGTCTTTTCGGGTTCGGATCGGTTATGATATAGATTTTTAGAACTGCTAAATACCTGGTATGTAAATGTTCCGGTAAAGTTTCGGGTTTTCGAGTAAATATCAGGGTTTTCGGGTAAAAATGCTAATTTCGGGTAAAATTTCGGGTTTTCGAATAAAACATTCGAGTATTTTCGGGTTCGGGTTTAGTTCGGATCGGGTTCGGGTTCAGATTTTTGGGTATATGAGTTTAAGATCCAATAGGATAAATCTAAATTTTCAAGTTCAGGTTCGGGTCGATCTTTTCGGATCAGTCCCGGTTCGGATACTCTGTTCCGGTTTTTTTGCCCAGCACTACTTATCAATGAGACAAGTCATGTTTTGCTTATGGAACGTGGGTTGCTGCATTCATGAATAATATAAATGACCATAATGTTAGCAAAATGAGAAGGGACACGGAATTTAAGCCTCCAACCAATTTCAAAAATATTTAAAACTCTTTCAAAATGAAATGTAGTTTTGATTGATTTAATAAATTGAATATAAATTATGTTTAAGGAACATATATGCTCACGCAGACATGTACAGGTTTTGTATATATAAGAGAAAAATGGTGTCGTAAAACTCAAGTTGTCTAGCTAATTGTTTTATTAGAAATCAAGACAGCATGCAAAGTGGAGAACATGGAGGATCAAATTCTTGCAAATGTACGTAACGAGTTTACTTGAATCTCCATGCAAGTCCTGCGAGGTTTTTGCGTAAGTGTCTTAGAGACCGTACATGATAAGGATCGTTTCAACAAATAAAGAAGAATGCACGAGGAGCTCATGTGCCGTCTTAATGTCGATAAGGTACAGAGGAGTAATCAATCAACTTGTGTACGACAAACAGAGTAAGAGATGGCAGAGAAGTGAGATAGTTATTCGTTAAGTTTAAATACGAGGGACGCTTTTGCCAAATCCAGTGACAAAGAGAGGGAAGTAACGGAAATCATCTCTAACAATGACGCATTTGTGCAAGTTACAACCACTTTTGCGGAGTCTTTTGACGGCTAAGTTTCTAGTTGGTCTCTAGGGTTTGTGTAACCAAGAACTCTCCTTTCTAGTGGATTTCCGAGTGGATCTCAGCGAGACATAGTGTTTCTCCTGGTTTGGAACATGAATTTGTTAAACTTGCGCGTCTTTGCTTTCAGTTCTGTTAGAAGTGATAAACGAAGAAGAAGAAGAATCGTGAATTTGTGTTAATCTTCTTAATCCAATCTTATTACATGAGAGGCTCTTATATAGCCGATACAACTGATTTTACAATGACTAAACCAATATAAACCAATGCTAAACCAGTACATATTTGATTACTCTAATACTCCCCCTCAAGATGAGAAGGGAATCTCATCTTGGACATGAAAACGTCAGTCCAAAAATGCCAATGTCCATGCTATGTTCTTGTATGCAGAGTTAAGGCAAACTCTGGGTAAGCTTCATCTCATGTGTTGCATTCAAAGCAAACACTTCAGCAGCAAAGATTTGTACTCTGCCACATCCAACAATAATCACTCTTGGCATCAAGAGGATCAGAGGATCACCGAAAGAAATGTATAGGATTTGTACTCGAGAAGCTAGTAACTGGAACAACAAACCAGTCAAAGTAACAACATGCCGTGGACAACCACAAGACATTAACTGTTGTAACTTCTGCAAACACGAGCCAAATTCAAGAACATTTCCTAAAGCTAATCGTTTAGAACTCTTAAACCAATTGAGAAGTGGTTGTAGCAAACTCTGTGTCATCAGCAACTCATGTGTTGCACACAAGGCAAACACAACATCATTGTGAAACTCTGTTATACTACATCCAATCACAACAAATAGAAAACACTTCAACCAGCCAAACAACTCTTGCATGAAGCAAAATCCCTTTCCAGCAAAAATACAAACTGCTTCATGGATCAAAGTAGCCAACCTTGACCAGATTTTCTCATGTCTTGAGACACAACTCTGTGAACCAATTATGACATGTAGATCTAGCCATTTTGAGGAAAAGCTATTAACCTTTGTCAAACATGACAGCAACATGACCTCCATAACATCAATTGATGGAGACCTTTGTTCCATTAGTCTCATATGTGCTGAAACATAAGAGTGAAACTGCAGGAATCTTTCAACGGCAAAGTTCATCAACACCTCAAAACAACAAGCTTCTTGCTTGACAAAGAGGCTTAAGTGCTGAACCATCACACCATTTTTAGTGACATGAAAATCAGTCGATGAACCATCATAAGGAGGAGCTATCATTCGCAATCTTCCGAAGCTCATTAACATCTTCACATTATTTTCATAAACCAGTGATTCCAATTGCAGAAAGCTATAGCAATCATTTCCATAGAGGTCTAAGCCGCATATAACAACAACAGACTTAAAATTCTTCCCCTGTCTTAAAGGATTATGATGCCTAAAACCACTTTCTGAAACTATATCTAGGGCATGAACAACACCACACCATAAGGATGACTCAACAAAGAATCTGAACCTTGTGAATTGTTGTAAACTTCTTAAAGAAATCTGCATCTCTCTAAGAACACATCGACATTCCAAAAATCTCCATATTGAAACAACATCATCAATAGAGATATATCTTGAAGCTATATGTTTAGAGAGAGATTTCATAAACTGTACCAAACCAGTAAAATTGCATCGCTGAAGCAAAACAGAACAATTCTCCGGTGGCCGAGATAGAGATCCAAAGATATAACCATCAAATCCAGAAGAAACACGATTGATAATAATCGAAGAAGAATCACGACACGGAATCTCTCGATATGAAGAAGATCTACTACCGCGAGGTGAATCATTCTCTGGATCAGAAGTTGAGTTGCGATTTCTAAGTTTGGATCGTTTCTTTGTCATCGGAGGAAACACACGATCAATGGACAGAAGAAAGATGACTACAACAAGCTGAAATCGCATCATGAACTCAAATCTTGACGAAAATCGAGCTCAAATCTTCGAAATTGACCGTACGACGCCGTAATCTTCGAACGGACGCTGTCGCATTAACCGGAATCGAGATCGGAGTTGAATCGCCGAAGAATTTAGGTCATGAATCGGTTGAGCTTGGGCTCAACGCTCTGATACCATGTTAGAAGTGATAAACGAAGAAGAAGAAGAATCGTGAATTTGTGTTAATCTTCTTAATCCAATCTTATTACATGAGAGGCTCTTATATAGCCGATACAACTGATTTTACAATGACTAAACCAATATAAACCAATGCTAAACCAGTACATATTTGATTACTCTAATAAGTTCTTGTTTTTCAAAGTTATACAACAAAGAATGATTTTACAAAAAATTAACTCTGCCACACTTTAATGCTTTGAGTTTTAAACTCTATCACCGTACGTAAACCATGCTTCCATGCCTCTTTCGTATCTCTTGTCCCACATTGCTTGAAGAGTAGAGAACCGGTTTCGAACTTGCTTATTAATGTTTGAGTTAATCGCTGAGAATTCGTCGATGGTTCTCCAAGTCTTCTTTTATTTATTTCTCCCAAAATCGTATGAATCACAGTTTAAAATACATACCTTAAGAGCCATAATTTGATTTCCTCTTGCGAAGAGTCAATTAGAAGTGAAAACTATTTCCGAAAGTTAAAGTGAGTTAAGAGATAAAAGATCAAACTTTCTTACAAAAGCTTCAAGAAACCTTCAAGGAAACTTCAAAAGTCCCATGACCCTTCTATATAAAACCTCCAAGCTCATCAATTAATCATCATCAAATCAACCCTAAAAAGTCCAATCGATAGGCTAAAAATAAAGAAACTGGAAACTATAGAAGAAAAAATTCAAATCAAAGTTCAGGTGGGTTCGCTTCGAATTCAGTTTAAGGATAAAAAGTGATTGGCAAAGTTATAAAAATAATTGGGTTTGCGGTTCGATTCGGATTTAAACCAAAAATTGAAAAGCAACCTGATCTAAAACCTAAACTACTAATTGATCTAATTGCCAAACCAAATAATCAGAATTTCTAAAATTCCAGACCAATCACTGATCCAAACAAACCGATTACCCAGAGGCCTGAGCAAAAAACCCGGATCCGATACTCGAACCGATACCCGGACCAAAAAAACCAGGTTAGGGCGGGTTAGAGTATTAGGAAATTACCTCATTGGGTAGAGTTTTGGTCTACCCGTGGGTATTAGTTCGGGTAGGAGAATACCCGTTACCCATTTAGGGTACCCATAAACCCGAAGCTTTTAGACATGTGTTTATATATGTATTTAGATATATAGTCATATAGTCATATAGCCCTACCTTTTGAGTTTTGACAATTGAGTTTCCTAATTTTTTTCTAGAATCCTTATTCCCTCGATAATCTCTACTTAAAATCCCTTTTTGCATCTCATTATCGAAACTGGAAACCCTCTTCGCGACACTTTCGACGACCTTACTGTCAACGAACATTCCGATGTCATGTGATTTTGGATTGAATTTACTCTTAACACTTGAGATGTCATGTTTGATTTTTTGTTCTCTTTATTTGATCATTTGAGCATGTACAATGATTTAAAACTTCGGGTATTGGAGTCATATTTCGAGTTTATGAGTAATTTTACCCATTTAGACCCGAATCCAATGGGGAGCCAAATTTTTCGGGTTTTTTTTGGTTCTCATGCTTATTACCCAAACCGATCCGAACCCGACGATATCTTATCCGGACCAAAACCGAATCTTTAGAAATATACGAATGGACCATTAATTCATTACCGATTCAACCCGAACCCGAACGGGTTACCCATATGCCCAGGCCTAACCCAGACCTACTAGAACGTTATTATAGATTCCATTTGAGAACGTAAACGCCTATTTATGTAAAATTGAAATTGAGAGATATTATTTATGCCCATCATATATATTTGTTATATACTAATAAAAGGTTCCAGATCGCAGTTCGTGAGACTTTTCTTGTGGTTCGTATGATCGTTATTGTGAGGAGTTATCAGTGATGAATGTCTATATATGATATTCGTTCATTTTTTAAAATTTTATTTAAGGATTTTCATATAACCTTGAACTGGATGATGTCAAATTAAACTAGATTAAGGCTCATTAAGATTGTCTATGTCAAGATCGTTGGGAAGATTAATGCCAACGTTTATAGGTTGTATCTTTTGCTCATATTTGTTTTAAACCTCAACTATACGATATCACAAGTGTATGGCAATTGTCAATGTAGGGTTTCAGGTATCGAATTCACAAGGAACTAGCAAACTCACCAAGAACACATGATTCTAGTTTAAGCTAACCAACAAAGGTTTTTGCCTTTTTGGTTTTTTATTTTTTTATAGAATTGAATGAAACAAGCAAATAACGTAAGCAGTAAGCGACTAGAATTAACATGAAAGATACAAACGAAATCATAGACCAAACAAAACAAGAAACAAGTAAAAAGACTAAACGGTTTGTAATCAAGAATAAACAAGTTAATTAACCTCGGGTAATGGCAGTGGCGGACCTAGAAATTATTTTTAGGGGGGTCAAAAAAAAAAAAAATTGTATTATATAGTTTATCATATTAGAATATTACACAAACACTAAAAAATTAAAACAATATTTATTATTTTCATAATTAATTAGGAAAAAGGTATACAATTCCCAATAGATGTTGTGATTTTTAAAATAATAAAAAATTAATAGCAGTCAATACAACGTACTGAAGATGTTAAAAACCAAAAATTAACCAAAACTGTGGGATATAAGTATCGAACTCTGGTTAAGGGGTGTCAGTTATGTATCGTTTTACCATCTTTGCTACAAGTATTTTAAATGTTTTGAAGCATTACACTATAATTAAATATTTAACCTGGGTCAGTTGACCCACCTCCTGCATTAGTGGGTCCGCCAGTGGGTAATGGCAATATAAACCAATAACTAATTACTCTAATCTACCATACCCAAGATTCTAAAGAGAATTACTTACCAGTATCCATGAAACACTCAATGATATATGAATATGCCTTTCATAATCATGTAGGATTTTTTTTTTTTTTTTTTTTGAGCAAAATCAATCATGTAGGATTAGAAGAAGAAAACAAACAATTAAAAGAAAACTATGCACGGATTTGTTTTGAGCTCCTTCCCAAAAGTCTCATACTAATTAAAGTTAGACTTGACTTATATATTAGAGTATTATTCTCTAAACTTCCGATGGGGCGTTGGTTTGTATCCCAACAAAAACAAGTTTAGATTGCATACAAATACTGAACCTTCATACAAATTCTTTAAAGCAAAAAAGAGTATTTCTAACTAGCAAAATCTTGGGTGTAACGTTTCTCAAATTTCTTAAATAGTAACTTGCTTGTCCCGGGTCAAAACTGGATCAGATGTTTAATTCTGGATTACCATGAAGCTTGTGGTGGTGTCGTTATGCTGTTGCAACCAACCCGCTGCAATCACAGGTTTTCTTAAAGTTATAAGTACCTCACAGCAAGGTCAGCATTCCTCTGCAGCATCTCGATGTGACTTTTGGCTCTCACAGCTAGGTCACCATCCCACTGCACCATCCCATTGTGATCTCTGGTTTCGAGTTTCTTGTTTCTTCTTCATCACTTCAATCTTCTCTCCCATTCTTTACGGTTTTGTTTCACCTTTCTCCCCACATTAATCTCTAATAGGATTTATCTTTTATGTTGGTGTTTGAGTTTTCTTTTAAATTTAGGAGTTTATTACGAAGGTTCTATAAATAGAAACTTTGCTTTGTTATTGATAATCATTTTTGCTTTTGATAAACCAATAAAAAACAAAAAGAGGTAATGTCAAGTACCCGTAAATCCGGCATCTTCAAGAATTCAACGGCTTTATCAAAGATTAGTCAATGGATATTCTTAGAATTCAACAATAGATTTTCTTTATCGAGACTTCTGTTACGTCAAAACCCTTATATATAAAACCCTCCAAGTTAATCAATTAACCATCATCGAATTTCCCCTAAAAAGGCTCATCAACAAATGCAAAAGGAAAGAAACCTCAATCATGGCAATTCCAAAACCTCACTACTCTTTAGCCATCATTGTTGTTCTCTTTGCATTTTCGAGTAGCCAAAAAGTCTGCAATCCAGAATGCAAGGCCGAAGAACCCTTCAACTGCGACAAAACTCTTGCATTCAACCGAAATGGATTTCCCAAAAATTTCACTTTTGGTGCAGCCACTTCGGCATACCAGGTTTACACATATCTTGGCTGATGGCTTTTGGGGATTCATTCCAGCTATAACATTTGATAAACCAACATGATTTACTTTGTTCTACCAGATTGAAGGTGCAGCACATAGAGCACTTAATGGATGGGACTATTTCACTCATAGATATCCAGGTCATAAACATCATTTAATATATATGTTGCTTATTATGCATCATGATGTATGGGATAACGTATAAATATACATCTATAAAAAATAGCTATTCATGTTAATATTTCGGTTTGTTATATACAGAAAAAGTACCAGATCGCAGTACGGGAGACCTTGCTTGTAATTCGTATGATCTTTATAAGGTGAGAAGCTGTCAATGGCGAATGTGTATATACAGTATTTGTTCAAACCAAAATAAGTTTAATTTAATTTTAGATTTTTTATATAACAGGATGATGTCAAACTACTAAAAAGAATGAATGTTCAAGCATACCGATTCTCAATAGCATGGTCGAGGGTCTTACCAAGTAAATATAAAAGCCATAATCAAAAATACATCCTTTTCTTCATGTTTTCATCTAATTATAAATAGAATTTGTAGTATTTTACATTCCATAACTTGAACTTTGTGATTATATATTAATTTTAGAGGGAAGATTAATTGGGGGAGTCGATGAGAATGGGATAACATACTACAACAATCTCATTAACGAGTTGAAAGCAAATGGTAAATTCGATATTCAAGTACTTAATCATACATTTTAATCATTTTATTATGTTTGTGATCTAAACATTTAACTCACATGAATACAGGCATAGAACCATTTGTGACTATATTTCATTGGGATGTTCCCCAGACTTTAGAAGACGAATATGGAGGCTTCTTAAGCCCACGTATAGTGTAAGTGCATTAACGGATTTTGATTCATAACTTTTTCTTTGGCTTAGGTTATGTAAAATCGCATCAGATCTATGTTTGTCTAATATGTACGATACTTGGATAGGGAGGACTTCAAAAATTACGCTGAGCTTCTATTCCAAAGATTCGGAGACAGAGTTAAATTTTGGATCACTTTAAATCAGCCGTTCTCTCTCGCAACCAAAGGTTATGGAGATGGACAGTATCCACCAGGACGGTGCACTGACTGTGAATTTGGAGGAGATTCTGGAACTGAACCTTATATAGTTGGACATCACGAACTTCTAGCACACGCGGAAACTGTATCTTTATACCGAAAAAGATATCAGGTATATATACCGTAACTTTCATAATTTCCTTTCGCGTCGATTTTACTTTGGGCTATATTTTTAGTCTATAATCTAGAACTACTTACGCAGAAATTTCAAGGTGGTAAGATAGGGACGACATTGATCGGTAGATGGTTCATCCCACTAAATGAAACTAGCAATCTCGACAAGGCTGCTGCAAAACGAGCATTCGATTTTTCAGTTGGATGGTATATATGTTCAACTGATGGATTACCAAAACATTATGTATCTATAAAACATGCTTTGCAATATTAATTTTTGCATATTTCTTACATATGTGAAGGTTCTTGGATCCATTGGTATACGGACAATATCCAAAGATAATGAGAGAGATGTTAGGAGATAGACTACCAAAATTCACGCCTGAGGAATCAGCTTTACTTAAAGGATCACTTGATTTTCTAGGGTTGAACTACTACGTTACAAGATATGCAACCTACACACCTCCTCCAATGCCGACACAACCTAGTGTCCTAACTGATTCAGGAGTTACTATTGGATGTATGTAAAAAATTTGTCTTGGTGTATTCTTTATATATAAATCATCTAAACTAACCTTTCTATAAATGGGTTCAGTTGAGCGCAATGGAGTTCCTATTGGTATTAAGGCTAGTATCGACTTAAATTCCGAATATTTTTTCCCAATGTGAAATATTTACAACATTGATTTGATTCTTTTTATTTGTCTTCTAAAGGCTCCAAGCTTCTCCTACTATCCACCAGGATTCCGTCAGATTCTAAATCACATCAAAAACAACTACAAGAATCCACTAACCTACATCACCGAAAACGGTATGTACATATTAGTTTATGTTGCATTCAAATGTTTAACTTTATAACCAATGAAATCTATTTTGTGTTTATTATAAATCTTATGTTAAATTTTCAGGAGTTGCTGATGCTGATTTTGGAAACGTTACGATTGCAAATGCTCTTGCCGATAATGGACGAATTCAATTTCAATGCAGCCATCTTTCTTGTCTCAAATGCGCCATGCAGTGAGTTATCATTTATATTTTATTTGATTTACTGTCTTCGGAGAATTATAAATTTATATTCATCAAAACTATTTTTTTAAATATATTATAGGGATGGATGCAACGTAGCAGGATATTTTGCATGGTCATTGATGGACAATTACGAATTCGGAAATGGTTACACTCTCCGGTTCGGTATGAATTGGGTCAACTTCACTAATCCTGCTGATCGAAGAGAAAAAGCTTCTGGAAAATGGTTCTCTAGGTTCATTGCAAAATAAGTGGAAGCGATAGATATAAATCAATTACATGTGTTTAAACTTGGATGTAATAATAACTATCTTATATTGACATAATAAAATTCTTTAATTCTTTCTAAACATGCTTTGAGAAACTGTCATTTCCCGCTTCGAATTTTAGTGCAAGAAATTTTTGAGCAAAGCATTTTAGTGCAATAAAGAAAAAATAAAGAAACTAAATATGTAGCAAAGCATCGTTAATTTATTTTTGGACATCATATATTGTGTTTTGGAGAATAGGAGATACTTTTCTTTTCGAGTGAACCTTAATAAGCATGAGTTTATGGTTATAGCTTACAAATTATAAGCATCAAATAAAAGTGTCGAAAAGCAACTGAAAGAAGGGAAGCTTATAGTTATAATATATGTTTTGTTTTTTTTTTTTTTTTAACATCTAAACAAACTTTATTAATATGAATCAGAATATACATAATTATCAACGTGATTACATATACAACCAATGGTTTGTGTAACGAAAAAACGATGAAGCAAATTACGCGCCGCTTTCTTAGTCAAATACTTTATCATCTTCGTCATTTTCGTCAATCTGGTGTGACTTTCTTGCTTGGGAATCATCTTTTTTTTTTTCTGATGAAATACCGGTAACGCTTTCGAAAATCATAGGCAGCGATCCATCTGTTACATCGCAAAACCTTCGGATTGATCGAAACTCTCATATAAAATGAGATTTCATTGGTCTTGGTTGTGCTTAAAACCCATTGTTGTTTACATGGTATAAACCATCTTCTGATTCTCCTCCATAGATAGTTGCTTATTGTCACTATCCAATCATCCCCGAATTGCCTCTTTTTCCATGGTGGTTTCCATGGACTTTTTCTCCAAAGCAGATCTGGTTGTACTAATTGTGAAGACACCAAATCCCGATATCTCCATTTATATTTGTAAATATGCGAGAACAAGACTGCATCACATCGAATCATGGGCTTCGATGTGGAGATAACTGCCGAATAGTGGGAGAGATGTCCCATGAAAACCACATCACCGGCAAAGAGAATTGCAACCATCACTGATGTAGTGTTTTTACCCAATTAAATATCGAACCTCAAGGAGCAATGAACCAACACACTAGGAATGCACACATTCACTTAATCTAAGCAAAATAGATGATTTTGGTTTTCTAAATTTGACCTAACAATGCAATTTAAACTAAACAATGCAAAACAAGACAAAAGAAATCAATATGCAAAAGACTAACAAGATTCAAAATCAAACAAGAGAGAAATAAGCAAAGCAGTTCAAGTCTATAAATAGAAAGCGAGTCTTCGAGTTTAGATTATTGATTCGAGTGATTAATAATCAATTCAAGATGCTCTATCAATCTAACAATGCTAATCCTTTAGTCTTAGAACACTAATGTAAACTAGTCCACTTCCATGGTACTAATTCTACACTAATCAAGCAATTAACATCAATTTCCATTGGCAATCACAAGACTAATATACATTAATTTCAAGCCTAACTAACCACCTAGCACCCTAATCATCAATTTCCATTGGCTAGGAATGCTAAGCACTCAATAAGTTCTTTCGGGAATTTCATCGAACACCTTCCGGGCATGAAACTTCCTATGATCTAGACTAGCTTAATCAAAACTAATCTAGCACTAAGAACACCTAGAGAGTAAGGATCAATAAAGATTAAGTCCTAAACATCTTGAATCAATCAACAACCCCCTTAATCTACTAAACCCAAAGGCTCAAAAGAGACTACTCACTAATCATAGTGAAAACACAAAGATCCATGTTGTTTCTTTGCATGATCTTAATGACAAAAGTAAATTAAGAAGAAATCTCAAAATAAACAAGACTAGATTGCATAAAAATACTTAAGATTCATACAAAATCTCAAAGGAGAAAAGAGAAATTCAAAACAAGCATCCCCTCTTCTCTAAAACTAGGTTATGAGTATTGATATAAAAGGGGAAAACGAACCGGGTCAACCCGGAACAAACCGGGTTTTGACCTGGTTTAGAAAAGCAATCGACCAGGCAATCGACCACTTGGTCGATTCAAATCTTGTCCGTAGCTCTGATCCATATCAATCGACCGGGAAATCGACCAGTAAATCGACCAAGCAATCGACCAACTGGTCGACTGCTTCCTCGAGTCCTTCTCGTCCGCGTGTCTGGTTTGGTCCCAATCGACCAGTCAATCGACCTACTGGTCAATTGCTTTCATCCTCCTCTTGATTCTTTGATTCTTCACTTCTTTCAACTCCATTTGCCTCCAAAACTCCATACTTCACTCCAAGAACCTAAAAATAAGAAATGCAATGCAAATATGCACCTAAGGACCTAAACATGAATGCAAAATGATGGAAAACTAAGATAAACAAAGCTTAAAAAGGAGCAAAAACACAAGATATCAATCACCATAAAGATGAAGAGAAATCGAATGAAGGAAATAGATCTGAGAACAATCTGATATAATAGGAAGGTTCCCATCACAATTATTGAAAGCAGAAAAAAAAAAACAAAGCAATTAACAAACTAGAACCACCGGCAAATGCCGGCGGCCCGGAAAACCAGAGAGAAAAAACGGTTTTGATCAGTATCCCTTTTTGTGTCGCAAGAGAGAGTCAATTTTCTTGAAAAACGGTTTTGTAACCTTTATTATTGTAGTTCTTGGTAAAAGAAAGTAATATGAGCCCTTTCAATATAGGCTTTCTTAATATTCAATTGGAAATGAAAAACTCGCTGATAGTTATAATATATGTTTATAACCTACAAATTTCGATTTGGTGAAAGTATATTTTAGTTATTTTGTTTTTTTATTCTAATTTTAAAATGCAATTAAGCAAGTGTCGTTAATTAGTTTTTGGACATCATATATTTTGTTTCTTAGGGTCCGAATGGTAACCGCGGTTTTTGTTGTGCGGAGAAAGCGGTATGACAGTGCGGTACGGTTCAACTGCGGTACGTGCGGTATGCGGAACAAATGCGGTTTTTGTAAATAAGCGGTGCGAAATAATGTTTGATTGGTAAAAAACAAAAAGCGGTGCGGGATATACATTATAGTTAAATAATTTTAATTAAACATTCAAATATGTATATATATATATATATATATATATATATATTAAATAAAAAATTTCATAATAAACAATATGATACAACAGAAAAATATTTTTCGAATATTTTAATTTTTCTATAACATATTTGTATTATTAATTTTTCGAATATTTTTTAACTAATTATTTAAATACATGTGGTTTTTCATAAATATTTTAAGTATTTAAACATAATTTAAATAAATATGGTGATACAAATACATATTATATATCATATATTAAAAAAAACAATATGACAAAGAAATAAAACAAACCAAAATAACATGTATAATTAAATAAATGGTTAATACAAGTTCTATTTTTTAAATTACACATATCTCTATAGACTGTAGATACCACATAACGCAAACACATCAAATAGGATGAGAATTTACTGTAGCGGGCCAACTACAATTTTTACAAACAAAATTGAACCGCACTCACAACCCAAAAAATAAAAAGAAACGTCCCGCACTTGTAATATTTTGTTGATTGGTAACATATCAATGGGTCCCATGAAAAACGTCCCGCAGTTCTGAAATCCGCCGTCTCCATTCACCCCCTTAGTTCCATCATTAATCATGCATTGAATTTTATCTCATTAGCATGTTTGCATAACAGAAGATCTAAACCAACGATGTAATCACTAACTCAAGAACAAAGACAAATCATTCTGTGTTTTTTTTTTTTTTTTTGCAATCATATAGACGAAATATTCAGATTATCATGTTTATTCTCCAAAAATAACAATGCTGAATCATCATATGCTGATAATGATACATGTTTATAAATGTTGAAACTATTGTATGTGCAAAACAAATTAAGAAACAAAGTGTATACACATATAGATATAGTCTTTAATTAATTGGAGAGGTAAGACCTTCTTGAGAAGAAAGTGAGTGTAGAGGTTGGTGTCTCCTTGAAGATAGTGAAGATAGAGATGGAACTTTCTTGAAAGACGGTCTCTTTTTGAGAGTCTTCATTGTTCTCTTTGCTTGTATCGCCTTCAAAGCCGGCTCTGCTCTCTCCTTAAGCTTCAAGACTATGAAGAAGAGAATGCGGTAACACACAAGGATCAACACTATCGCTGATAAGTCCCACCACTTAGAATGTGTGACTTGCACTCCGAATATCTTGTTTATCACTTGCTCTCCTGTCATCTTGGGTTCCCCCGCAAACATCGGGTCGAACTCTAGACCAAGAAAATCGTTCTTGTATGCTCCCTGCGCATTTTAAAAGAAGAACAAACATGTACAACTTGTAAACTTTATAACCTTTATATTAAGTTATCATGTCCCAGATTCGAACTTGTTTTAGTAATTCATATTTATCGAATTTATGAGCTTTGATACCAAAGATTCACGAACTTCGTATCAAAACTAATTGACAATGAGCAGAATTATTCACTGACCCTTGTATTATAAATTTGTACCATAGTTTTTTCAGTGTGAGATACACAATAGTTACAAGCTAAACACTTCAATACTTGTATTGAATGGTTCTTGTGATTAAGCAAAAAGAATACCTGAATTGCCCAAGAACCATAACTCATGAAGGAAATCGGGTAGCGCCAGAAAACCTTTGGAAGATCGGGAAGCAAACGGAAGAATCCAGAAGTCATCATGATGATTCCCTATAAAAAACAAACAGAATCAAGAACACCACCATCGAACTCTATTTATAAATTTATAGGCTAGTGAAGAAGAAATAAAAACAGAGGATCTTGAAATAAGAGTAAGTGTGTTTCTTACAATGATGCCAGCTCCTGTGATTAGACCCATCAAGAAATTTGGAACAAGAGAAGCCACAACCATCATAAGACTCTCAATGACTGAGACAGAGAAAAATATGTTGAGACAGAAGAAAGCCCAATGCGAGACCCCAGGACGGAATTTCACCATGTTGTAAGTAATACTCCCTGTGATGAGGGCAATCGCTACCAAGAACGGGAAAGAAGAGACGTAATTCGATATGATATAAACCGATACACCGTAGTAACCACTCAATCTCTCTTTATAGAACACTTTCATTTCTTCAATGAAAGAAGGAAACCCTCCAATGGACATGAAAGTCATGAAACCGGTAATGAATCCACCACAAGAAACCCGAGCCAAGATCGATGTGTAGCTATGCCCTACATCGTAAAAGATTGTCCCGACACAGAATGATACCACAATATAGATCACAATTCTTGACCAATAGTATCCAATATCGCGGGTCATGTTCACAAATGATCTCTTTGTCAAAGTGCTTAGCTGTTTAAACCACGTCGCTTCACTTCCCTTTCTCACTTCCATCCCATGATGTCCTTCCTATAAAACCCCGCAAACAGAACACAGAAATTTTCAATAAACACTGGTTAGGATTCTTGAATGGATGGGACAGAGACGAGTTTGCTTACAATGCTAGCTAATTCACGGATGCGAGATTTTGCAGATTTCGCGTAGATTGAACGACGATAATTCTCAACAAGTCTAGCTTTGATCTCAGATGTTGCTAGATTCATTAAAGGATCTGATGTAGCTGGTGTCTCCTACAATAAAGATTAATTCTTGTGTCAAAAGACTAAGACATTTTTGCAGTGTTCCTCAAAACGTTTTAAGGATTTAAATTTCTCACCCGAATCCTCTGTGATCCTTTGAGTGTAGCTGTAACGGTATCAAAGTCCGAGTTTATACATCTTAGGAAATGATCAGAAGGATTCCGTTTCTTCGGGCAAGGAAAACCCGCTTCGGCAAAGAACTGCAAACAAAACACACACATAAAAAGTTAGTGATACGAGACTATAGTTAGGTTGATTCTTGGAAACCAAGAAAGATCTCAGTTTTACCTCAACAGCAAACTTGGACTCGCCAAAATAAACAGTCTCTCCACTAGAGAGCAAAAAAAGATCATCAAACAGAGCGAAAACTTCGCTACTAGGCTGGTGAATCGATGAAACAACGGTTCTACGACCATCTCTAGCGATATTCCTAAGCGCTTGAATCACAAAGAAAGCAGAAGCACTGTCCAAACCACTAGTGGGTTCATCAAGAAACAAGATTTGCGGCCGCGTTAAGATCTCTAACGCTACGCTGACGCGTTTCCTCTCGCCGCCACTCACTCCTCTAGAGTGCCAATTACCTATGACTCTGTCTGCACAATCTTGAAGACCAAGCTCAATTATTGTTCCTTCAACTATGTCATTGACTTCTTCTTTGGTCAAATCACTAGACAGCCTTAGATGAGCTGAGTATGTTATTGTCTCCCTCACCGTTAGTGTTCCCATCAAAATGTCCTCTTGTGTTACATAAGCCTATTCATAAACAATAATTTCAATAAAAATTCTAAAATACCAAAAAGAAAAATCGAATTAAATTTCGATAGTAATAAATTATACTTACGACGAGACCGTAGTCTAGTCTTGCCTTCTTTCCGTTCAATAGAAGATTACCGGTCATAATCACGTTTCTTGCGAGTCTACCTATATACATGGATTAATTCTGAACAATTAATCAAAAATTTGATTTATTAAGATCTGATTTATGTGTATAATGAGTGTGACTTAACAACTAGAATTAGCAAAAGGAAAAATGTTATAAAACTTATGTATATACCATACCTATAAGAATTCATAAATTAGATAAGTAAAATATGTCCAATTCAGAAAACAAAATAATGAAATAGAACAAATAATAAGACCGAAAAAAAAAAAGAGTGTAAAATTGGTGATAATGTTTATTTACATATACCATATATATTTCTCACTCACACTATTACCAAAAAGAAAACGAACCTGCGAGAGAATCAAGAAGCGTAGACTTGCCGGATCCGGAAGGACCCATAATGGCCATAATCCGACCCGGTTCAGCATGACCGTTTAGTCCATCGAGCAATCTTCGAGTCGGACCACCACTAAAGTTTGGTATAACCACCGTCAAATCTTCCCACGCCAAGTACGCCCCACGGCCAATCTCTGCCGGTGGAGGTGGACGTCGGCCATTGCTCGTACTCTCTAACTCCATTTTTTTTTGTTTGATCTTGAAAAAGATCAAAACCTTACTTATTAGAGAGACAAAGAGAGAGTTTTGTTTGTTGTTCTTCTAGGTTTTTTATTATATTGGTTGGAGAGTGAATTATAAAGATAGAGATTAATCTTTGTAGGCCTAAGATTTTCTTAGGTGAGAGCAACAATCAACAAACAACTAATTACATTTAATGGGTGGCTTTAATATGATAACCATATATAGATACACGTCTATAATATATAGTTTTTGGCACATTAAATGTAAGAGAATGAGAGTTGTGAAAGAGGTCCAATATTTATACAATCGTCCATGTGTAGTAGTAAGCAACCACCTACTTATTGACATCATATACGTATGAAATACTTTTTTTTATGTCGGTTCTTGCCAACTAACAAGAAATTTTCGTCCACGGAGAGCAAATGATATTTTTGTAAAATGAAACTTAACCGTA
This sequence comes from Arabidopsis lyrata subsp. lyrata, assembly GCF_000004255.2. NCBI lineage: Eukaryota > Viridiplantae > Streptophyta > Magnoliopsida > Brassicales > Brassicaceae > Arabidopsis > Arabidopsis lyrata. The sequence continues at coordinate 27,162,626 of NW_003302555.1, forward strand.
AGATTGTTTTCGATAAGTTGTTTTTCATTTGGTTTGAAATGAATAGACATATCATACATCAATTAAAGAATCCATATTTGGTTGTCTTCTAATTCAAGGGATATTGATAATGATAGTTTGACAAATTTATCATTTGTTCACACGTAAAATTATATAATTATCCATTATTTCTACTAGTTTTTTTAACTATAGCTATAGAAGTGATATTTTGATAATGATAATTAATGAAGAAGATATATAAAATATAGTTTGAAAAATCATATTTGGTTGAAAATGTTAAATCAAGAGAATTGATAATTGATAAGCTTGATGATATAAAGAGGTAGAGCAGCTCTCACAACGAGTCTTCACAGGTGTTAAATGAAAAGGGAAAGGAATTAAATGTGTGGTAGTTGGCACCGATATAGTTATTTGTATTATGGTTCATTATTTCTTTTTGGTCTGTCCATTTATTATCTTCATGATTTTATGGTTATCTTTAGCTTTAGCTTTAGCTTTAGCTTTGGTATATAGCAATGTATAACTACATTTTTAAGCATTGTTTAGTATTTAACACAACCCAAAGTTATAGATCTATTTCTTTCTATTTATATCTAAAGAGTTTATTGATTTCTCGGGTTTTTCTGATGAAAAAAAAGTGATTATAAACAAAGTAGCAACATTCACAAAAGTTTTGGTATAAAAAGCGGAAAAAAAAAAGATTTCCAGAAAAGAGATAGAAACCCAGAGTCTAAACTCAACAGAATCTAAGGTATGGTCTTATAAGCCTTTGGCTCCATCCTTATTTACAAGAAAACAAAATTTAATGGAGTAGTAATAAGAACATGTAAAGTAGTTTATTTTTGTTGGAAAGTATAACATTTTTTTCTTTTGTGACATCAAAAGCAGAACTTATATAACTGTCCCAACGGTTTCATATTATATGGTTTTAGCCATTAAAATAGATAGATAAATATAATGTGGGACTGGCTCGATGCACAAAGTATAGATGATTGAATCGTACAAACGAAATCATGTATCATGTGAGTAGCAAAGCAAGTACAGGCTCTATATCCAATCATCAACCTTTGATGATTTCTGTTAACATATTTAGGAAACGAATAGTTACGTCTACAAATACAAACCATGTAAATGCCATTGATTTGAAAAATTCCGTAAAATGCAACCCAAAACATTGAATAGCTAGTTAGTTAAGATCCAAAAGTAATTTTCATATTTAATCGATCAGCCAATACGAATTTTATGTGTATTTGGTTTTCTAGTGTGAGGTCTTTGATTTTCAAATTCGTTCTCACCCAAATATGAATCAGGAGAATGAAAATTAAAACATCTTCCTCATCCAATCTTTTTTTTTTCTTTTTTACCAAAACAAAGCATTAAAACAGATCTCATGGTGTTTAAACGCAACAATCCCATGCAAAATGCATAAAAGATTAACCAACGTAAAATCAGCCAAACCCTACATAACCCCAAGAAAAATTGTCCAACACTCGCGCCTTGCATAGATAAGAGAGGGAATCCCAAATACAGAGACATGTGGAGACAACTCTCCACCAAATCATACAATCAGTAACGTCTTCTCGGGCTTCTTGAACGTTGCGACCTCCCAGACCTGCAAAAATCAAATATGATCAATGAATGATGAATGAATAAAAGGAAGGTACAAACAATTACTTGAGAAGTCACAAGTGACTGATTCATTAGCATAAAGACATAAAAGTTTGGTAGGTGCTTAGGACAGTATACTAATTTGTCAACGCTTCATCTCACCACAAGAGAAACAAGTCGAGGTACTTGGTTATGAGAAGCGAAACAGAAAGAGATTAGGATACAAACCTCGAGTTCTTTCTCCTGTAAGATTCAGCACTGGGACCTCTGCTGAAGGCCCAGTCAACGCTAACATTCTGTGTTAGAAGCTCAGCACCATTCATTGCTGAAATAGCCTTCTGTGCTTCTTCATACTTCTCATACTCTATCAAAGCATAGCCCTGATCAAGATGACAAAGCAAAGTGTACAAAATTAATACAGCTTCCATGGGAACTCAAGCAAACTGAAGAAGAATTAAATTTGATTAGTAAACTCTTATTCTAGAACACAGCTTATCAGATTCGGCCCTTCATTTCTGACACTTTACAAAACATGGATTAACACATGAAAGCAAGTTAAATGGGAGTGTCCTTAGGGGGAAAAACAGCATTGCACTTTACAGAATATTACATCTTCCGAATCTTTTGTTAAGCAATGTAAAATATGTATGTAACATCACAAAGATTAGCTTATCATTTTTGGCTCTCTATTTTGATACTCAACATTACATTGAGTAACACATTAAGTATGTTAAAGAGGAAAGTCATCGACGACAAAACAGTATTGCACTCATCTCTAAATTACAACATGACATCAATCCAACAAAGCAAAAAAAAGAATTAGCTTCACTATAACAAACCAAAAGGCATAATGACATCAATCTAACAAACTCAAATTTTAACAACATAAAACCATCAAGAGCTACTAAGAAACAAAGGCAAAACTCCATACCTTGACAAAACCAGTACGGCGATCGAGATTGAGATGTAGATTCTTTATCTCCCCAAAATCACCAAAAGCATTGGTTAAATCATCCTCCTGCGCCTCCTCATGAACTCCAGAGACCAAGATAATCCATCCTTCAATGGCTACACATAAACACAAACAACAAGTCATCCAAAACAGTTCCAACCCTTTATTACTTACCATCAAAGAAACTATGTTCAATCTTCACAGACTTTTAAGTATTAATCAGTGGTTATAGAGGTTCCAAGCTAATTCTAAACCAATCTAATAAAAAAAAAAACTTCTAGGTCAAATTGAATCCCAAACACAGGTGTATATGAGAAACCCTAGAACAAATTACTAACACAAATCAATCAACAACAAGCTCACATCACAAACACCTAACTAGAAAACATCGAAAGAGAAAGATATTGAGTGAAATTACATCTCTGTGGACCACGACCGCCATCGGAACCGAGTGATTCGAAATCGCGCGAGGAAAGACGACGCTGACGATCGGAATCTTTCTCCTCGCGAAACCCACGGCCTTTGGTCTTCTTTGCTGATTCGCCATTTGCTCCGGCTATAGCCGACTTAAGCCTCGGATGTCCCGCGCGTGGAGAAACATCAGCTCCGTCAATAGCTGTACCATCTTCATCCATAAGGTCATCCTCCTCTGGCTCGAAATCGACTGCTTCTGATTCTATGTTCGCCATAACTTCCGCCGCCGTAAGCTTTCCGATAGATCTCTTCCCGTTCCGCCGACTGATTTAGTTTCCTTTGTTTTTGGGGACGGAGCTTTCTTCTATCAAGATATTTCTCTGCCACTGGTTTATAGGAATATATTGGGCCTTATATGGGCTTTGTTTGGCTTTTACGTTTTTATTTCGTTTCCTTTCTTGTCAATGTTATTTGGGCTTGTTTTGGGCTTTAACGTTTTTTTTGTAATCTGTCACGCTTCAGAGTTAAGCTAAGCCTTTGATTTGTTTTTTCTTACAAAAACAGGCTTTGATTAAAACTCCTCTTGTAATGTTACATTATCTCAATTTCATATGTCGAGATTGAATCATGGCATACCTTTTAAAGCATTCATAATGACATGATGTCAAATTAATTTTCTTTTGGCGATGATGTCAAATTATTGTAACACTTAATAATTAGGATACTATCAATCATATTGTGGTATTTAACACTTTACAGTAGATAGTGGTCCATCCAGTGCCAGTCCGAGCATTTGTGAGATCCTACACGAAATATAAAATGAGGCCTTGATATTTTATTAACAATATTTAACATATGATTTTTTTTATATATGTTAATTTTTATTATTGTTTTAAAAAAATATCCAAAAAAATGGGCCTCAATATCACTAATTTAACTAAGTAAAATTTCAAAATGGGCCTCACTATCCAAAAAATACTAAAAAAATAAAAAATAAAAAACCAAAAAAAAAAAAAATTGTGGGACCCCAAGCAGTGGCTTGGGTAGCCTGTCCTGCGCGCCGGGCCTGGGTCCATCTCTTTGATGGTGATCATCATTATATCATCCGTTTACATATAATCATTTTAGTCGAATATTTGCTTTCTAATTTCCCCTCTATCTCGAAATTGATTTTATTTTTCCCAACATATGTTAATTTGACCACATTTTAAGAATAGCAAACATATTTTTTTACAAAATACAGAGTTTGGAAATAATAAAAAAAATACAGAGATGCAAAGCATTTAAAGCAAAGAAATCTAGTTCGTCGCCAATAATTACTTACGTCATTTAGAGGAGCAGAGAAAGCATTAATTTGGCACACATTTATTGTCTGGTTCTGTTGACTAATCTATATATACATTTTTGAATGACTTTTAGCAAATAAATCCTGGAGTTGGATCTTATTTACGGATGAATGCCATTGGCATTAATTATTTAAATTTGAAAATATTACTTAAAGATATTACCAATACGATTTCGAGAATCATAAATTCATATCTTCCTTAATTTTCTGAGTCATTAATGTGATAATCTTTAGGAAATATTTCTCTGTAAAAAAAAAATCCACATTAATGAAGGCATTAAAATCGACACTGACAATTAAATTATTTAGATGTTCAATTATTTTAAGATTCTTATATCTTATTTGATATTTTTTTTTTAATATCTCATTCTTTAATTACTGCGTTTAGAATTTATTGGTTGTTACCTATTTTTTGGTGAAATTTATTGGTTGTTACTTAATAAGTAATTATGGTGCGTTTATTTTAGTTAATATCTAATTTAAAGGATTTGTTTTCTTTTATTATTAATAAATGAATAACATGTATAGAAATAAAAGATTTTTTTTGCGACTCCATAATAAATATATTAAACTCTTATTTTCTACATTTCTTACACATAATATCCTCTTATTCAATAACAAAAAATATATATTACATATTTTAAAAAATATTTATAATATTTAAATTATATAAAAAATTTGTAATATTAATATTATTTCGACTCTATACAAATTTATTATATATGTATATATATCTTATGTGAACCATTTAAAAGAAATTTTTAAATTGACTTGAATTATATAGCTTTTAAATAAAAGTATTTTTAAAAAGAAAAATAACTAAATAATGTTTAATTTCACGGGACGGGTAATATGATGGGACGGGTTTGGTTGATATTTATAAAAGATCGTATACTACGGGTGAAATCCTAAAATTAACAATCAAAATAATCTATCAAACAAATTACATTTTGATTTTTTAAGAAAATATAGCCCCGCGGTGTACCGCGGGTTAAAATCTAGTAATAGTACAAAACTCTGGTCAATTTACGAAAATTATTTAACAACACACGTGTCCTACTAAGGCAATCCCGACCGTGGATATTATATCTAAAATAGTTTTAACGGCTAGGATCAGGAAAGGAGTAACTGAAGCCCGTACACTCGTTACATTGGAAAATATATAGACTCGAGGAAAATTAATGTCATGCGTGAGTTTTGGTGTGACGGGGAAAAGAACAGCTGGCTGACAAAATTTTCTTTTATGAGAGATAGGTAAGAGCAAGTCCAACGGTGTTTCTTAGTGAAGTTCTTAAGAAATTCTTAGCTTAAAAAATCATTAAAATTAATGAAAACAAGATATTAGAGTTTCTTAGCTTAAGAATTGTTTCTGTTTTAGGATTTGTTAAGGACTCATGTTGTGATGCCTTGTGATTGGGTGAGGAAAAAATATAGAAGCCAAAAATAAATTTATCTCTTGTTTTTTTATTCTGCGACACTTATTTTTCTGTCTTGCAAAAATTTATCTTTTTTTTTTTTGTTTAAATGCTAAAGTCTTGTTTTGTGAATGGGGTTTTACTAAGACTCATATTCATATATGGCATAAATTTGGCACGAATTAAGCTAAAGACTAATCGTTATTCCGGTTTTTTATTTATTTTTTAATATGCTTTTCTGTTTTGTATGTTTAAAATTTAAGAAAATTGTAATAATTATTAAGTTTTATCAAATAAAAAAGTTTATAATTTTCATTTTAAAAATAATTTTTTTTTTAAGAAACGTATTTAAGGACTCTACCATTGGACAATGAAAATTTTAAGGATTCAACACAAACTCTTAATTTTGAAATTATCACAATTTATAATAAAAAAATGTTTAAGAGTCCTTTTAAAGACTTTACCATTGGACTTGCTCTAATTGTTGTAGATGAGCAATGAGCCCTACTAAAAATAGTAGACTTCTTCACACTTCACACCATTTCCCCCGTCAAGAGACCGCTTGTCCTGTGATTCCTAGAGGTTAGTGAACCAAACTAGACTCTTTGTTAGTAGACATTTTGGAAAGATTTATTTTCTTGGTTTTTGTAAATACATTGTATTTCTAAAATAATGACTGGTCAATATAGATTTGAGATGATGAAAATAATGAATGGTGATTAGCAGTGGCAGTGGGGAAGGTAGAATTTAATTTTACCGGGATCAAAATATATCATGCTTTACATGCTATGATGTATTGATGTTGTTGTTACTTTGAACTAGTGTTCTAAATGCCTTGTCGATTTCAAATGGTTACTTGATGAAAAATCTAAGAAGCGAACCAAAGATTTAGATACCGGAAACGGAAAAAGGGTATATTTCAACTGAACAAATTACAAAGTGTGTTATTATACGTCAACAAAGTTACATTATTTTTTTTCAACCTAAACACTAAAATTACTTAAATAAACTATCTAGACTATTAGATTTGAGTGTAAAACTACATTGACTTAAACAAAATTAATCAACTGTTTGTTTTCGCTCTCTTAGACGATACGATGATGACGATATATCATTTTATCATAACCAAATGACGTTGTTTTGTCCATTTGAGTCCCTAAACTCAACAAAACGACATCGTTTTGGTCATTTGAATCTATAAATTCAACAAAACGATGATGTTTGGTTAAGACAAAATAACACTAGTAAAAACAAAATGACACTTTGTTGTCACCGTGTTGAGTTTATGGACTCAAATGACCAAAACAACGTTATACTTTGTCATTATCGTGTAATTTAAGTGAGCGAAAACCAATAGTTGACTAATTTTGTTTAAATCAATGTAGTTTTACGCATAAATCCAATAGTTTGGATAGTTTATTTGAATTGTTTTAGGAATCAATTACAGGTTTGCCATTTTTTAAATGGTATTTGTGGATTTTGTCATTTTTTAATTATTTTGTGAATTTCGTCATTTTCGTGCTATAAAAATGTAATTTAACATGTGTTTTACCCGTTATATTTGAGTTTAGTCGGTTTCATTTGTTCTTATGGTTTAATATTAAGTATAAAGTACGGATTTTTTGGTAATAAAAAATCGTAAATACGTACGTTTTTAAGTATTAAAAATGGTAAATCCGTAAGATTTTAGTAAAAATGGCATTTTAAAAAGATTTTGATGAAAAATGGCAAAAATCAACAATAATCCCTTGTTTTAGAGTTGATGTTAAAAAAGACACTATAACTTTGATGAGGTATAGAAACACACTATACAATTTGTTTAAATTGAAATACATTATTTTTCCTAGCTAGCGGAAACATTATTATAAGGATCGAATCATAGAGGTATATTACGTATTTATTTTTCTGATAAACAAAAAATTTATATCGAACTAATTTGGTTCAGTGTATTTTCGACTAATTTATCCTAATAGTTTTTTTATTGGCAGATATAAATTGTTTTTGATAAGCTGAAGAAAAATCTCTAACCAATCAATCTAATAAACATGAAAAAAAATGAAAAAATTGAAAAGGTACTTTATCCAAGAAAAGGGGAATATAGTGTTGATACCTACTAAAATCTGTTAATACAATCTTTTTAAAATCTGTTAATGCCCCTAATTTACCAAAAACTCAGGCCAAAAAATGATTTCTTTCCACTCTAATCCCGCTCTTTACGAAACTTGAAAAACCTAATATCGATAACAGTTTCAAAGGACAATAAAACAAAAAAGTTCGATTTTTTTTTTAATTTTTTTAAAATTGATAAAATGCTTTTTACGGAGACAAAATCATACCAAAATTCTAAAAGAAACATACATTTATGATTTAACGCAAACCCAAAAAAGCCTAAGCCTTCGCCTTTTTCTCTTCGTCTTCTTCACCATCTTCTGGGGAAAAACAAAAAAACACAAAACTTTCCCGGCCATGGATCCCGGCGACCCAACTTCGATAATCTTTTCAAAGATCAGAACTTTAGAACCAGAGAACGCTTCCAAAGTCATTGGCTATTTTCTATTGCAAGACATGGAACAGAGAGATTTGATTCGAATTGCTTTTGGTCCTGACTCTCTCATTCAAACTTTCTGTCGTAAAGCTAAATCCGATTTAGGTCTTTCCTCCAACGGTTTCTCGTTAAACCCTAGTTCGAGACCCATCAATATCCATGGCCAGTCATTGTCTCAGTCTTCTCCCAGAAATGGGTTCTTAGAGTTATCGAGAAACCCTAGCAACCCTTTGTCTCCTTCGTTTACTTCGAACACACTCAGAGATAACCCTAACTTCAATTCTAGTCCCTTTCGTGAAAGTTCATCACTTTTTGCTTCTTCTTCCGGCGGCGATGAGCAGCAGCAACAACAATTCAGTAACAACTTTTTGTTCACAAAAGACGAGGATCCATTTGCCAATTTTCACAAGAGGAGTTTCTCGGCTAACGATGCTTGTCTTGAATCAGAGGAACCGGGGTTTGGAGGAGGGACCGGTTATCATCGGTTTCCACAAGGCGGTTTAGTTGATGATTTTGGTTCTTCTGCTGGCTTAGGTTCGCCGAGTGAGATGGATTACATGCTAGAGGAAATGATGAGGATGAAGTTAGCTCAGCAAAAGAGAATGGTTGCTGCTCAGTTCATGGCCGCTTGTAGCTCTCCAATGTTGCATAGGTAAGTTTGGGATTTTTGTTTGCTTTCTCTGTATATGTTCTGTTGATAAAGACTTAGACTTTACACAACAAGTGTAGTAGCATTTTTAGCTTGAGGCATTTTATTTTAGACTTTTGCATTGGTTTGTTTTCTTGGTTTTGTATCAAGTTTTGAGCTTTAGAGGTTTGGTTTTGCTTATGGGGATTGTTTCTTTGCAGACAAGGATCAGGACATTTTGGAGAAGAAGGTGGTTACTATTTTAGTCCAGGAAGGCATGAAAGAGAGGATTCAGTCTCTAAACAGATTTACTTGACATTTCCATCTGAAAGCTCCTTCACTGATGAAGACGTCTCAACTTATTTCAGGTAAATCATGTGTTGTGATAAAATCGGTTTATCTATGTAAGGAAGGCTCTGTTTAGTGTACATTTGGATTAGGGGGTAATGTTTCTTGTTTGTTTTGACACAGTCATGTTTTTTTTAATGTGTAGCACTTTTGGACCTGTGGAAGATGTGAGGATTCCATATCAGCAGCAACGGATGTTTGGGTTTGTCACTTTTGCCAAGGCTGAAACCGTGAGAACCATATTAGCTCGAGGAAATCCTCATTTCATCTGTGACTCACGTGTGCTCGTTAAACCATACAAGGAGAAAGGAAAAATCCTTCAAAAGTAATGCTTGATCCTTCTTTTTACTTTTTTCTCATGTTTTTTTCGTCTCTGGGGCGTTTTCTTATTATGGTTTGGAGAAACAATAGCAGGAGGCAGCAGCAGCAACTACACGAGCTGTTGGAGAGAGGGAACTATTCACCTTCTTCAAGTCCTTCTAGAATGGACTCAAGGGATCTATATGAATGTCGCTTAGGTTGGTTTCAATTTGTTAATGGGAAGACTTCGGAAAACCAAGTTGTTGTTTCTTTCTTACTGACATAGTAACTTCCTAACTCGTCATTCTCTTTTCGTTTCCAGGACCAAGGATGTTTTCAAACAAGACACAGGAGATGCTGCGAAGAAAAACCGAGCAAGCTGATTTACAACAAGCCATAGAAGTAGAACTCCAAAGAAGAAGGTTCTTGAATCTGCAATTGCCTGACATGGAGAATGAATCTATTCACCATCACCAGCGTAGTCCTTCTATTGGTTCTCCCTCTCATTTTCCGCCTCGATTCAATCATAGTCTTCTCTTTCAATCAGGAAACAACAACGAAGAAATCATGGAAGGTTGTTATTGTTGTTGTTGTGCTCTCCACGTTCAAACTTTCTTTTTCCTGGTGTTTATTCATTCTTTTCCTCTGTTGTTTTCATTTGGTCAGGAAATAGTGGAAGAGGTGAGAAAGATATGCAGCAAGTAGCAACCAGCAATGAAGAACGTGGCTACAGTAACGATTTCTACCAAGGGTAAATGAAGTGATAAGAATCAAGGCTTTTAAGTCTTCTTCTTACGGAAATAGGCTACTTTAGTTCTTACAGACAGTTTACTTATCATTTGTCTAGGCAAGAGACGAGTCTGGAGAATACTCTTCCTGATAGCTTGTTTGGTTCCCCAAAAAAATCCGGTGAAACCAACCAAACTGAGTCTGTTACCGAGCATAATAAGGAAGCATCATCGGATCAGTTAGCCTAGCCATGGGTATGTTCAAAATCCCTAGACATTTCACCTCTTAATAGTCATCAAGAACATTGACTCAAGATTTTTCAGGCTCACAATAGGCAGAGAGAAGCATGTGTATGAGTGAAAGGTAAGCAATTTCCACCATGTATCAACCTGACACTCCTTTTAAGCAATTTTCTAACTCTGCATTTCGTCTTTTTTGTTTGTTTGTTAATTGCAGAAAGGTGTAGAAGACTGATCAAAGAAGGAAGTAGAAGAGAAGAATTGTCTATATATAGAAAAAGCTAAGAGGTCTTAACATGGAACACAAAAGAGAAAGTTAACGAGAACAGTTTTAGGATTATATATCATCTACAATAATAGGATTTTACGACTAATCTCGACAACATATGAATACTCAGATCAACACAGTAACTGAAACTCACAAGTAGGTTTCTTTTTACCTTATCGGATCCAAGTCCTGGTTTTTGGACAAAGGTTGTATGAAATGCATGTGTTTCTTCTTAAAGCTCTCTTGAAAGGTTGATACTTAAAGTAAAGGTGCACATTTTTAATTGAAAAAGCCGAAATTTTGAAATAAACCGGATTGAACCATCCATATGCAATTCTCTTCGGTTTACTTTTGATCGGACCGGTTAAGCATGGTTAGATTAGTATCAATCTGGTTAAACCAGAATCTATTGTGTATTTAAGAGAACTGGAGAAGTTTAATTATTTTAGTTTCTTTCTAGTAATTCGTCTTCTTGATCATCTTCTGAGGAAAACAGAAAAAAACTTTCCGGCCACCATGGATCCCGGCGGTCCAACTGCGACTATCATTGAAAGGATCATAACTTTAGAACCAGAGAACGCTTTCAAAATCATTGGCTATTTTCTGTTGCAGGACATTGAAGACTGTGATTTGATTCAACTTGCTTTTGGCACTGACCAAGTCCTAAAAGATCTCTGTGAAAAAGCTAAATCCGTTTTGGGTATATTAAACCCTAATTTGAGGCCCTTCAATCCCCTTCACCAGTCATTGTCTCAGTCTTCCCCAAGAAATGAGTTCTTGGACTTCTCCAGAAACCCTAACCCTTTGTCTCCTTCGTTAACTTCGAATACATTCGGATATAACCCTGACTTTCGTCATGAAGGTTCGTCGCAACAACAACAACAACAATGGAGTAACCATTTTCCATTTGCCAATTTGCACCAGAGGAGTTTCTCGGCTAATGAACCCGGTTATCAGTTTCTACCAGGCGGTTTAGTTGATGGTTTTGGTTCTCCTGGTGGTTTAGGGTCGCCCAGTGAAAGGATATCTCCGAATCAGCAACAAAGAATGATTGCTGCTCATGGCTCACCAATGTCGAACATGTAAGATTTGGATTAATGTTTGCTTGATGCTTTCTCTTGATATGTTTGGTTACTGGTAACGAAAGATGGAGACTTTACAAAAGAAGTGTACTAGTATTGTAGCTTGAGGCCAGTTTGTTTAACTTGGTGTTGGTTTTTTCTGTTGTTTCTGTATCAAGAAGAAGTTTTGAGCTCTGGGGCTTGGTTTTGCTTATGGTGATTCTTCTTTTAGACAAGGATCAGGACAATTTGGAGTACAAGGACAATTTGGAGTACAAGGACAAAGAATGATTGCTCCTCAGTTCATGGGGGATTTTGGCTCTCCATTGTCGAACAGGTAAGATTGGGATTTTTGTTTGTTTTCTCTTGATATATGTTTGGTTACTAGTAGAGAAAGGCAGAGACTTTACGGATCAAATGTAGTAGCATCGTAGCTTGTGGCCAGTTTATTTAACTTGGTGTTTGTTTGTTCTGTTGTTTCTGTATCAAGAAGAAGTTTTTAGCTCTGGGGATTGGTTTTCTTTATGGTGATTCTTCTTTTAGACAAGGATCTGGACAATTTGGAGTAGAAGGTGGTTTTGGGTCGCCGAGTGAGCAAAAAAGAATGATCGCTCCTCTGTTCATGGGGGATTTTGGCTCTCCAATGTCGAACATGTAAGATTGGGATTTTTGGTTGCTTTCTCTTGATATATGTTTGGTTGCTAGTAGAGAAAGGCAGAGACGTTACGGAACAAATGTAGTAGCATTGTAGCTTGAGGCCAGTTTGTTTAACTTGGTGTTTGTTTGTTCTGTTGTTTCTGTATCAAGAAGAAGTTTTTAGCTCTGGGGCTTGGTTTTGTTTATGGTGATTCTTCTTTTAGACAAGGATCAGGACAATTTGGAGTACAAGGAAGGGAGGAAAGAAGATATTCAGTCTCTAATCAGCTTTACTTGACATTTCAACCTGAAAGCTCCTTCACTAATGTAGACGTCAAAACTTATTTCAGGTAAAACATTTATACATATGTGTTGTGACATCTCTGTTGTTATCTATGTGTGGAAGGCTCTGTTGTTTGTTTTAACAGTCATGGTTTTTTGAATGTGTAGCAATTTTGGACCTGTGGTAGACGTAAGTTTTCCATATCAGGAGCAACGGACGTTTGGATTTGTCACTTTCGCTAATGCTGAAACCGTGACAACCATATTGGCTGGAGTGCGCCTTCATATCATCGGTGGTTCACGTGTGACTGTTAAACCATGCAAGCAGAAAGAAACAATCCCTCAAAAGTATGCTTGATCCCTCTTTACGGAACAAATGTAGTAGCATTGTAGCTTGAGGCCAGTTTTTTTTTTTTTAACTTTGGTGTTGGATTTTTCTGTTGTTTCTGTATCAAGAAGAAGTTTTGAGCTCTGGGGCTTGGTTTTGCTTATGGTGATTCTTCTTTTAGACAAGGATCAGGACAATTTGGAGTACAAGGAAGGCAGGGAAAAAGATATCCAGCCTCTCATCAGCTTTACTTGACATTTCCACCTGAAAGCTCCTTCACTGATGAAGACGTCTCAACTTATTTCGGGTAAAACATTTTATATATATGTGTTATCTATGTGAGGAAGGCTCTGTTGTTTGTATTGACAGTCATGGTTTTTTTAATGTGTAGCAATTTTGGACCTGTGGTAGACGTAAGGATTCCAAATCAGGAGCGACGGATGTTTGGGTTTGTCACTTTCGCTAATGCTGAAACCGTGACAACCGTATTGGCTCAAGGAAACTCTCATCTTATCGGTGAATCAGCTGTGATCGTTAAACCATACCAGCAGAAAGAAACAATCCCTCAAGAGTAATGCTTGATCCCTCTTTTGACTTTTTCTTAGTTTTTTTTCCTTACGTCTCTTGGGGTTCGGTTTCTGATTAGAGTTTGGTGAAACAATAGCAGCGGGCAGCAGCAGCAACTGAACCAGCTGTTGGAGAGAGAGAACCTTTTACATCATCCACGTCTTTCGGGAATGGACCCAAGGGATCAAGATGAAAGTCGCTTTGGTTAGTTTCAATTTGTTAAAAGAGACTTCAGAAAACCGAGTGGTTGTTTCTTTCTTACTGACATAGTAACTCCCTCATTCTCTTTTCGTTACCAGGACCAATGATGTTTAGAAACCCGACACAGGAGATGCGGCAAAGGAGAAATGTGCAAGCTGATTTACAACAAGCCATAGAAGTAGAAGACCAAAGAAGAAGGTTATTGAATCTGAAATTGCCTGACATGGAGAATAAATCTATTCACCATCACCAGCGTAGTCCTTCTATCGCTTCTCCCGCTCATTTCCCATCTCAAGTCAGGGAAGGTTGTTGTTGTGCTCTCTACGTTCAAGCTTTCTTTTTCTTGGTGTTTATTCATTCTTTTTTCTTCTCTTGTTTTCCTTTGGTCAGGCGATAGTGGTATAGGTGAGAAAGATCTTGAGCAAGTAGCAACCAGCAACGAAGAACATCAAGGGTAAAATGAGTGATAACTGATAAGAATCACTATAGGCCACTTTAGTTCTAACAGACAGTTTATTTATCATTTGTCTAGGCAAGAGAGGAGTCTGGAGAATACTCTTCCTGATAGTTCGTTTGGTTCCTCAAATAAATCCGGCCAAACAAGCCGAGTCTAATACCGAGGAGATTAAGAAGTACTCTCATCAGATCCATCAGCCTAGTATGAGTATGTTCAAAAACTCCCTAAATCAGTTTTTATATCTCATAAAAGTCATCAACAACATTAACCCATAAATTTTCAGGCTCACTATAAGCAGAAAGAAACAAGTGTGTATATAAGTGAAAGGTGAGCAATTTCGACCATGAAAATAACCTAAAACTCCTTTTAGAAAATAGTTATTTTTTTGTATTCTAATTCCATTTTTGTTTTTTGTTTGTTACATCTTTGATTTGCAGAAAAGAAGTAGAAGAAGAAATTGTCTATACATAGAAAAAGCAAAGAGAACAGTTATAGGATTTTACTGCTAATCTCGACAACATATGAATACTTAGACCAATACAGTAGCTGAAACTCATAAGTAGGTTTCCTTGTGGTAAATCCTTTTTACCTTATCGGATCCAAGTCCTGGTTTTTTTTGGACTAAGGCTGTATAAAATGCATTTCTTTTTTCCTTGGTGCTCTCTTGTAGACAAAGGGTACGCAAAAAGTGTCTGAAAGGTTGAAACTTTGAGTAAATGTGCACTTATTAACCTAATTTGATGATCGTAAATTGATCTGCAATAAAGTTTTTACACTGAAGAAAGATACTGAACTAAAACAGAGCTGAATATAGTCCAACTGAACCAAGTTATATTACTAGTTTCTTTCTAGTTACCATATAAGGTAGTTGTTCCATTCCAGGCGACAGGCGCCACTATCTCTCTCTTCTGTATCTGCAACATAGTTTTGTGATTTGACATTTCAAATTTCAATTGTTAAGAAAAGAAATAAAGAACAAAACTTGTCCAATTTATCTTATATATCTCGAAAGAAAAACAAAAAGCTTTCCTTTTTGCTTTCATCTTCTTCTCCTAATGATGGATTCAAGTAAAGAGAGTAGCTTGATTGAAATCCGTTTTCTAAAACCCTATGTAACCTCCATTGATGGTGCTGTAGCTGAGCTTCCTCATCACCGTCTCTGTGTTTCTTCATCAGACCTAAAGGAGTCGTTTTCTAGGATTTCTTTCAATGGGTTTTGGTTTGCACGCCTCAATTTCAAATCATGGGCTAAAAAAATGGAAGCTTTGCACGAACCCACTTGGAGAAAAGCTGGGATTTTTGAGGCAATCAAGGCATCGATATACAAAATCCCTATAAATCAGTCTTTGATTGTAGCTCTTGTTGAGAAATGGTGTCCTGAAACCAAATCTTTCGTTTTCCCTTGGGGTGAAGCAACAATAACGCTTGAGGATGTAGTGGTTCTTCTAGGGTTTTCTGTTTTGGGTTCTCCTGTTTTTGCTCCTTTAGAAAGCTCAGAGATGAGAGATTCCGTAGAGAAACTGGAGAAAGCTAGATTTGAGAATAGAGGCAAGGATGGGCAATTGAGACAAAGATTATGGATTTCGAGCTTCTTGGGTAGAGGTGATCAAATGGAGCATGAAGCTTTTCTTGCATTGTGGCTTTCACAATTCGTTTTTCCGGATATGTCTCGTCGTTCTATTTCGAAGAAATTTCTCCCTATCGCTGTTCGTTTAGCTAGAGGCGAGAGGATTGCTCTTGCTCCTGCCGTTCTATCAAGACTATACAGAGATTTGGGTCAAATTCAAGCTTTTGCTAGAGAAAAATCCACTCAAAATGTTACTCTGAAATCACTGTTTAAGTTAGTCCAAGTTTGGACATGGGAGAGATTCAAGAGTACCAGTCCAAAAGCTAGAGTGATACCGAAAGAGGAACCTAGAATAGCTCGGTGGCACTCACAAACATCTGAGAATGTGAGATTGAATCTTGATGATTTTGATTGGCGTCCTTACACTAAACCTTTAAAGAATTGGAACCCTCCTCGGTTTTACCCTGAAGAAGCTATGTGGATCACTGTTGATGACAATCTTGATGATGAATTCGTTTCGTTTACTCGATGCATGAGAGTTTCTCAGCTTGTTGGGATTGGTATTGTGGAGGATTACTATCCGAATCGAGTGGCAATGCAGTTCGGGCTGGCTCAAGATCTTCCTGGTTTGGTTACTGATCATAGCACCTTCACAGAAAAAGAGGCATGGGATGATTACAATAAGTCTCTTGATGGTTTAAAGCTATACATACCTTCTCGTATCGCTACGACTTCTGTTACTGAAAGATATCAAGCTTGGTGGTTGAAATCTATTTCAAAGTTTCTGGATTTTTCAGAATCAACTGAAACTTTTAATGCAAGTAATACAGTTGATCATTATGATGATGCTGATGATGAACTACTGCCTTTGGGTCAAGTGCTTCGGAAGTATGGAGAGAGCTTTCTTAAGAAACTCGAAAGATGTAGGACGCGTAGGCTAGCGAAAAATCAGCTATTCGAGATAAATAAAGACAAGATTGGTGATGGTGCTGCATCCGCTTCTACAGAATTACCACTTAGTCAGTTGTTTAAAAAGGACTTGATGAAGAGAACAAGTGGGCAGTTGAGAAACAAGGGACGCAAGCGAGCTCGTGAGGATGATGAAAGGTCTATGGATAACAAAGATGATGAAGAAGATTATAACATTACAATTGCTCAAATGATCAAATCTATACGGAATGATGAAAGTGGAAGCAAAGCAAAGAAGAGTAGTATGGTTCAAAGACCATCTAATGAAAACAACTCTTCAGATCCTCTTGTTGATTCTAATGGAGGTATAATTGACATTGCCGTGTCACCGCCAAAGACAAGGCAAACATGTGATGGTAAGCTTCATGTAGATAGAAGCAAGAAAGAAGAGTGTTTAGTCCATGAAGATAGAGAAAAGCAGAGAAGCAATGAGAACAACTCTTCAGATCCTCTTGTTGATTCTAATGGAGGTATAATTGACATTGCCGTGTCATCTTCAAAGACAAGGCAAACATGTGGTGGTAAGCTTCATGTAGATAGAAGCAAGAAAGAAGAGTGTTTAGTCCATGAAGATAGAGAAAAGCAGAGAAGCAATGAGAGTTTGTGCAGTGAAGCTGAGAAAGAAGAAGATATTGATGAAAGATTGAAACAGAGAAAGCTTGCAATAGAAGAGATAGCATTGAAGCTGGAGACACGTGCTATGAAGGTTGAGAAGAGTTTAGCAATGATTAGACAATGGAAAACCAGAGGCAACCAGACCAATTATGGAGTTTCTGCTTAACTAATTGTGTCTGCCTTAACTATCTAATCTGAACTTTTGAAGAGGATCTCTCAAGGAAACAAAACACAACAATGTCACAACTAGTAATCTTTGTATGATGTGTAGAACTTATCAGACGCAACGCAAAGCTCATGATGTTGTGTAGAAATGTGTTGAATCGGTTCGATTTTGGATTATTAAATATTTGTTGGTTTGGTTTGGGTGGACCACTATTAATTTATGGTTTGGTTCGATTTAATTTATTTGGTTTTTATTGGTTTCTCTGACGGTGAAGCCGTGAAGCAGTATCTCGGTCTCGGAGATCAAGATCCGACAATCTTCTGTGCTTGAATTCTTCATCAAGCTCGTCTGAAAAACACCAAAACGTTTCAAATTTATTTGAAATTCGTGAAACCCTAAAAAGGGTTATGTCAAGGTAGAAGAGACAGAACAAAGATAGATATGGTAAGGAAGCACAAGTACGGGAAGGTAGTGTTGGTTTCTTGCGTCGCGCTTCTAGCTACCGGACTCATTGCCGACTTTCTCTGGGCTACTTCTCATCGATTCTCCTCCGCCGCAATCTCCGCCGGATTATCTCTACCTTCTTCCCTTACCACCGTAATCGTTCCCGACCAGGTGAAAACTCCGTTCTTTGTGTTCTGTTGTTGATATAATTAGATCTCAACATCTGAATTTAGCTTCAAAATATGATTTTTACTTCAATGTTATACCTAGTTTCAATATGCTTGAGTGTTGAAGTTGCTCTATTTTACTGGTTTTAGGAGAAAGATACAAAGAAGAAGAAGGAGAGTGTGAAGGAAAGAAAACTATCAAACACATTTCAAGATTTGCCTGCTCCTCAATTGAAATGGGAGAAGATGACAGCTTCACCTGTACCTCGTCTTGACGGAGCTGCAATTCAGATTCGGGATCTTCTTTATGTATTTGCTGGATATGGAACCATTGATCTTGTCCATTCTCATGTGGATATCTACAATTTCACTGATAACTCGTGGGGAGGAAGATTCGATATGCCTAAAGAGATGGCGCATTCTCATTTAGGGATGGTAACGGATGGGCGATATATTTATATCGTTACTGGTCAGTTTGGTCCACAATGCAGAGGTCCTACAGCTAAAACATTTGTGCTTGATACCGATACAAATACATGGAAGGACTTTGTTCCTTTACCAGTTCCTAGGTATTGTCAAACAAGTAGATACAAATTCGGAAACGCCAGTTGACTTGTTCATGTTTTGGATTATAGTATGCTCTGTGTTTCTCTTTCGATGATGGTCAATGTTGACAAGTTTATCATTCAGGTATGCACCGGCTACTCAGCTTTGGAGAGGAAGACTTCATGTGATGGGTGGAAGCAAGGAGAATCGATTTACACCAGGACTTGAACATTGGAGCATCGCAGTGAAAGATGGCAAACCTTTAGAAAATGAGTGGAGAAGTGAAATCCCGATCCCTCGCGGAGGACCTCACAGGTTTTTCTTTTACAATGACATTTTGACAAAGTATTGTTGATAAAACATTCGATGAAATTAAAATCTTAAAGCATCGTATTCTGTGTGCCATTGTAGG
The DNA here is from genome assembly GCF_000004255.2 of Arabidopsis lyrata subsp. lyrata. Classification (NCBI taxonomy): domain Eukaryota; kingdom Viridiplantae; phylum Streptophyta; class Magnoliopsida; order Brassicales; family Brassicaceae; genus Arabidopsis; species Arabidopsis lyrata. Next base: position 27,181,835 of record NW_003302555.1, read on the forward strand.
GCATGTGTAGTTGTTGATGACCGACTTTTTGTAATTGGTGGTCAAGAAGGTGATTTCATGGCTAAACCTGGATCTCCCATCTTCAAATGCTCACGTCGTATGGAGGTATTGGATTAATGCCTTAGAGAAGCAAATCAAGCTTTTGTTCTGTTAATTAAGTTCTATAACATGAGTTCTTAAACTTTGGTTCAGGTCGTATTCAGTGATGTCTACATGTTGGATGAGGAAATGAAATGGAAAGTTATGCCGCCAATGCCAAAACCGGATTCCCATATTGAATTTGCTTGGAAAGTCGTTAATAACTCCATTGTAATTGTTGGAGGCACAACAGAGAAGCATCCTGAAACCAAAAAGATGGTTCTCGTTGGTGAAATCTTCCAGTTCAACTTAAATACACTGGTAAAATCCTAAAGCCTTCTTGCTCAAACCTGTCCAAGATTCGTGTTTTGCTAATGATTTTGCCTTCTTCTACAGAAATGGTATGTGATTGGGAAATTACCATATCGTGTGAAAACAACGCTGGTTGGGTATTGGGATGGACATTTGTACTTCACCTCAGGGCAAAGAGACAAAGGTCCAGATGATCCCGCCCCAAGGAAAGTCATCGCAGAGATGTGGAGAACCAAATTGATACTCAACCCATGAGGCAAGCAAATTTGTTTTTGATAGAATGTCATTGTGTAGTGCTAAAATTCACAAAATTCTACATTCTGAGTCTAATTCAAACAAGTCCTTACATTACATATTTACATCCACTATCATGGAAATTTGTATATTGTATACTGAATCAGAATCTATAAGAAAGTTCCTAATTCAACACATATCTGTGTATTCCTCTGTAATCAGAGAATTGGTCATGATGGGTTCCATTTCTGGTTTCTCGATATGGTTTTACACAAAACTGCTAATTTACAAAAGAAGGAACCACCACTATTACATGCCTTTTCCAGTTCTTTGTTGATGGTCTAGGTCAGAGAAGCCAAGAACAAGCTCCACCATGAAAAGCTCTCCGTCAAACCTTAGACCAGACGATGCTGCAGGCTGAAGAAGACCATCAACCATTCCGCCAAACACATATACAAATCTCCCTGAACAATCAACACAGGCACGGTGAAAGGACCGACTTTTTGGTCCATATGAGATTCGATCAAGCTTTTTCCACACTGATGACCCATTTAAGCTAAGCCCTTGAGGTTTCAAACCTGAAGAAGGAATGGTTTTAACATCCAACACCCAGAAATCATCTTTCCTGTGCCTATAAGAATCTTCACCTCCATAAATCAAGATTCGACCTCCCAATACAAGAGTCGCCGAGTGACCAACCCGAGGCAACGATGCGTGTTCAGGAACATCCTGGAAATTGTAGAATATCTGTATCCATTTTTCTTCACACTGTTCTTGAATATCCAAGATCCAGACATCATCAAGCACATCATATCCTAATCCTCTGCCTCCAAATAGAACCACTTGGTTTTCTCTAATGCAGGTCAAAGTATGTCCTGAGCGCGGTGGCGGTGATTGTTGAGACTCCACCATGTGCCATGTCCCCGATGTGAAATCTTCAGAAAGTTCTAGAATCCATGTATCTCCAAGCCTGACTCCATTCAGCCCGATTCCTCCATGGACAACCATCTTCTTCTCTGCAATACAGCATGCAGAATGAGCACCACGAGGAGGAGGACAAGGCCGCTGCAAAGACCCAACATTGAGGAGTTTCCAAGCGAGTCCCTCGTGGCAAAAGACTTGACCGATCCATGTATCATTTAACCGCTCTCCACGGTCATTTATACCTCCAAATAAGAGTAGATACTCTCCTATAACAATGCAGGTGTGTCCGAATCTCCCACTCGGAGTCCCTGATTCAACTTTCTTCCATTTCAATATGCTTTGATTGCTCTTATCAACATATGATGTCCATGTATCATCAAGATGGCGTCCTGAAAATCAACAAAGCAATATACACAAAGATCTCAAAGTTGAATGAGGCAATTCCCTAGTAATCCAACTATAGCCAAAAAAAAAAAAATGGTCGTGTGCTTGACACACTCATCAAACAAATGAAAAGTAACCGAAAACTCGAGTCGATCACATCGAAAAATCAATCTGATTTCAACAAATTAAGAATAGAGAAGATAATTCAGCTTAAGCAAAAGCTAACCTCCTTGACAACCACCACCGAAGAGAACAAGATGATCATTAACAAAGTTGAGAGAATGAGAAGCTCTAGGGATCGGAAACGAAGAAGATTCCTCATCATCATCATCTGGGTCTGAGATCTTGTGACAGCAAACAGAATCCATCTTATAAACTCGCTGAAACATCAACATCCATGAAAACCCATCTCGTAAAGATGACAACTTCAAAGCATCCACAGAAGTTGGTCCCCATTCTCGTTCACACAGAGCTTCCCAGAGACTATCGGAGCAAGCTAGAGACTTGTATCTCTTACAGGTCATTGAGAAAGAGAGGATTGAATCTACGGGAAGAAGAAGCAAGATGGTTAAGAGATGGTCATCGGGTAAGTTGATTATAGGACTCGACTGAGAAGTAGACGGCGGAGATGAGTTTCTGGTTGATTCCGCCGCCATGAGAGGAAATCGGAGAAGGATTTGATTCTTGGTGAGAAGAAATTATTGGGAATGATGATTGTTGTCTCGTCACTGTCTCGTTCGTTACTATACGGTAAAAAATAAAAATCCTTCCTTTTTTGTTTTTTTCTTTGCGACTTCGGGTAAAAATTGCCCACACAAAATTTGAAACCTTTCTAAACTTCGGAAATGACCCGATATTTTTGTGAATCTCCTTTTTCGACCACTGTATTTCAATAATTTGCACTATTCTCACCTGTCACACGCCCCGATATTTATGAGAACTTTTGTTTCGAGCCTTATATTCTAATAAATTGCATCTTTCTCCTAGTGTTTCACAAATCACAAAACTTATCAAAATTTCGAAAACGCCCCCAATTTTTTTAGTATCTCGTTTTCTCCCAGTGTCACAAATTTCAAACTTGTTTAGAAACTTTGTAATCGCCGCAATATTTATGAGAGACTCTGTTTCTAGCCCTACATTTCAATAACTGCACTTCTTCTCCTGATGATATTTTTTTTCCATTATTTTATTGCATACTTCTTATCACAGTCTAGATTCCATTTAATCAACGAGAAAGCTTAATTGAGATTGCACGGTGCTATCTTCGACAGAGATTTGTGTCATTTCCACAAATCCATGAAAACTTTGGGTCATTTCTGCAAATTGTGCAACTTGCCCTTCTCTATCACTTTCCACAGTGCAGATTTGGCTTCTTCTAAAGTCTCAACACCATGACTTTCCTCAAAGGCTAGCCTTTGTATGTTAAACTGCACAAATCACAAATTGAATACACACAAAACGAACTCAGAGAAAGATTCTGTTGTATAGTCATTGTAGAAATCATGTTCTTAATTTGTTATATATGTTTATTACCTGAGCACCTTGACGAACTCTTATATCAATCCCTTTGCTATCTATAGAAATGATAGCAGCATCGTCGACCTCGGCTTCACTAGACAATAACTCTCTAAGTGGCTTTGAGAAGATGGCATTGAGTTCCTATCATAATTTAGAATGAAATTAAAACTCTACTTTAAATCAGTGAGCAGGCACAATCATTTGAAGGGTTTAAGAAAAAAACTCACCTTTAGATTTTGCTCACCTCCATCAACAGCTATCTTATCTGGCTGAAGAGCCTCATACTCATTGACGTTGATCCAGGCGACAGTGCCAAAACCTCCAATGAAATATATATCACTGAAAACAAATCGAGATTGCTATTATTTTCCGATTAGTAAACTATAGAATGGCTAAAATTGAATAAGAACACAAAAACCATATGTTCTGCATTCTAAAATAGTGAAAGTTTCCCCATTGTTGGGAAGGTCCTTGGTGATGCTTCAACATATACTGCTTATAGGCCCATTCCTAGAAATCCAGAACAAGAGAAATCATGAACCAGAAACAGAAATAAGGGTGTTGAACAGGTCATGTATTACTCACTTGCTGATCTTCTGGCAATGGGTAGACATCGCCGAATAATGTTACTCTTGCATTCGATAAGCAACTCCATCCGGGTATCTGAAAATACCAAATCCGCAGTCAGAGAACACAAAAAAGGGAATAAACACCAATATGTTTGTATAGTTTAAGCATGATTGATAATGTTGTACCTGAACAACGAGGGTGCATCTAGGTTCAGCTAAGATATTCCGAGTGTGAATAGCCAACGGTGAAAATGAAAATATTGGGTCTAGAAACACAAAGAAGTAGAAACCGCCGTCAAACACATAAACTAACCATACAAAGAGACAAAATCAAGGGAAAGACTTACGCCCCATCGGATCAGGTGCAAAATCTACCAAAGAGCCAAACGGATAGCCTTCTCTACGATGGTGCATTTTAGACATCACTGTGCATAGATGAGCAAACCTGGCCTTGAAACCATAAACAGCAACACCAAGAACCAAAATATTTCAGAAACTTAACATCTTTCCTCATCAAGAACGTAAAAGTGAACAAATGGAAATGATTTTTTTACCTGCTCCATCAAGTTCCTAACAGCTAAAGCCGGTCGAGGTAAACCATGAGCAGAGGTTGCGCTTTGAACACCACCAGAAATCGGAGTTCTAAAGAGCCCAGCCCGAGTTCCTCCACCATGAGGAACCGCAAGAGATGTCTCTACATCGATTATATTATCACTATCCTTTTCACCACTTAGATTACTTTCAAACTTTTCCTTCACAGACACAAAAAGACCCAAATCAATCTTATGCACAAGTTTAAGTTTTGCATCAATCAAGAGCTCAATATTTCACAACATTTTGCATACAACACCATAAACCTAGTGTCTTTAACTGAAACCCACATACAATCAGACAAGAACACAATCCTATTATTCAAATTTACAGGTCTTAAAAGCAACTTAACAACCTCATTTACCTGAGACAAAGAGAAAATATCCGCAGGTAACAAACCAAACCCATTCTTATCTTCGTTTTCACTTGATGCCTCCTCGTCGTGAAACAGAGCATGTACACGAAGAAGCCCATGATTCGATCCCTCCCTGAGCCTCAGTTTAATAATTCGCTTGGCTGACGAATTGCAGAGCCAACAAGAAGACGAAGATAGAGCAGGTGGATTCGTGTTGAAGAAAGCCTTCGTCTTTGGTAAATTGGAAACGTTTAGTGAAGTAAAGATAGCAGCTTCCATGGTAGAGAAACACGATCGCTTGAATAATCTCAACTTTCTTTTTAAAACCAAAAAAAAATCCCAACTTTATTAGATTCCCCTGCAAAAATTGTCTGAATGATTAACAGGCTTGAACATTTTGTTTTTCGGTTTGGTTTTGAGAAATTTGGGTACATTAAACCGAAATTAATTTGGTTTGGTTCGGTTTACTGAAACTTTGGTTCATCATCGTCTACCTCATGGGCATGGCATCTACTTGTTTCTTCGAGTCGATCGCTGCGAAGCTAGAAACCAAACATAAACTTATCTTACAACTTTCAAAACAAAGTTTTAATAAGGACTTAATAATGTCAAACAGAAGAAAACATAATCATCCAACATCACAAAGAAGAAGATAGAGACTTAAATGATAACAAACTAAAACAGAGGAGTCTTTCTTGAAATGGATAAATCTTAAGTAACTCAGAGCATGCAATCAGTTCTTGCTGGAAGTCTCCTGAAGAAGTTAAGAGGAACTGATGGGAGCTTGTATCTGAGCCTCGGGTGTCTAAGCACATACAAGCCAATAAGAAAAGCCACAACCTGAAAGGGAGTTACATACAAAACCACTGCAGCTATCAGACAGAACAAGACGAATAGAGCAGTGGCACGAGGGTCACGCCAACTTAGCAACGACTGGAATCTCTCTCCTTGAGTTGCAAGATCACCAACAACTGTTTGAATCCTACCAGCAATGCTTCTGAGTCTGTCATATCTCATCCTGACGATGTCTGATGGTCGGGAAGTAGGAAAAGTGTCGAACTCTTCGTCGAGCTCATCAGGGTGTGCTGAGTCTGCGTGTGAGAGACGTGTGTCCATGTGAGGAGGATGTCTCGGCCTCCAACGATAGTACCAAACTCCAATCAAGAAAAGGTAGAGGAAAATGGTGGGTAAGATGAGCTCGGGATAGATAACAAGGATAATGAACAGAATGTGGATTAAGACCGTTGTTATCGGATTTTTCCATACGCAGATCTGTTCAAACCATTTCCCTACCGCAATTATCCCACTCAAAACTCCCATTATCCTGAAGAAATTCGCCTTGCTTCTACGCATACTCCACATGTGAGATCCCACATCAAGCATATACTCAACAACTTCTTTCCTCAAAGGCGGCTCTGCACGTGTTAGCCTTGTCGACACAATCTGAGTCGCTTGATGCCTCAAGTTATCAAGCTGGCTAACCGTGAGAGGATGGAGGTAGTGCATCTTCGGTAAGAGAGGCAAAGAATACATATACATCATGTTGAGCAATGAAGAGCAAGTAAACCTTACAGCTAAGTGAATCTCTCCCATTTTCTTGACTCCATTAGGATGTAGCACCAAAAGAGGATATGAATGTGTGTAGACTCGATCAGCCTCGAGAGTAGAAAGCCTTATCCTCACCTTCCCAATTCTTGAATCTTTTCCTCCTCCGTTGTTTTTGTCACCACCGTGTAGATGGCAGTTATCGAACACACCAACAGTAACAACAGTACACGGATCAAAAACTTCCCAAGTATATTGCTCGTTCCATCTTGGGGTAAAGCTGTCAATGATTGTCCGAGTTCTGATCCATTTCTGCCCATACTTTGCCACACAATACGCATCCGTAGTTCCCCTACCACCTTCTTTAGCTTTCATAGGCATTAAACCCGTCGCATTTAAGACTCCAAGCTCAAGCACACCGATGTTAGGCTTCCATAGTTGCTTTGCAGTTGGTCTAAGGTCACTACTGTAATGTGTAGATTCATCAAGCACATGATAACCTCCTTCCAAACAGATCCTCATGTGAATCTTGCTGGCGAATTTGATCTCTTTCTTCTCTCCTCCTTCCATTATAACATGCTTCTCGAGGTTAAACCACCTGCTGTTCACCGGTCTATAGTCAAACCTTTTGTCCAAATACTGCAACGGAACCGCGCATCTCCCCAAGACTTCATCTTTATTCGGTGCAACTCTATCTTCCACACTTAGAATCAAAGGCTCCTCAAACGGCTCAGCTACAACAAACATCAAATCCTCATTCCACATCGGATTAATACTCCTGCTTTGTGACACTCTAGTCCTCAATGCCTGATTTCCCATTATCACTTTCACAAAAACTTCAGGATATCTCCCTTTATCGCTCGGTATCAAATCCTGAGCTTCAATCACATTAACCCTAAGATACCAAAGCTTAGGAGACAGATAAACCTTAGACCTGATGTTAGCTAAAGCGTCAGTTCCACTAACAGTTGCAGCATCAGAGTGCCAAGCTTCAGGAAAAGCTTCATCAGCTTGAGTACCAAACCAAACAGCTAACATAAGCTCTCCTTTAACTTTCTGGCCTTTCCCATCTTCTAATCTATACCATTGTGGAGCTAAAGGACTATCAGGTGGAACTCTCTTAGGTATCTCATTCAAATCAAACACAACACGACCAATCAAATCATCTTTAACTAAATCTTTATCCTTGACAGTAGCTTCAAGATAAGAAGCTTGTACCCTATCTTTCGAAAAGGCGAAAACTTGGTTCCACTCAGGATTAGATTTCTTCTCAAAATGTCTAGTGGTTCCTCTGTAGTTACCAAGCTTAACTTCAACGTAAGGATCACAACTACCAGTTAAGTCTTTACCTGGTAAATCTTTAGCCTTTACGACACGAACATAGAGATACTGCATTTGCTCGACGAGGTCATATGTGGTCGTGAGCTTATCTCCGGTGACTTTGCCTCCACCGAGATGAGGTTTAGTCTCCTTTAAGGAGAAATCTTCAGGAGGTGGTCTCTGCATCTTTGAAACTAGTAAAGTTTGGATTTTTTTCAGTGAGTGGGTTTCAAAACAGTAGATCTATAAGTTAGATCTTCAAAACAAACAACCCCAGAAAAAGATGAACACCAAAAATCTCAGAATCTGCTAAACATAAAACACTCAAAAAAAGAAAGAAGTGAAAAGAAAAAAACTTTCTTTCTTCTTCTTCCTCGTAAAATCAGAAGATAAGCATTGAGAGATTTTTAGAAAGAGAGAGAGAGAAAGAGAGAAAAGTAAAAACACATTGAAGTAGAGTGACAGAGAGAAAGGCGAAGGTTTTCTTGTCTTCTTCTTCATTTTGCATTCTTTCTTTTTTTTTTCAATTTTTTTGTTTTTGGTTTTAAAATTCAAAATGATTTTATTAGTTGGCAGAAAAAAAACCAATAATGAGTTTAAATGAAAAACATTTTCTTCATAACATCATGATATTTGATTTGAAAAGGACTACACAATAGGACATTTTATTTTCTTTGTCTCTCTTTTTTTTTTTTTATGGAATACTCAAAACTCAAATTGAATCTTCTTAAATAGTATAGGAGAGTGAAAACGGATGGTAACGTCATCATCTTAAATAGTATAGTTCGTCTTCGCCATCATCTTCGATCAAATTGAATCGTTCCGGTGATAGATCGACGATGGCTGTGATTTCTGATGCGGCTAAATTGAATTTTGTTGGTTTAGGTCTACCTTCCCTGCAGCCGCCACCGTCAGAAGAAGCCCTTGCTAGCTCCGATTTTGATCGGAGATTTCTGGACCATATCTAGCATCATTTCTCTTTCATCTGGAAGAAGTCACATCCGCTACCACTCCTCCACCGTTTTTCGCCACTAAATTGGAAATTCGTTCTTTGCTCAAAAAAAAAAAAAAATTTGGAAACTCGTTTACTTTGGCTGCCGCACTTTTTTGCTCTCGGAGTTCCGTCGGAGATCTACTCGAAGCTTCAAGGCATGCAACAATCATTTAAGTCACTTGAATAGATAAAGAGATGAAATCGTGGAGTTGTCGATCACTCTGCGACATATCTAGAAGACTAGAATCATGATTAGAGTTAGGGTCTGGCCAAGAGATGGTGAGAGAGGTAGAAAGAAGGAGATGAGAGGTGTGTGTGTTTTAGTAGGGGCAAATTAATACAGAAAATATTGAGAATATCATCATCTTTTTTTTGTTTGGTGTTAGTTTCCTAATTATTAATTTTTTTTTGGTTATAGAGTCATATTTTCCATGTAAATATCATATATATGAAGAAGAAGCATTACAAACGAGTATTACCTAAAGAAAGATAGCCGAGGCAAACTAAAATAAAACAAGGCGACAATATGTAAAAGAAAAACAATGCAAGCTAACGGATCCAAATAAGCATTAGGTCTCGCCAACGCTTCCTACGCTGTCTTGAAATGATGATGTTACGCAATTCCCGGTCAAGCATCCTGAAGATAAGGAGAGGGGGAAGCCGCTTGGCATTGAAGAGCACATTGTTCCGTTGACGCCAAACATTGTAGATAAGAGCTTGAGTCGCAACCTTGCGGAGCAAAGAAGGAGCAGCAGCTGAGGACTGTCTTGTCCATGAGAGGAGCTCAAGCCAAGAGCTGAATAATCTCTGCCGAGGGCAAAGACGATTGAAAACCAATTCCCAAAGCTGAGAGGAGAAATCACAAACGAGGAAGAGATGATCCCTAGTTTCTGTTTCAATAGTGCAAAAGTAGCAGTCGGAAGAAGAAATCTGACCCCAAGAAGCAATTCGCTGCCTTGTGGGCAATCTGTTAAGGTGGCAGACCCACATGGTGCTTAGGCACTGCACCCTTGAACCAAACAGAGTTAGTCCACTCTTTTCAGAATCTCTTGGTCTAAGAACATCCCAAGTTTTGGCAGTGGAGAAGCCTTGGCAAACCTAATCACCCACGCACCAAGAGTAAGAGTCATCCAAAGAAACATCAAATGGGACAGTTAAAGTATTCAAATGGTCGAAAATGGTCTGAGCTGCAGAAGATCTAGAAAGAGGAAGTCTCCAACCAGCGGCAGAATAAGCATCAGCAACTCTTACGTTTAACGGGATCCGAAGTGGCCTAGAGCCATAGTCACCAATAAACTTTATCAGCGGCCCAAGAGAAGTCCAATTGTCGTGCCAAAAGAAGGCTCTGTTCCCATTACCCACATTGCATCTAAAAAAAGATTCAGCCAAAGGCCTTAGACTGAGAAGAGTTCTCCAAGTCCAAGGGTCGCTAGGGGAAATATCAACATTCCAGAAAAATGTGCTTCTGAGATGATGGTGGTGGTGCCAATCCGCCCATAGGGAGCCTTTATGATCAAATAACAACCAAATGAGGCGCAGACAAAGAGTCTTATTCCATTCTGAGAACCTTCTTAAACTAAGACCACCTTCGCTCTTGGGTAAACAAAGCGCATTCCAGGAAACCTTAGCCCCTTTTCCTTCTTCAATAATCCTAGACCACAAAAATCTTGAGCACAGCCCTTCAATCTTTTTGATGCAATCTTTAGGGAGGAGAAAAGTAGACAACCAGAAGTTTACAAGACCAAAGATAACCGAAGCGATAAGCTGAACCCTACCAGCGAAAGATAAACATTTAAATGCCCAAGATTTAAACTTTCTGGTTATTTTCTCTAAAAGAGGCTTGTACCAACTTGATTGCTCGAGTAATTAACTCGATAAACTTAACCGTTAGGCAATATATTCGAGGTCGATCCACAAGGACCAAAGATACTCTAAAGATTTCCAAGACTCGTTCTTAGCTAAAGCGGAAAGGTTGTTTGTTTGGTTTTCAGATTGTAAAATAAAAATGCTAATAAATAAAACGATTGAACTTCAAGATTTAAAGACATTGGGCATTAGGGTATTTCAGAGATCAATAAACAAAGGAAACATGAAACAAGGAATTCAACAATTAAGAACCGTTCTTGAACATGAACACATTTAGACAAATTCTCTTTCAAGACATTAATCACTAAATTTGACTATTCGATTACTAAACTTTCGCATGCAATTTCCTAATCAAATTCGCATTACCAAACAAGTTCATTTAGTTCACAATGCGTCCTAACGTCAACTTTCGTTGGCTAGAAATACATTGCTCAATTCACATTCTTTCAGGCATTCTATCGAACACTTTTGATGCATAGAAAAACCTAGGTTCTACAACAGGGTGATCAATCCTATTCTAGCATTAAGAACATGTGAATCAAAGAACCTAAAGAATGAAATTCCTAATAACAATCAATTCATTAATCCATTGAATCTCCTAATTAGAACCCTAAAACCCAATTAAAAAACTACTCACACATAACAACAGAAACAAGACAAATAGATTGAAAGGAAAGCATAATTGAATTGATAAATAAGAATAAGGGTTTAGAAATCTTCTCCAAAGTGTCAAAGAGGATGAATCTCTAGAATCCCAAAAAGCTTACAAAGAGAAGTCTCAAAAGTTGCAGAGAAAAGAACGTCAAAAAGAAAATTAGGTCTCTGGGGTTTTTATACCCAAGTACAAAAAAAGGAAGACAAAACCCGGTTTAGGAAAACCGTCTCGGGACGTCGAGGCTCGGATCGATCGATCCCATGGGTGGATCGATCGATCCAGATATGCTAAATCAATTGGTCTTGGACGGATGATGCTGGATGGATCGATCCCAGGGGGGATCGATCGATCCCGAAGCTCCTGGAGTCAAGCTCTGCACCTGCTTCAAATGCTCGCCAGATTGACCTGTCTTCACTAATTTGGGTATAACTCTTGAATGCACCGTTAGATTTCCTTCAAACCACTTGGAATATCAATATAACATCTTCATCTAGTTTGTGTCAAAAATTCAGAAAGATCTAACTGTGGTAAGTCTTCCATCTGAGGCCAAACGTTTGATACTTCTAACCGAAACTGCATCTCCAAATGTGTGTTTATATCCCAAAACAGCTCGTTTTCCTCCAAAGCAACCTAAAACCTGTAAAGACTCGATAAAAGACTAAAAGACTCTAAAAACACACTTTGACTCTTTAAAATATATGATCTAGGAAAGAAAACAAAGACTCAAAACCGATAAAAACACAACATATCACTCGCTAATGCATAACTTCCTACACATAAGAGGCAGGCCCAAATACCGGATTGGTAGGGCGCCTATAGGAAAACCTTACTCAGCCAAGGTATCACTCTCAAGCGAGCCCAAACCAGCATAGATGCTCGGCTGCGCAGATTTCTGAGTTTGACAGGTTGTTTAAGAATGAGGAAGTTAAAGATGCGATGTTCTCTTTACCTAGAAACAAAGCTTGTGGACCTGACGGTTTCAGTGCTGAGTTTTTTAGAGATTCCTGGAGTGTGGTTGTGGCTGAGGTCATTGAAGCAATAAGAGAGTTCTTCATTTCGGGTTGTCTCCTAAACCAGTGGAATGCTACCACCTTAGTTCTCATTCCCAAGTCTACAAGTGGATCATGTACTTTTGATTTCAGGCTCATATCCTGTTTGAACAAATTGTACAAAGTTATTGCTAAGCTGCTGACTAAGAGATTACAAAGGCTTTTGTCCACTGTTATCTCTTCCTCTCAATCTGCTTTTTTGCCAGGTAGGCTCCTTCCTGAAAATGTTCTGTTAGCCATGGAAATGGTTCATGGTTACAATTGGAGAAATATCTCACCAAGAGGGATGCTCAAAATTGATTTGAGAAAAGCTTTTGACTCGGTAAGATGGGATTTCATTGTTTCTGCACTGCGTGCTCTTGCCATTCCGGAAAGGTTCATCAACTGGATTAACCAATGCATATCTACGTCTTTTTTCTCGGTCTCGGTCAATGGTAGCAACTGTGATTTCTTCAAGAGTACTAAAGGGCTGAGGCAAGGTGATCCATTATCCCCCTATTTCTTTGTGCTTGCTATTGAAGTCTTCTCCAAACTTCTGCAATCTAAGTTTGATTCAGGGTATATCTATTACCACCCCAACGCGGTAGATCTTTCGATCTCTCATCTAATGTTTGCAGATGATGTTATGGTTTTTTTCGATGGTGGATCTTCTTCTCTTCATGAAATCTGCGAAACGCTTGATGACTTTGCATTTTGGTCGGGGCTGAATGTTAAAAAAGTGAACATTGTTACAAAAGTCACAAAAACAAACATCAACAATATCAAGCGTCAAAAATAGACGCTGCACGTGAAAAATATTACGAGTAAAATATAATTTGTGTGGAGCCCACGGTCACTATGCACGAATAGTAATTTACTTTTTTACGCCTATATAAACAAACGAATTCGTTCGATGTAAAATCACAACTCGCATTACTTCAATTATAAGAGAAGTAATAATCTATCTCCCTCTCATCTCTTTATTATTCAGTATCCCGATCCTTCTGCGGGTATAATTTTCTCTTCATTAAATATTTATATATCCACCATAAAATCAAATACTCTTTTATAACACGTTATCAGCACGATCACTCTATGATCGCTGAAAAAATACGGTATTATATCGGGCGGTATGTCGCCTCGTTAAAAGAAAAAATATGAGAAAAAAAAAAGAAAGAAAAAAGAAAAGAAAATTATATAAATAAATAAAAGAAACTATATATGTATATATATGTTATTTCATGCATCATAATTAATTATTTTCTGTTAATGGTTGGCTGAGCCACCTGAAATTTTATTTACTGCTTTAAATATTTATTTTTGTTGCCGATCGGCTGAGCCGCCTTAATTTTATGCACTGCTTTAAAAACTTATTTCTGCTACCGGTCGGCTGAACCGCCACATATTTATTTACTGTTTCCATGTGGATAATTCGTCACCATAATATCATTGTGAATTATTTGTTTATATTATAGTTTATCCATCTGTATAAAAACCTATTATCTGAATTTGGTAAATTTAAATGATTGGCTATTAAAATTTACAGATTGATTTTTCGTTTAATTCTTTTCACCAACAGTCATGAAGAAAAATTTTAAAAAAATTTATCACTTTTCAAACGGCTATGAACAGTAATTTTCAATCTATAAATACACTCATTTTCACTCATTCATTCACTCAAAAATCATATCTCTCCTCATATATTTTTCTAAGAAATTTGTTTAAGTTTTCATTTTGGAAAATGACTCATCCGTTTTTAGTTTTTGTAATAGGCTTTATAATTATTGCAATTTACGGTTTACTCTTTGGAGAATTTTCTCCCGAAAATTTTTTGATGGTTATTATTTTACTTTTTTATGTAATTGTATTTCTTGTAATCGCATTACTTATATAAGCACATCCCATGATATAAAATGAAACAAATTAAATTTCTAACAAAGTTCTTTGTGATTTTATTTTAGATAACTAATGGCAAGCATTGAGAAGCTTAAGTTTCCGGTTCTAGACATCATTTTATCCAATTATATATTTTGGATTGCCAACGTTGAACTACATTTACAATCTCTTGGCTTAATAAAAACCGTAAAAGAGAATAATACTTCGACGGTTCAAGAAAGGGAAAAATCGGTGATCTTTATTTTAAGACACCTTGATGAAAGCATCATATGTGATTATGCACACATAAAAGATCCCAAAGAGATATGGGAATCCCTAAAAGCTCGATTTGATAATCGAAAGGCAATAAATCTCCCACTTGTTCGGGATGAATGGCAAAGTCTAAAGTTCAAAGACTTTGATAAAGTGATGGATTATAATTCCGCTATGATGGAAACTGTGGTTAAACTAAAATATCATGGTGATCTTATCACTAATTCTCAGATGCTTGAGAAAACGTATACCACGTTTCATGAAAACCACATTACCCAGCAAAAACTGTATATGTCATGCGGGTATACCAAATTTTTGGATTTATTTGTGGCACTCCTAATAGCGGAAAAGATTAATGAGACCGCTCACGCGGATAACTAAAATGCTTGTAGTGAGACTACTAGTCTCCAGTAATACCATTATATAAGTTTTATGTATTTCTGTTGTTTGAAAATAAAGTTGTCTCTGAAAATGAACTAGTGTATGATTATTCTATATTTTCATTATCAATGATATTTCCTTATATTTATTAACGTCTATATTGATTACAGAGAAATGGATCAAGATTCAAACAAAACGATAGCAAAGAAAAATATCAAAGATATTTGTATACCAGATAGTGGAACAACGCACACTATTCTGAGACATCAGAGATTTTTCTCTGAATTAAAACCGACAAAAATTATTGTCAATACAATATCGGGTCCTACAGACTTGATTGAAAGAAGTGGCAAAGCAAATTTTAAATTGCCTAATGGAACAAAGTTTTCCATAAATAATGCCTTATATTCTCCAAATTCTAAGAGGAATTTGTTGAGTTTCAAAGACATATACCTTCAAGGATATGAAACTCAGTCTGCAACTGAGGATGGAAAGAAGTATATGTATATAACTTCTAATAAATCTGGAAAAAGACATGTCTTGGAAAGATTTCCAGAACTTCCTTCTGGTTTGCATCATACCTATATAGATGCCATAGAATCACATCTCATGATTAAAAGAAATCCAGAAGATTTCGTATTATGGCATGATCGCCTTGGTCACCCAGGCACCACAATGATGCGAAAAATCATAGAGAGCTCACATGGTCACTCATTGAAAAATCATGAGTTGAAACATGGAAATAAAATGACATGTGCAGCGTGTTCTCTTGGAAAGTTGATCATAAGGCCATCGCCAACCAAAATTGATAAAGAATCACCAAAGTTCCTTAAACGAATTCAAGGCGATATTTGTGGACCGATACATGCACCATGTGGACTATTCCACTATTTTATGGTAATGATTGACGCATCTAGCAGATGGTCACATGTTTGTCTATTGTCATCTCGAAATTTGGCATTTGCGAGATTTATAACTCAAATAATCAAATTAAGAGCTCAGTTCTCTGATTATTCCATTAAGAGGGTTAGACTAGACAACGCTGGTGAATTCACATCCCAAGCATTCAATGATTATTGTATGGTAACAGGTATTGAAGTTGAACATCCTGTAGCTCATGTTCATACACAAAATGGCTTGGCGGAATCATTAATTAAACGTCTGCAATTGATTGCAAGACCATTGATCATGAGATCAAAACTTCCAACCTCTGTATGGGGACATGCCATTTTGCATGCAGAAGCACTTATTCGGATAAGACCAAGTGCATACCATAAATACTCCCCACTACAGTTAGCATTTGGTCGAGAACCAAATATATCTCATCTAAGAATTTTTGGTTGTGCGGTGTATGTGCCTATAGCACCACCACAACGTACAAAGATGGGACCACAAAGAAGGTTGGGAATATATATTGGCTGTGATTCTCCATCAATTATAAGATACCTAGAACCGCAGACTGGTGATGTCTTTACAGCACGATTTGCCGATTGTCACTTTGATGAGAAAGTATTTCCGGTTCTAGGGGGAGAAAATAAGCAAGTAGGAAAAGAAATCAAATGGTGTGTACCATCCCTGTTACACCTTGATCCTCCTACAAAACAGTCAGAAATAGAAGTTCGACGAATTGTGCATTTGCAAAGTATAGCAAATCAACTTCCTGATGCTTTTGCAGATACCAAAACGGTAACTAAATCATATATATCGGCTGCAAATGTACATGCTCAAATTGAAATCCTACAAGAACGTGGAGGAGCAGATGATACACGTGATTCTAAAACACGCTTGAAACGTGGTAGACCAGTTGGTGCTAAGGATAAAAATCCTAGAAAACGAAAGGAAGTTGAAAAGCATGATATTCCCAAAATAGCAGAAAGCATTTTGGAAGAAACGAATCATGAGTCTAATGACAATGATGAGCATTATGAGCCTGAAGGAAATCATGAGATTTCTATCAACTATATACATAATGGAAAGATCTGGGATCGAAATAAAATGGATGATATTAATGATGTTTTCTCATACCTTTTGTCAAAGAAAATTGATGATGAAAACGAGGATCCAGAACCAAAGTCTGTATATGAATGTCAAAAGAGACATGACTGGATAAAATAGAAAGATGCAATACAAGTCGAACTTGATTCGCTCAATAAGCGAAATGTATTCGGACCTATTGTACTCACACCTGAAGATGTGAGACCGGTTGGATACAAATGGGTTTTCGTTAGAAAACGAAATGAGAAAAATGAAATTACGAGATACAAGGCTCGTCTTTTAGCTCAAGGATTTTCTCAAAGACCCGGGATTGATTATGAGGAAACATATTCCCCTGTTATGGATGCTATAACGTTTAGATTTCTGATGAGTCTAGCAGCTGGCGAAAATCTAGAGATGCGTCTCATGGATGTCGTTACAGCATATTTATATGGATCATTAGATACATATATCTATATGAGAGTTCCCGATGGGTTTAATATGCCAAAAGCATTAAAATCTAAACCCAAAGAGTTGTGTGCAATAAAGTTGTAGAGATCATTATATGGGTTAAAGCAATCTGGACGAATGTGGTATAATCGTCTCAGTGAGCACTTAACGAAAGAAGGATATGTGAACGATCCTATATGCCCATGTGTTTTCATAAAGAAAACAAATTCCGGATCTGTGATAATCGCGGTATATGTTGATGATCTAAACATAATCGGGACTCAAGCAGAAATACAGAAAGCAACAAACTATTTAAAAGGGGAATTTGAGATGAAAGATCTCGGACAAACAAAATTTTGTCTTGGCCTACAAATTGAACATACTCAAAAGGGTATATTTGTACATCAATCCACATACACCAAAAGAGTGTTAAAACGCTTTAATATGGATAAGGTAACTCCTCTCAGTGCTCCAATGGTCGTTAGATCACTTAATGTTGAGAGTGATCCATTCAGACCACCTAAAGAGAATGAAGAGATACTCGGTCCTGAAGTACCATATTTAAGTGCAATTGGAGCTCTTATGTATCTTGCAAATTGCACCCCACCTGATATATCATTTTCAGTTAATCTTTTGGCTAGATTTAGTTCATCCCCTACACGAAGACATTGGAACGGAATTAAACATGTCTTTCGTTATCTTCAAGGGACTATTGACTTAGGGTTATTTTATCCTAAAAATATAAATGGTCAAATGATTGGTTTTGCAGATGCAGGATATTTATCAGATCCACACAAAGCTCGATCCTAAACAGGATACGTATTCACGATTGGAGGTACTGTTATATCATGGCGTTCTCAGAAGCAGACGCTTGTAGCTACTTCTTCGAATCATGCTGAAATCATCGCACTCCATGAAGCGAGTAGAGAATGCGTATGGCTAAGATCAATAAGTCGACATATTCAAACCAGTAGTGGAATTAGTCTGAATACAGAGCCAACTATCTTATATGAAGACAATGCTGCATGTGTTGCTCAGACAAAGGAAGGATATATCAAAAGCGATAGAACCAAACATATCCCTCCGAAGTTCTTTTCATATACCCAAGAGCTCGTGAAAAATAAAGACATTGAAGTAAAATATGTCCGATCATCCGAGAATTCTGCGGATCTCTTCACGAAATCATTACCCACCTCTATATTCAGGAAACATGTTCATAACATTGGAATGCGTCGTCAACAAGACTTGTAAGTTATGATCCTGATCATTCGGAGGGGAGCTTGCGCGGTTGCACTCTTTTTACCTACTATGGTTTTTCCCACCGGGTTTTCCTAGAAAGGTTTTTAACGAGGCAACAGAAGATATTACGCAAGAGACATAGTGACACTGGTCTCCAAGGGTGAGTGTTACAAAAGTCACAAAAACAAACGTCAACAATATCAATCGTCAAAAATAGACGCTGCACGTGAAAAATATTACGAGTAAAATATAATTTGTGTGGAGCCCACGGTCACTATGCACACATAGTAATTTACTTTTTTACGCCTATATAAACGAACGAATTCGTTCGATGTAAAATCACAACTCGCATTACTTCAATTATAAGAGAAGTAATAATCTCTCTCCCTCTCATCTCTTTATTATTCAGTATCCCGATCTTTCTGCGGGTATAATTATCTCTTTATTAAATATTTATATATCCACCATAAAATCAAATACTCTTTTATAACAAACATTTCAATACTGTCTTTTCTTTTTAACATTCAAATCAACACTCATTATTTGAAAAAATTAAAGTATTTATTGGGATTTTTGAACATTTAAGAGCCTATGAGTTAAATGGTAAACTCGAAACGACGTCGTTAAGCTTAGTCGACTAATGGAGTTCTCTTCCTCAAAACGTCCGGCGACGGCGGCGGAGTCTGTACATTTCCGGCTTCTCTGTCCAGCCGCAAGGACTGGTGCAATAATCGGAAAAGGCGGCTCAGTCATTCTCCACCTCCAATCTGTAACCGGTTCAAAAATCCGCGTCATCTATGATATTCCGGTTCCTTCAGAAGAGCGTGTAGTGTTGATAATCGCACCTAGTGGAAAGAAGAAGGACGATTCGAATGTTTTTGATTCGGAAAACCCTAGCTCGGAAGAGCCGAAGCAAGAGAAAGGAAGCGAGTGTGCGGGGACTAGTGGTGGAGATGACGAGGAAGCTCCGTCGTCGGCGCAGATGGCTTTACTTAGGGTTTTAGAAAGAATAGTGTTTGGTGATGATGCTGCTTCTGTTGATGGTGCTGACTAAGAGACTACAAAGGCTTCTGTCCACTGTTATCTCTTCCTCTCAATCTGCTTTTTTGCCAGGTAGGCTCCTTCCTGAAAATGTTCGGTTAGCCACGGAAATGGTTCATGGTTACAATTGGAGAAATATCTTACCAAGAGGGATGCTCAAAATTGATTTGAGAAAAGCTTTTGACTCGGTAAGATGGGATTTCATTATTTCTGCACTGCGTGCTCTTGCCATTCTGGAAAGGTTCATCAACTGTATTCACCAATGCATATCTACGTCTTTTTTCTCGGTCTCGGTCAATGGTAGCAACTGTGGTTTCTTCAAGAGTACTAAAGGGCTGAGGCAAGGTGATCTATTATCTCTCTATCTCTTTGTGCTTTTTATGGAAGTCTTCTCCAAACTTCTGCAATCTAGGTTTGATTCAGGGTATATCCATTACCACCCCAACGCGGCAGATCTTTCGATCTCTCATCTAATGTTTGCAGATGACGTTAGGTCTGGGCATTCGGATACCCGTTCGGGTTCGGTTCTTTTTTTTCGGGTATCGGGTCTATTCGGGTAGGGGGTCGAGACCCATTCGGGTATTCTAAAAATTCGGTTTGGGTTCGGTTCGGTTTGGGTATTTTAATAAAAAAAGCAAAATATCCGAAAATAACCAAAAATACCCGAAATATTTTCGTGTTCGGGTCGGGTTCGGGTTTTTTACTCGTATATATCCAAATCTAACCGAAATACCCAATTTCTCAAAAATACATTGGTTACTCTTTGCCCAAATATAACCAAAAATATCTAAAAATACTAAAATTACCCAAAAGGAAACAGGAAAAATGTCATTTAAATCGTCAGTTTACCATTTTTGTTGGTTTAAATCATGAACTCTAGATCTGGTGATTTAAATCCTTAATTTTATGTTGATTTTCATTTTAATCATGAATTTCATTGACAAAGCCAATTGAGGCATATTGCCAAATGGCTAAACGGATCAATAAGACGATGTCATCGCATTACTGGCACTTCGAAGCCATCAAATAATTTACTGGCACACCAACATGGTTTCCATCTTCTTCTTCGTCTGATTACTCCGTTTAGTCAGTTAATGGTGTGCCTCAATTGGCTTAGTCAACTAGAATTCGTGATTAAATTGAAAGTCAACATAAAATTGAGGATTTAAATCACCAGGTCCACATAAAATTGAGGATTTAAATCACTAGGTCCAGAGTTCATGCTTTAAACCAACGAAAATGGTAAACTGATGATTTAAATGACATTTTCCCAAAAGAAAACTACATCATTAGTTATTTTTTAACCAAATATATCCAAATGTATCCGAATTACTCAAAAATACCTAGTATATTTGGATTTATGATTGTAATTTTAGGTATTTCGGATATTATAAGTATAAATATAATTAATATTTTTAGGTGTATATTTGTATTCGGGTACCCACGGGTATTGGATTCGGTTCGGGTTCGGTTCGGGTTTTTTTAGGGTAGAGGTCTAGGATCCATTCGGGTATTTTTAAAAATCGGTTTGAGTTCGGTTCAAATATTTTTTTGGATTTTTCGATTCGGATATTCAGTTCCGGGTATTTTGTGCAGGCCTAGATGACGTTATGGTTTTTTTAGATGGTGGATCTTCTTCTCTTCATGGAATCTGCAAAACGCTTGATGACTTTGCATTTTGGTCGGGGCTGAATGTTAAAAAAGTGAACATTTCAATACTCTCTTTTCTTTTTAACATTCAAATCAACACTCATTATTTGAAAAAATTAAAGTATTTATTGGGATTTTTGAACATTTAAGAGCCTATGAGTTAAATGGTAAACTCGAAACGACGTCGTTAAGCTTAGTCGACTAATGGAGTTCTCTTCCTCAAAACGTCCGGCGACGGCGGCGGAGTCTGTACATTTCCGGCTTCTCTGTCCAGCCGCAAGGACTGGTGCAATAATCGGAAAAGGCGGCTCAGTCATTCGCCACCTCCAATCTGTAACCGGTTCAAAAATCCGCGTCATCGATGATATTCCGGTTCCTTCAGAAGAGCGTGTAGTGTTGATAATCGCACCTAGTGGAAAGAAGAAGGACGATTCGAATGTTTTTGATTCGGAAAACCCTAGCTCGGAAGAGCCGAAGCAAGAGAAAGGAAGCGAGTGTGCGGGGACTAGTGGTGGAGATGACGAGGAAGCTCCGTCGTCGGCGCAGATGGCTTTACTTAGGGTTTTAGAAAGAATAGTGTTTGGTGATGATGCTGCTTCTGTTGATGGTGATGGATTGGATAAAGGTGAGAGTGAAAGTTTGTGTAGGATGATTGTTAGAGGCAATCAAGTTGATTTCTTGATGAGTAAAGGAGGGAAGATGATTCAGAGGATTAGAGAAGATAGTGGAGCTATTGTTAGGATTTCTTCTACTGATCAGATTCCTCCTTGTGCTTTTCCTGGAGATGTTGTGATTCAGGTATACACAGCTTCTTGTACATTTTGTGGCTATTCAATTTATAGAGCTTTTGGCTGATTTGGTTATGTGTTTGTATGAAGATAACTGGAAAGTTCTCGAGTGTGAAGAAGGCGCTTTTGTTGATCACAAACTGTCTTCAAGAAAGTGGTGCACCTCCAACTTGGGATGAGTGTCCGTTTCCGCAGCCTGGTTATCCGCCGGATTATCATTCTATGGAGTATCATCCTCAATGGGATCATCCTCCTAATCCAATGCCTGAAGACGTTGTACCCTTTAATAGACCGGTTGTTGAAGAGGAGGTTTCGTTCAGGTTGTTATGCCCGGCTGATAAAGTTGGTAGCTTGATTGGGAAAGGTGGAGCTGTGGTTCGGGCTCTGCAAAACGAAAGTGGTGCATCAATCAAGGTTTCGGATCCGACTCATGATTCAGAGGAGCGGATTATTGTGATATCGGCACGAGAGGTATGTTGGTTTGCTCCAAGGAGTTGGTTTACGTATATCATTAGATACTTTGTCTCATCGGTTTACATTGTTGTAGAACTTGGAGAGAAGGCACTCTCTTGCTCAAGATGGTGTAATGCGTGTGCATAATCGAATCGTTGAGATTGGATTTGAACCTAGTGCTGCAGTTGTTGCCCGGCTTCTTGTACATTCTCCATATATTGGACGTCTACTGGGTAAAGGGGGTCATTTGATAAGTGAAATGAGGAGAGCAACTGGTGCTAGCATCCGCGTCTTTGCGAAAGATCAAGCGACAAAGTATGAATCACAACATGATGAGATTGTTCAGGTAAATTAGATATAACTTCTGCGGCTTGAGAAGTTTTTCAACTCTGTAGTTTTCCTGTTATTTGACAACATTTTGCTGCATTGGCAGGTCATTGGCAATTTGAAAACTGTTCAAGATGCTTTGTTCCAAATATTATGCAGGCTTCGGGAAGCAATGTTTCCTGGAAGACTTCCCTTTCAAGGACTGGGTGGTCCACCTCCGCCGTTCATGGGTCCGTATCCAGAACCGCCTCCTCCATTTGGACCGAGACAATATCCAGCTTCTCCAGATCGTTACCATTCTCCAGTAGGATCATTCCATGGTATTTCATCAATTTCCGACCCATGATCACCAGTTGATTCATGCATCTATCTCAGTTCTTAATAATGTCTACTTATTACATATGATCCAGAGAGGCATTGTCATGGTCCTGGATTTGATAGGCCACCTGGTCCTGGATTTGACAGGCCACCTTCCCCAATGTCTTGGACCCCGCAGGTATGTGAACTCAATGATCGTTATTCCTTCTTTAGCTGTCATGTCCTTTTTTTCTTTCTAATTCAACATTTCTCAATTGTCAGCCGGGAATCGATGGCCATCCCGGTGGTATGGTTCCTCCTGATGTGAACCATGGGTTTGCTTTGAGAAATGAGCCTATTGGCAGCGAGAATCCAGCAATGACAAGCGCAAATGTTGAGATTGTGATTCCTCAAGCATACTTAGGCCATGTCTATGGTGAGAACTGCAGTAACCTGAATTACATCAAGCAGGTAAGTTGCCGATAATATATGAGCAGATGATTGTTTTGAAACGCTGCATCTGATTACAGCTTGTAAAACAAAACAAACAGGTATCAGGAGCGAATGTGGTTGTGCATGATCCAAAGGCAGGGGCTACAGAAGGACTGGTGGTTGTCTCGGGTACCTCGGATCAAGCTCACTTTGCTCAGAGCCTTCTTCATGCTTTTATTCTCTGTGGTCAATCTTGATTGCTCTTATGTCAAATTGTTTAAAATTTTAACATGATAGTCAAGTAAGAAGCTCTTCTACAAATCAAAAAATCATAGGAAACAGTAAAGTACTTCTACTAATTGCTGTGGCAAAAACTTTGTCCTTCTGTTCTGTATCTGTTATCGAAACTTATACAACAAATTGTGCCTTAAACTTTGTTGTAATATAATAACAAATTCCATTTTAGCAGAAACTGTCTACTAAACCTTAATCTGCTGACCAAACTTCCTCTGGCGTAGTGCAATTGTTGGCTTACGCGGATCATTCCGTGCCACAATTTTAAGCGGATGAGCTTCTGTGTTGAAAACCCACTCGTCTAATGAAATAACTGATGAAGGCGAAAAAAGAAGATAGAGGTACTTAAGAGTCTCAGCTAAGAAGAAGCTTTGCATCTTGTTGTCTTTAGCACCTGTATTGACCTGAAAATGAAGAAGCAAACGTTAACAACGTGTTTCCGAAAGATGGAAAGGCCCTTTCGAGGAGGGCCTATGAGAAGAAGAAACTTACATCCTTCAAGCCTACGTATCCAGATTCTACGCGAGAGTTCTTCTCAAATGCTTCGAATATATTCCATCCCCACTCTTGATATGTCTTGTTCCCAGTTAATCGCCAGAGGTAAAACAGCGATTCAACGGTTTCTGGTCTTAAAATGTTCCAAGATGTTCCAACACTCATGTCCTGAAACAATCATGTGCTTGTAGATATGACAAAACCACCCAACTAACATACAAACAGATGGCGCAAAATATACCAAGTATTAACCAACCTGCCCTGCAGTGAAGAAATAGTTC
The DNA here is from genome assembly GCF_000004255.2 of Arabidopsis lyrata subsp. lyrata. Lineage (NCBI taxonomy): Eukaryota > Viridiplantae > Streptophyta > Magnoliopsida > Brassicales > Brassicaceae > Arabidopsis > Arabidopsis lyrata. Next base: position 27,206,458 of record NW_003302555.1, read on the forward strand.
TCTCCAGCGAGTTTCGTTGGTGTCGATTGGTAAAAGTTATAACAAGTCCAGGCAAGCTGCAGTAAAGTGGGGAGAAACATCAATAAGTAGACATCAGAAAGTTTTACTAAAAGCTCTAAATACAATTGAGATTCTAAGGTACCTCTCCAGCGAGTGAAAGAAACTTTTTTTCTTCATCAGGGCCATAACCTGAAGCTCCTAAAGCCAACATTCCAGGAGCAAAGCACGCCAATTCATCCATCTGAATGTTGAAAAATGTCAAAACCAACAAAGTTTTCAAAGTAGAGCGTTGAAATCAGAATAGTTTTTACCTTATCGATCAAATTATTTCCGTTCTTCTCGCATATATATGTAAATGATGAAGGTGTTGATTTCTTGACCAAGCTTAACAAACCTTTCATTGATTTCTCCCACATATCTCTGATTCATTGCATTAAGAAAGACTTAGTTGTTATCATTTTTGTTACTATTTAAATACTTGGGTATATATATACAGCGTCGAGCTTTACTTACCTATAGGGTTTCACCGCGGATGTTTTGTTCCCTTGCACCCAAACTTTGAGCAAATACTCATAAAAGCTGTAAAACCAAATTATTATTAACTGTTACAGAGCAAAGTCAAGGTCCAAAGACCCAACCAACACAAAATAAAATTTGGTGGAAGAAACTACCTATCCCCCATGGCACCAAATGTTGTGGTAGAGTACGATGGATTAGCATTATCCGGATTTATATAGATGGGAAGTAAACCATCAGCAGGAAAGTTCTTATTCAGTTCTGTAATAACCTTCTCTACCTGAGAGACACGGTTACACGTGTCAATCTTGAGCAACAAATGATTTCTTCAGCATTAAGAAGACATTACTAATGCAGATTGAACAAACTCAAAATTAGTATCTACCTTCTGCTGATATTTCGGGTCCCCTGTCCTTTGGGAAAGGGCAATAAACTCGAGCTGCTCAGTGCCGGAGTCTGCAAGAATACTGTCTCCCTAGTACAGCAAAAAAAATAAAGTAAGAATCAGTAAAACTGACAGAGCACATGTACTCAATGAAACTGAAACATATCTAAACCTGATCACACTTGGTACCGATTTCCAAGACCATGGGTGTGATTGCTAGTGAAATAAAATATAGTCTTTTACCATCAACTCTAAAAGCAACACCTCAAACAAGAAGGTTAATTGTTGCATACAGAAAAACCAGAACTTGGCTGTTTCTGGCGAGTCCAGATCTAAGTTTTTATACGGGGCTGAAGCATCTAAGAAAGTGGTCAGAACTAGGTTTTAAGCTATCAATAGACTCTGAGGGGTCCTTTAGATACATAATCAGGAAATGAGGTCAACTAAAGAACAAGTGCACACAGTTGCCATAGCAAATGGCCATTATCTGTAAGATTTGCATCCAATGTAAGGCTTTAAAAAGATCTACATGAAAAAGTAATATCTTGTTCACAAGATGACACAATACAACAGACAGGGCACTCAGTAATCTAGGACTCACCCCTGCCGCCCATGAAGGATTGTGAGCATTTCCATTTCTCAAGTTGATAATATTGTAAGGTATACCCGTGGGAGTGTTCCATGCAGGCAATAATCTGTCTGCAATATCCTTAGCCTTTTCAAGGAACATTTTGTCTCCAGAAAGATCATATGCACTAAGAAGTCCGCCTACAACTCTGAATGCAAATAAAGCATAAGCAGATGCAATATCCATTCCACATCTTATGTCACCAACTCATACCGAAAATGAACTGACTCTTCCTACGATAAATACAGAAAACAACCACAGTAAACCTGTTAAAGCCACCTTATGGTTGTCTCAAACATACTGGCGTCATAATCCTTGTCAAAATCCAATGAGCTTGCAACCCACCTGAAAATAAAAGACTATAAGCAAATGAAGATTGGCAAAGATGGACAAGTAAAAAATTGGATTTGCAACTGGGACGAGAACAGTTATACACATAATTATGAAGAGCCTGCAATTACTTACTCTCTGGCTTTTTGAAACTGCTCATCTAGACCCATTATATAGAGTGTATCTAAAGAATCTACCATAGTTGCTCCAAGGCCACCAAAGCTATCAGTGCCATCTTTTGTTCGAGGCTGACAATAAAAAAAAAAAAGGAAAGAAACAAGAATAGCTTCAGACCAATAGATTTTTTGCAGAGTGCAGGGAGAAAAATAATCTTAGTTCTTAACAAAAAAAACTTGCAGGCCTATGGAAAGTGCGGTAACTTCAGATAAGCTCATAATAAAAGGGTCAACACGATATTAAAAGAGCAGGCACTAAATGTTATGATCAGTTACTAGATTATGTATTGGCAAGGGTGAAAAGTATATTGGAAAGTAATTGTATACCTGAAGCTCATCTTTTCCCCATGCATACTTTTCATAAGAGCTCCAAGCATGGATCATTGCCTCTTTTACTTTCTGCCTTCGCTGGATATCAACTGGATTTTCTGGGACATTCTTCAGATTCTTCAAAGGCTTATCGTCGCCAACACCTTTAAGCTCTTCTAACTAGCGGAAAATATAGTTAGTTAGCTAAAACAGTAGAAAGACGATCGGAGTCTAGACTCTAGAGTGAGAGGAAAATATCAATCTTACCATCTGCTCCAACCGTGAAACTTCTCCATTTAACTTTAAAACTTCAACCTGCAACACAGCAAAAGAGAATGATCACAAGAGAAATCATTCACTTCCTTGACATTTTTCTTATTTTGGTTACATAGCTTCTTATGAAGGAATTGATGAATTGAGTCCACAAATACTTCATTATAGACCTGAAGACACCAACCGTCTTACTTATAGACCTTAAGCTATGAAGGCAATTAAAACCATTCCAGGCCTAAATCATAACCTACCAGTAAGCTATGATACAAGAACTGTCTCCTAATTCTAGACAGAGTCTATCCAGATTTCATGAGACAAAAACATACCTCATGTTCTCGGGCAAGATTTATACGATCCCAAACAAGCATAGAAACAGAGACGAAGACAATGAAAAGCAAAGCCAAACGTCTTGGTCTTCTAAGATAATACGCAGGATTCAAATATTTCCATATCCCATAACCACTAATCGATCTACTTCTCGCCATTTCTTCTCACCACACTTCAACAAAAACAGAGACCAATTGAGAAATCAGTTTCCATGAAACAGAGAAAAGCTTTTAAATTTCTTGATCCGAAAGAGTAAGAAACAGAGAGAGAAAAGAAAGAGATAAGCTTTCTCTCAAAGAACCAAAGTTATAGATCCGATTTAAGTTTACTAGTAGGAATGAGGAAGACGAAGAAAGCATAAAAAACGAAACTTTAACCAAAAAAGAAAAAGTATTTATTTTATTTCTCCGGCACTTTTGGTTATTTATTCTTTTGATAATAAAATAATAAATCGAGTCTCTTTAGCCCTCACTGGTTCTCACCTTCTTTCTCTCTCTCTCTCTCTCTCTCTCTCTCTCTCTGGTTTCGATTTTCGTCTCCATCGTCTCGTTGGTGTTCTGGTGGTTTTGATTTGTCTCTGTTCTTCTATTTGTGGCGTTATTCATCGGTTCAATTGTCATCTTCATCGTTTCCTTCGTGTTATTTGGTTTTTCTCGTTTTGAGTCTTTCGAACATCTTTCATTCTTCTCTTTTGGTGTTGCTCCTTACGACTAGGTAACATCATCTTTACTCTTATTTGGTTTCGTGTGTCGTAATGATAAAGCTATATTTCAAGAGTTTTGGATGTGGCTTTGTTGCAGGATTTGCTTTTGTTTCTTAGGGTTTTATTTTGTTTGTTGAAATTTAAGAGTGAGTTTATGGAATTGGTCTGTGTTAGGCTTAGAGCGTGGAAAGCTACAAACTTTGGATTCGATCTGATTGATACAAATATTCTCTGTTTCTCGCTAATTCTAACTTGTTTGAAGTCTGTGTTAATCTCTTGAAAACAAACATTGATCCATATGATGTCCTGAATTTCTCGATAATGTTAGTTATAACTTATTTATGTGAGTTCCTCCGATGATCGAGGAAGAAAGGTTATAGTATGTGAATTATGTATTGCTTAGAGCTGATTTGATATGGCTGGTCATCCATGAATCGTGCTTATTTGCTCTATTAGGTAAATTGATGAATAGCAACCATGGATGACCTACATGGAAGCAATTCTCGAATGCAACACATTGGAGAAGCTCAAGATCCAATGCATGTGCAATATGAACATCATGCTTTGCACCACATCCACAATGGAAGCGGTATGGTTGATGACCATGCTGATGATGGCAATGCTGGTGGGATGAGTGAGGGAGTGGAAACAGACATTCCTTCTCACCCTGGAAATATAACTGACAATCGTGGTGAAGTGGTTGACCATGGTAGTGAACAAGGAGATCAGTTGACATTGTCGTTTCAGGGCCAAGTCTACGTTTTTGATAGTGTCTTACCTGAAAAGGTGAGATATGTTGTTACTGAGTTGGTTCGTTGATTGTCTCATTTTATTATGATTCTATATATTTACTATTAAGCTACACTGTAGCATCTGGTTGAAGGATCTACTTAGCTTTTTGTTTTCCATCTATTGAGTCTAATGTGTGAGTGCCTCGCTTTATTTTTGACGCCTGCTGCAGGTTCAAGCTGTGCTCCTATTATTGGGTGGACGTGAATTACCTCAGGCAGCCCCTCCCGGCCTAGGATCACCTCATCAGAACAATAGAATATCGGTAATAAAATATATGATATTTATGGGACATAAGTTCCCTTCCTTGATGCAGTGCTTGACTGACTGGCTAATCAATGAAACAGAGCTTACCTGGCACTCCTCAAAGGTTTAGTATTCCACAGCGGTTAGCCTCTTTGGTCAGATTTCGAGAGAAACGGAAAGGAAGGAATTTTGATAAGAAGATTCGGTATACAGTCCGCAAGGAGGTAGCTTTGAGGTACATTGATGTCTAAATCGACAACATGGTCTACTTATACTTCTTTTGAGATTGCTCTCCCATTATTAAGGTTCGCATCTTGATTGTTTTTTTTTTTTCTGGTATACAGGATGCAACGCAATAAAGGTCAGTTCACATCTGCCAAGTCAAACAATGACGAAGCTGCATCTGCTGGATCTAGCTGGGCGTCGAATCAAACCTGGGCTATAGAAGGTAGCGAGGCTCAGCATCAAGAGATCTCGTAAGTTGATAAATGCTTTGAAATTAAACTGCGAGTTCCTAACATACTTATTAACTTGAACCAACTTAACGTAGAGATTATGGGTTTGCTAAGCAACTCAAGAAGTTGTTTTCGCTTCCAGAATTAAAAAAACGAGTATCTGACTTATTAAACTGAACCAACCTTACGTAGAGATGATAGGTTTGGTAAGCATCTTGATAAGTTTCTTTTGGTTCCAGAAACGTTGTAGAGGTACTAGAACTCTGAAACCTATCAATGGTTCAATATCAAAACATACACGTTGCATATGTAATATGTAACATGAGCATGGACCTATACGAATTTGTAACATTGAAGGACCAATACAGACAATATATTATTTAAAAGCTCTCCCATACGTGCAGAAAAATGACTACTGTGATAAATGATTGGTTAAGACAGGTTTTGATGAACTAATTTTTGTATCCTGGAACTGAGAAATTTTTATAATAACTTTGGAATAGACAATTGTCGTTTAAGTCTTTGTAGATTTTAGTTTTTCTTCTTGGGCATAGCCATACTGTAGTTGGTAAGAACATATCTGATTTTACTTCCTCTGAATGGCTCTGATACCTGTAAGATGTCGGCACTGTGGAATCGGTGAGAAGTCAACTCCAATGATGAGGCGTGGACCTGCAGGGCCAAGAACACTTTGCAATGCATGTGGACTTATGTGGGCAAACAAGGCAAGATAAAACTTCTTGTTAATCGATCAACTCTCTTTATCTTGCTCATTTTGTAGCACTTGTGATTCGATGATTAGTCTGTCTAAGTGAAGACGACATTTATACTTGTAGGGTGCTCTTAGGGACTTATCCAAAGCCTCTCCTCAAACAGCCCAAAATCTTCCTTTAAATAAGAATGAGGTAAGCAGCATCATGTTTTGACAAAACAATTTGTTATGCAAAAACAAATCCATTTGTATTTATCATCAGACTTGTGCATGTCTGATCTATCTTTGCAGGATGCAAATCTCGAAACTGATCAAATGATGATAACAGTGGCCAATAACATAAGCGACTCACAGTGAGTGAGGACTCGTTAGCTCTTGCCATTACAAGCAAGAGAAGATCTCAGCAGAGTTTGGATCGCCTCAGGTTCTGTAGCTTTATCATTCCTTTTGAAAGAATCTGAGTCGATTTAGTATATCAGGATTTGATCTATGACGATGTAACTTGGGTGATAATGCTATGCGATGTTTGCTTCTTCTTTTTTATGATTCAAAAATGCTTCATAGACTGTTGTTGCATTGGTCCATACTCTGATGTAACGTAGCAGTCTGTGTTTTACCCTGTTATAAAGACAACTAACTTTGTTTAAGAAGTCAGCAAAAGAGTGTCTCCTTATGGCGACAGGGTTTTGGAGACTTAGTAGCCTCATGTAAAGTGAACCATGTTCAATGCCTAAGTCAAGAAACATAAAAAAAAAAAAAAAAAGGCTTGTGATCACTGAATTGTGATATTATTAGCCAAAGGAACTTGCCAAAAGAAAGATTAGAAACGAAAATGGTTCAGTGCGACTGTGACTGCTCCTTTGTTTCAGTGGCAAAGATTTTTACATAGAATTTTGTCTTAAAAGACTTTTAAATATCCCATTTTGTGAGAGATATATTAGATTCCATTTTTTCTTTTTTTATAACTTCAAGAAAAATAGCTCATTTCTTTCAATTTCTTGTCTAGAAAAAAGCTCAGGAATTATCTCATCTTATCATGAAAATCTGAAAATCTTCTCATAATTTCATTTTTTAATAATAATATATTTGACCTTTGCATATACCGGTCAATACATTTCAATTTCCTTATTAGCTACATTACACTTAGAGGTGTCAAGCGGGCCGACAGCCCGCGGGCTTTGTCCAAGTAGCCCACAGCGGGGCGGACTTGGACATCATTTTTCATGCCCATAAAATAGCGGGCCTCGCGGACAAGCCCAGGCGAATTGCGGGTTTTTGCGGGTTTTGTCCACGGATTTGCGGGCCGGCCCGCGGACTACAAATATTTAATAAAAATAAATAATTAATATAAATAAATAAATATTTTTACATAATTCTAAAAATATATATGTGAAATATATGAACATATAACGAAATTTAATGTATAAAATTATAAGATTTACAAAAAATTAATTCTAAAAGTTTTTTTTATTGAAAAATTATTAATTTCAAATTTTAAAAATTAATTTTATTTTTTAATTATTTTTAAAATATTTAAAACTAAACCCGCGGGCCGGCCCGTTAACCCGTTGGGCTTAGCGGGGCGGGCCTGGACATATTATTTTTGCCCGCGGTCCTAGCGGGCCGGCCCACTGCAGTCTCATAAATTTAAATGCCCATCGCGGGCGGCCCAAATGGTATAAAAAGAATATTCTTATAATCTTTGTGGACACTAAAATTATATAAGATCTTCTCATGATTTTTGATTTTAGATTTTTAGGTTTCAAAGTTTAATCTTTTGATACTAAAGTTCACTTAATTTTATTTTTTGTGAAAGATATGATTTTTTTCCAGAATTAAAAAAGAAAAAGAAAAGGAAAGATCTTTTGCTTGTCGTCAAGTTCATGGTCTCATGGACAACACGCAGAGAACAAAGGACCTCCGCCGAGCCCTATCACTCTGAGCTCAAAATCATATCTTCCTCCTTTCGAATTTTCATTACCCAAATCCCAATTCTCCGGGACAAAGAAAAAAGCTTTCTCCTTTTTGGGAATCGTTTGTTCACTTTCCCGGAGACAAAAATCCATACTTGCATGCTCTGAAGACTCTGAAATGCAATCAACACATCGGATTTTGTCTCGCCTCCTTCATTCTCCAGGAAAAGGTTACATCAGAGCTAGTGTCGGTGGCTCAGTTCACTTTTTGGCGCTATTCGACGAGAAAGACAAAGGATTTGTAGATACTCATCGGAGTTTTAGTTCTCTTATCCATTCCAATTCTCACTTAAGAAGGTTTATCTCCACCAATTGTTCAAACAAAGGTCTTGGTGTGCGATGTTCTGTTTCGGAAACACCCTTAATTGATACCTACTCCTCTCACCGGAGTATGTCTTCTTTTCGTTGACCTAAAGTTTTCACTTTTTTTTGTATATTTTGTGGTTTATTTGGTTTGCTTAGGGATACTTAGTTTGGAGAAATTTTAATGTGGTTGCTCGCTTACAGATTTCTTCACTCGGGCGAAACAAGTGAAGAGAATTGAGATCAATGATCAACACAGGTAATGTTCTAGTTAGTGTTTTTTTGTAATGTGAGTATTATCATCGTGTGATCATGTCGTTTAGGTGTGGTTTAAGAAGTTCTAGTTAGTGTTTTTTTTTTTTTTTTTGTTAATAGATATTCATAGTTAGTGTTTTCTGTAATGTGAGTAGTTACTTCGTGTGATCATGTTGTGTAGCTGTGGTTTAAGAAGTTCTATTGAATTGCCGTTAGCTAAATACATTTTGTTAACTGGTTGTTTTGGTTCCAAAAGTGGGTAATTTTATCCGTTCTTGTATCCTCATGAAGATTCATTCTGGTATCTTTTTTGGGTAGAATACAGTGTTAGCTAGCTTCTGTTTTGGGTTCAGTTTCATAGACTTTGTTGTGCTTTAATAGTTTTGTTGCTTGGTGAAGTTCGTTGAGTCAGCCAAGGGAGGTCATGAGAAGAGAAATTCTTCCATGTACTTGGTGTCCTTCTCTTGTGAAGCCCTTTAGCTATATTTTTATTAGGAGTTTTTCCTAACTTCTGAGTTATGCTTTCGTGAACATTTTGCAGTCAAAGAGCTGTCACTACTGCACTATGGTGCAACTTCCTCGTATTTTCACTTAAGTTTGGGGTTTGGTGGACAAGTTCTAGCCATGTCATAATGGCTGAAGTAGTTCACTCCGTCGCTGATTTTGCTAACCAGGTTTGTTGCTGTTATGCTTTTTTGTTGCTCCGGTTTAATATATTGACTATTGAGTGAAGAAAAACTGATATATATATTGATGTTGTAGGCACTTCTTGCTTATGGGCTTAGTAGCTCAAGGCGTGCACCAGATGCCCTTCATCCGTGAGTCTCTAGTAATATTGTATACTCTATGGTAGAAGAGAACAGCTTTCTCTTTTTTGGAAGAATTACTTGGACCAACTTTTTTACTTTTCTCAGCTATGGCTACTCAAAAGAAAGATTTGTATGGTCCTTGATATCTGCTGTTGGCATCTTTTGCCTTGGGTCTGGTGCTACCATAGTCAATGGAGTACAGAACTTATGGACTTCTTCGGTAATTGGCTCGGAATATATTTTGACCTTGATTTCATCTGCTATTGATATTTTGGGTTATTAGATATTCTTTGTACATTTTCTTGGTTGTTCATCAATTTTTGAAAATCTTTCTCAGCCACCTCCGAATATGGAATATGCTGCTTTGGTAATTGGTGGTTCTTTTATAATTGAAGGTATTAACTTTTCCTGATCTTTGTACATCTTGTTATGTGAACCTTTCTTGGAGTTGGAGTAGCTGTTCTTCAATACTACTTGCTGAATATTTGTTAACGTTAATGTCTCAAAGGTGCCTCGCTTCTCGTTGCGATTCAATCTGTCAAAAAAGGAGCTGCTCAAGAAGGGATGACCATAAGAGATTATATATGGCGTGGTCATGATCCTACTTCTGTTGCTGTTATGACTGAGGTATTACTTTATGCTTGGATCTGATTTGAACATATATATATATATATATATAGAAACAGAGTAAATTAATGTTCCTAGAGTGAATCGTTGAAAAACACTGCTAAATTGTATTATGTTCTAATTTGTCTGTTAGTAACTATCATAAATGCACAGGATGGCGCTGCAGTGGCAGGTTTGGCAATTGCTGCCGCATCTCTTGTTGCTGTTAGGATGACAGGAAATCCTATCTATGATCCTATAGGATCAATTGTAGTCGGAAATTTACTTGGAATGGTATGTTTGTACTCTCCTTAACTTGTTAAATTATTACTCTATATATTACATTTCTAAACTAAAGAGTATGAATTCTACTAGGTCGCTATATTTCTCATTCAACGAAACCGACATGCCTTGATTGGAAGAGCAATGGATGATCAAGACATGAGTAAAGTTCTTAAATTTTTGAGGAATGACACGGTACACATTCTGCTTATCATAACTTAGAAGTCTCATATATGACGCATGTAGAGGTGGGCTCAGAATCAAATATTTTGTTGTGTAGGTTGTAGATGCTTTATATGACTGCAAAAGTGAAGTGATTGGTCCTGGATCCTTCAGATTTAAAGCTGAAATAGGTGAGTATTTTGAACTGTTATTTGCTCTCAAAGAATTGGATTGTTCACTTTGCTTGAAAATAAGAAGGGAAAAGACAAAGCTTAGCAAGTGAAGATCATTGTATCGTATTCTGGACTTCTTGAGTGATTCCATTAGGCACTGTATTAATTGCTACATTCAAACAGATTTTAACGGGCAGATGGTTGTCCAAAACTATCTGAAGAGAACTGGGCGTGAAGAGTGGGCGAAACTGGTAACTAAATTTGCAACTTTTATATCATAGTTGTGTCCCTTTAGCTTATGAACAATCTGTTAACTTCCAAAATTCTGAAAATTGATGGTATATTTACTCAGTTTCGGGAGGCCGCACAGAAAGGAGATGATTCTGCAATGCTCAAGATTATGTCAAACTACGGTACGCAAATGTCAAGTTCTACTTCTGGATTTGCCATAGTTGATGTTCCAAGCTTGAAAAAGAAGTAAAAAACCAAATAATCTGTTGTAGGTGAGGAAGTTGTCACGGCTTTAGGAAGTGAAGTAGACCGGTTAGAGAAAGAGATCCAAGAGCTTGTCCCAGGAATCCAGCATGTTGACATTGAAGCACACAACCCCACAGACCCGTCTCTATGATCTGAAAAAAGAAACTCGCTTAATTCAAGGTCAGATTATCGGATTATCGATTCATTATTTTGTTCCATTCACTTGGCCTGAAGAAATGCAAGCCACAAGTATGATTGTGGTAAATCCTGGCCTCTTGGAGAAATAGAAGAGTGTTATTTCAGTTGTGTGATTGGGAAAAAAATTTGCAAATGGATTCTTCTCTTACCTTGTTTCAGGTGTAGAAGACTTATAAAAGTTAGAAGTCTCATGAGTGTTGATGTTATATTCTATGCACACAACAACAACAACAAAAAAGCTTGTTACTTGTAGAAACATTGAGATGTAAGATCGATATTATTTTATATGTACACGATACTAGTGTTTTGGTATTTCGTCGTATTCAGTATTTAGATAATTTGGTGTAGTCAAACCGTTTGACTAAGACCTAATGCCTATGTTCACATGACTCAAACCAAAGCAAAAAAAAAAAAAATTGTCTTTATACAGATGGAATATAACTGTTTGGTCAAAGTTTACACGATCACATTGAAATGAGAATCGTAATATTATTTTTTCGTGGAAACGCGTAAGTTGACATTAAGAAGTTGACTAGGAAAAATTCTGCTGCTCTTTTGTATTTTATGGCGATGGTGTGTATTGGTGTTTCTAAGAAACAGATAAACCAGTTTGCATTGTAGGCGATGACGGAAGCGACAGGCCTGAGGCGTTTCTTTTCTAAGTTCATTTGCTGTGTGTCCAATGCACAAGATCAAATGTTTAGGAACTATAATTTATATCCAATAACTTCGTTTTTCTTACCATTTTTCCCCAACTTTTCTTTGCAGGTGATGCAGACGATTCGACTATTGAATATGAACCATATGTGTACATTCCAGCGAATAGTTACTCGTATGCCGAGGTTACGAAAATTACAAACAAGTTCAATAGAGTTCATGGCAAAGGAGGGTTTGGTGTAGTTTATCGTGGAGTTTTAAACAAGCAACAAGTTGCAGTAAAGATGATAAACCGAGCATCCGTCTACAACATTGTACAGTTTACCAAAGAGGTAACTGGATAAAAGCAGGAAATTATTGCTTCCCTGAAGAAAAAAAGTAGATTTTCATCGGTTGAATGTTTTGTTGCTCGATCAGGTTCATGACTTTGTAAAAGTTCGTCACAGAAACTTGGTGAGCCTCATTGGGTATTGCGATGATGGTGAGCACTTGGCCCTAATCTACGAATTCGTGGCAAATGGAGACTTGAATGATCAACTATCTGGTATGAAACTACATTCTAGTTTTGGTTTGTTCTTCAAGTTGTACGAATACCAGAAGATAACCGCATTTGCTTTCGATGTAACAGGGAAGTTTGGTAATGTCCTGAGCTGGGAAAGCAGGTTGAAAATCATCATTGGAGTAGCACAAGGTAACTTAAACTGCAGTGATTGAACCAGAGTTTCTCATTCATGGTGGAAACTGATATTTGTAAAGTGCATTCACAGGTCTGGAGTATTTGCATAGCGAGTTGCGAATCCTTCACAGATATGTTAAGCCGACAAATATCCTACTAGACGAAAATTTTGAAGCGAAATTGGCTGATTTCGGATTGTCTAGATCCTCCCCAACCAACCCTGACACAGAGGCGTCAAATAAGATTTATGTCAAGCCTGGAAGAGATCCATATCTCGATGACCAGTAAGAAAAGATACATATTTTCCTCAGTACTTTTAATGGACTCGAAAATGTTACTCAGTGGGTGTATTGGATAATGCATATACTTCAACTCGAACTGGTTAACCCAAACGAGCGACATTTATAGCTTTGGCATTGTTATGTTGGAGATGATAACCAATCAGCCTGTGGTTGACAACAACCGCGAGAGTCCTCACATTTCAAAATGGGTCGATTTAAAGGTCGCAAAAGGCGATACTCTAGAGATTGTTGATCCCAGGCTAAACAATGACTTTGAGCCTAACTCAGTCAGGAAAGCTATGGATATAGCATGCAGTTGTGCAGCTCGTGCTCATAATAGGCCAAGCATGAGCCAGGTTGTTATAGAGCTCAATGAGTGTCTAGCCTTAGAGAAGGCTCGAAGTATTGGAAGAACTGGGGAGATAACTCAGACTCAGTGAGCAATATGACCATGAGTTCAATTATCTCAACATTTTCATCTTAATTTCTTTTGTTGTAACCGTCATCATCACATTTTCCGTATCTTTGCTTACCTCTTTTCTCTCTAAAAGAAGAAAAGACAAATCGTACATTGCATTGTTCAGGCATGGTTGCTGCATTTTGTCCACTTTATAGCTGTTCATTTTCAGTAATGTTTAAACAGCGAACAATGTCTCGCTGTATCTTCTATGTTCCTCCTTTGACTATGATGTCTCTCTCCAGTCGACCATACGGTTATGACATAAACAGTATGCAAAAGTTATATGAGCCAATAGATTCAAATTGTAACTTCAACAGTTTACTTTCCTTACCTAAACAAGGCAGCTACCCCAATGAGAATACTTTGACTAAAAATCGAATTGGTATGGAGCTAAACTTATCAATAAACAACCGGAAGAAAAACTGGTGACTAGATTGGCTTACATTTGGTGAGAAGACCATTTCACAGATTTTGGCTTCAAGATCACTTTAGCAAAACATTTCCCTCATAAGTTACATCAGAGAAGTTCAGCAAAAGCATGAATACGCCAAGTGGTTCTTCTTTGATATGTAGGGAGAGATGTAATTAGTGGGAACACCGGATGTCCCTGAGATCTCGGCTGGAACGAGAACTTGAGGCTTGCCTAAAGCTATCCTTTTTCCAACTGTGTTGGCGTAAAACAGACCGGGAATGGCTGGCACAAATACATCACTCCTTGAACTTATGTAGAAGTCAATAACATTTTCATATTCAGAATTTTCTAATTCAAGGTACTTCGATTTCTTATCTGACGGCATTATCGCCTCCTGCCATTTTTCAGAAAGAAAATCGAGATTAGCAAATAGGTGGAAACTTCAGAGACTAAAGAGTAAAAAAATTTATGCACCTTAGTATATGTTTTTGGGAAAATGTCCTTAAGAATATTGAGGCTGCTCTCCCATCTTGGCTGAGTCAGATATATAGTTGTATCGCGGTCAAATCCAAGCTTCCTCAAGAACAATGCAATCTCTTGTGCGTTGTAACATGTTTTGGATCCCACAGCACCTGTTTCATGGCAATTTTTCTTTTCAAGTATCTCAACCCTCAAGTCTATGGCTATGAAACGGCCACCAGATTTCTTGCTATGTGTCTTCAACCGCTGAATCATCGATTCAACCAATTCATTCACTCCCGGTTGCAACTCCAAGGAACCAAACATTGCCAAACAAGAGACAGGGTCGGTTTCAGCACCCTGCGAAGATTTCCTCAAATTCACAGAAGGGAAATAGGTTGTAACTCTTATATTCCCTTTTGATTTGAAGATGGGATCAATATGTTCCTTGATGTAATCTTCTGCAACTCGGGTAGGAACCTTAACAATGGCGATATCTCTTAGAGATACATGGCTCGGCAATTTTCTTACAACTTTGACGACACTTTCCAAGCTTTTAACGATTTTATCCACATCATAGATGTCTTCAAAGTTCCTGGTCAAGCATTTCAAATTTGTTCATAAACCTTAGAAAAACAAACAATTCAGCGAAACCAAAATGTTTATGAAAATATAAAAAACCACTAACATTTCATCACCAGGTTTGCTTCCTCTAATGTCTGGAAGCACAAGAGTTGCTCCAAGATGCTTCGCCACCATAACGGCATCCGTAATCTAAAGAAGATGATAAAGTTAAACAACATAAAACATCAGTGGAAAGCCAGATTGAGTTCACAAATTTGAAACTTTAGAGTTAGTATAAAGGATACCTGAGAAACATGGTATTCAGGACCATTCGTTAAGGAGAATGTAACATAACCCTTCGACGATACAGCTTCATCTGCAAACACCAGAAACATTTAACACAAAATCAAACCAAAAACCGCAGAGAAGATTTAAAAAGAGAACAAATCTAAGGTTTGAAATATATACCAGATTGAGATATAGACCAACAAGGTTTAAGTCCATGGCTATCTTCCATCCAAGGACCTTTATTCCCACCTTCAAAGGCTCTAACAAGTCCATCTTCAACAGCTACTCTTGATCCCTGGAATTCAATATCATGTGCATCTCCTTGAACTTTTTCCTGTAAAAACCACAAAGAACCAAAAATAAGAACTTAAGAGAAGCATTTGGAGAATTTAGCTACCAATAGAATCAAAAAGCCCGAAGCTTTCACAATCAATTTAGAAGAAAAAAAACAGCTGAATCAATCATTATCTCCAAAGTCTGAACCTTTATGATCAATGCAATCCGAATTCGATCCAAAATGCATAAAAATTGGGTTTTTATTGAAGAAAATCTAACTAGATCTGCTTCTCAGAGAAAGATCCAAAAGAAAAGAAAAAAAACGATCACTTGAATTTAGCTCAGTCACTATCGCATGAGGGTTAATTAAAAATACCTGAACAGCATCAAAGTAATCTCTATGAAGCATTTGTCCGAGCATCACAAACATGGTAATGGTCAGAATTCCAGCCACCACTTGCCTCAAATCCACACCCATCTCCTTCTTCTTCTTCTTACACTCTCCTTATCTTTCTCTTGAAAAATGGGTTTTTCGAGAGGGTTTCACGGAAATTGAGGAGAATTACGAAAAAGAAAGAGAGACAAGATTTCACAAATCTGAGTCCCTTTTGATGATTTTGTCAAAAGACAGTTTTTTATTTATTTATGTATTGGGGTTATATATTGTCAGTGTTCTCAAGCTTTGCCTTAAGAACAAAACACAGCCACCGACACTCTCGCCGTGAATTCTGGTATTCAACTCAACCGGTTTGTTTTTATCAACCGGATATGTACCGATTTTGAGGTCAGTTAACCGGATTTGTACCGTATCGAACCAAAATTAGTCAACAAATCTAATCTGTATTTTTATGTACTTACGAAGTGGTTTGTTTTGATTTAATAAAAAAATGAGAAATCTGTAGAAGTCACATTTTTTATATTTCCCTTAATTGATTTTTGTCGTCTTCTATAAATTAATTAATTATCAAATTTTTAAGGAATATAATAATGATTCCCTGAATCGTATAATTTGTCAATTTATTAATTAAAATTGACAAGTGACTTGCCAGTTGCCACTATTAATTACTGTCTTTTTAAGCGAGATTGAATTAATTGACAAATAGAGTACAATTAAGTTTTATTTTCTTGTTGGTTTTAAAGTACAATTAAGCTCCGAGATTTTCATAATGAAATGTGTATAATTGTGCAGAGAAGTGTTAACTTAACGGTAATAAAGTTTTGCAGCGGAATAAATTACGAAAGTAATCTCGAGCAGTGGTGAAGTTAGGAACTAAATGTATAAGAATAAACAAAAAATTAATTACGATATATTATTTCTATTAATTTTTAATATTTTATTTCATGAAATTAAGTGATCAAAAATATAAGTATGATACAAGAACCCTAACCTAGAATATTCTAATCTTTGTGGGTCATTTTTTGTTCCCTTTTTTCCCAAATTATCACGCCATCATTACATTAATCATGTCTCATGTATTCTAAAGATAAATTTGACATGAACATTTTTTTCTTTGCAAATAAAATGGAAGAAAGCTAAGTACAAAATAATTTTCATCCAAAAGTCTTATAAGATCGATTGGATCAGACAAAAAACGATAAACAATTACCTTGGACTATATTATGTGATAATGTTTATTCTATATTTTATTCAAAAAATTAAAGCGAAAATTGGTCTACCTAATCCAATTTATTTATTTTTCAACTATAAGTTCCTGCAAAATTTGGTGTAATAGCAGTTAGTTGGTGAAAAATAGTGTACGAGACAAACAAAACTACTATGGCTTTGGTCTTTGTCTCTATTGTTAGAGTGAATAAGGAAATTAATGGAAGGCGAGGAATGTGTTATATGGCAACACTTTAGTAATTAGATTTCTTTGTCAAATTGATGACATAATCATCATACACATATTTTGATGTCTTTCCGGGATTGCCTCCTAAAAAGTAGGTCTGGGCATTTGGGTATTCGGGTCGGGTTCGGATCGGGTTTTTCGAGGTTGGGTCTTTCGGGTTTAGAAATTTTGGACATGTTGGGTTATATGTACAATTTCGGGTCGGATTCGGTTCGGGTTCATTTCGGATCCGAGTAATTCGGATATTTGTTAAAGAACCCGTAAATAACCAAAACTATTTCGGGTTTGAGTACTACTTACCCAAACTTTGTCCAAATATATCCAAACAAACATAAAAGTATCCATAAAACCCGAAAGATCTGAAATTATAACAAGTTGTTCCTTAAAATAAAATATAAAACAAGAAGTAAACCTTGTTTTGAGTTTTTTTTCATAACTTAAATCATTAAACAAGTCACAAATTCAAGTTATTAGTGCATATATGTCCTCATATGTGTATATATGTTCGAGTAATAAAAAGTACTCACGGGTACCGGGTTCGGTTCGGATAATACCTGATACCCACAATTATTTGAAAACAGAACCCGATCGAGTAATTAGCCGGAACCGAAGTAGAACGGGTTCGGGTAATTCGGGTCGGGTTCGGTTTGGTTCTTCGGGTTCGGGTATTATGCCCAGGCCTACTAAAAAGGATGACACTAAAGTATGAATATGGTTTTATGTATTTGTAAGACTTACCAAGCATTAACCTTTCTGAAATTCGTTAGTTCGGATGACGAAATCAAAAGTTATATATTAGATAATGACATATAGTTTAGTAGTTTGTGACAATATACTAATATTGTAGCTAACAAGAAATAAAAATAATATATTATCGTTGTGTCATTATCCAGATTCAAACTTACATAGTGCATGTTATTGATAAAAAAAAGTGTGTTAGTATTAATATTGGTTAAATATTAAAAAAACAAAGACTACAAAAGTAGTTAAAATTTAAAAAGGTTGTTATCATAATTTATTGGTTAAAAATAAAAAATTATGATCTCATTGTGTTTCTCTAAATAATTTTTTTTCCTTAGTAAGGTTTTTTGGGCTTATCAACCTCTCTACAAGCAAATGTAACTAGTAGCATCAAAGTAGTGCAAGATAAGGCAAATTTTACCAAGCTATCATCAAATCTAATTCGAGCTTCAAGGTCTTCAAAACTAAAAACTAAGGAGATTAAATCGAACTCTTCTTGAACTCGTTTAATTTTTCGATAAATCGAACTCAAAGAGACGAAACTATTCTTATTTGATAGGCACACAATTAAATCATTGCAGTCTAAAACAAATCCTACTCTTTTGAAGCCCACTCTATGAATAAACAATATGGCCCAGGCCCATGTAAGGCCCTTCCGCTTTTGCTGCTAGTATCGAAATGAGTCATCGTCTATCAGTAAACACAGTTAATTTCCGGTCTAATCGGTACGATTCTTCCGTCGGACCCGTCGTCGGAGACCAATCTCAATTGCTTCTCAGAGTCAAAGAATTAATCTATATATTCTCCTCTAATCTAGATACTCTCCTCCTTTTAATGAAAGGACGAAACTACCCCTTTATTAGGTATACCTTCTAGTTGTAGACGAATATTCCCTAGTTGTACCAGTTACAACCCGTATAAAAGGATTCGAACCCTGGGGGCGCGCGCGTGCGCATGGAGCTCGCAACCACTGAGTTATTGTGTTTTTCGTTAAACACTTACCGATTTAATTGTATTTAACCTTTATCAACCGAAATCAACCCTCATTAAGAGTAATTTTGTCTTTCTACCGTTGAAGAGTATTTGAGACAAAATTTGAAGCTTAGGAGCCCCTGAGAATTTGTTCCCCCGTCGTCGATCGCCGTTGATTTTGAAGCTTTCCGCATTAAGAATTCTATTCAACTTTGACCCACGACGGCGTTCAACTTCTTTGTTCTTACCTCTCAAGAAGGTTCGCTCTTCAAGTTTAAAGTCTCAATCTTTTCTTGAAAAGTTGCAAAATTTGGAAACTTTCATTTTTGTTTGACCAATCTCTGAACTCCGAAGTTGCAAATTAATTAAGTACGTAGTTCTTATAATCTTATGGATTCAATTTCATTGATCAATGTCACATATACAAATACATTATACACCTCCCTAGTCCCTATGTTTGGCTAAGCTTCACCAAGAAACGGCTGTAATTTAGTGATCTTGTCTAAGTATTATCATATAGCTTCTAATGTCAAGTGAGAATTCTGAGTAATCTCCAAATCCATCACTTTGTTCACAAAGTGAGACTCTTTGTCTCTCTTCTCTGTCTCTTCTTTCTTCTGAAACATTGTCTTCAGTTTCATCTCTAAACCCTTTGGATTATAATATAAATGCTTACTATCACTTGTAGGATCTTCTTCTACTAGAAGCTTTATGTAACTTTGTAGGTAACTCTTGTATCTTGGCACAACTGTTTTCACCATTGCTTGACATATCTTCCATGCCAACTTGTCGTCCTCAACAACCCAATTTGCTTGCTTTGTGTATATCTCATCAAAGCCTTTAGAAAATGCTTGTAATGTTCGTTTGATCGACTCACGGGCTCGTTTTCTTTTCACAGGAGATGATTCTGATGATGATGATGATGAAGAAGTGGTTTGGGGTTTGTTGGTGGTGAGTAGAGACAAGAGATTTCCCCAGCTTTCTTTGACATATAGTGCAGCGTAATAGTCTCTGTATTGCTCGTGTGCGTTTAACCAAGACTCTCCCATCATTTCCCCGAGATGAGTCTCTCTCAAACCGCAGAAATGGGAGTGATTGTTCATCATAAAGATGCAAGAAAGAGCGGTTTCTTTGTTGGAACTCGACCAGGCATCTAAGTTCAAAGCTATCTCTCTCAGTATGTTGTAGATGTGACCTGTGAGAAGCTCGTCTTGATACTTTGTGTTTTTCCATCCCAAATCAATCTCGAGAATCTTCGACAAGGTTGGCTTGTTGTTGTTCCCCAGTAGCTTGTTGCAATACTCAGTGACAACGCTAACAAGCCTCGGGACACCTCCATCAAGAGGTGGGCAATTTGGTCTCTGTAGCTCCACCTGACAAGGTAACTCCCAGAAGATTTCGCAGACACCCTTAACAAGATTGTTAATTAGCTCTCGGGTAACTCTGCGTATCTCTGAACACTGTTCCCCTTGAAATAGCCGGTTAAACTCTATCCGAATGTTGTCCATTGTAGAGAAACAATCTAAGAGCTTTAGTAGCTTTGGTGGATCTTTCTTGCATTTGCTGATTCTTGATCCAAATCTGAGAAGCTGAAGGATTACTGAATTTGAAGCTATTTCTCCAAAGCAACGCGAGGGAACATCTTCTCCCACATCTTCAAATACGTCATAGCAGAGCTTACTCTCAAACTCATATGTCTCTCTCACAGCTATCTCCATATGCGATCTCCATTGATCTATATCGCCTTCAATATCATGCACATTATCAGCTTCTGTGATTGTTTTCTCCAGATAACCAATCTCAAACCGTTTCTGAATGACCGTTGTGCGGACTTTGATGTAAACAGATACACAGTTTTTCAACCGCGTGTGAGCATGTAATCTCTTGATGATAGCCTGCAACTTTCTCAAGTTAACTTTCGACAAAACCTGCTCCTCTTTGAGAATCCGCTTGAATTCTGTTTCAAGATTCTTCAACGCTGTGTAAAGAATCCCTCCTTTGAGATAAGCACGAGGCTCGGTCATTTGCAATTCCCGGAGAAGCTCTATGGAAGTCTTGAACCGCAAACCGCAAGGATGATCTTCAGGCATTCCCTTTTCGGTTAGGAACTCGATTGTATCTTCAAGCCAATTAAGAGCAAGAACACAGCTACTGGAGAGAAGCTTCATCACTTCACCAAGACGTTTAACATCTGAAACATAACCGAGGACTCCATCAGAGGACACGAGAGATCTCTCAAGCTCTTGAACCGTAGAAAAGACTCTCAAAACAGCGGATATCGGAGCAATGGTGTGACGGATATGATCAGAGAAAGGAGAAGCCTTCCATCTCTCAACTTTAAGATCAGCTTCTAAAGACAACAACTTGTGGTTGATCTCTTTAATCTTGGATCCAGTCTTGTTAAGAACCAATGAAAAGGTTTCTGATTTCTCCATCTCACTCTTCAATAAACTTCTCATTGCTTTAAGTCTCTCAAGTCTCTTTGCTTCAGCCATTGCTTTGCTGCTTACTCAGTGGAGGATATTGTTGCTTCAACAACTATTTATGTCCTCGGAAGATAAACCAAATTTCTTACCAAACCCACCAAAACAAGCAATTACCAGTGTTCTTCTTCTAAAGACTTCTGAAAACCAAACAAGATCAGATTTGGTATTTGAAAATGTTAATAATCATTAACTTAAAAGCAAAACCCAAAGTCTTGTTTTATTTGTTAGTCAGCTCAACCATCTTTATCTGAAACTAAACTGTTTCTCTCTGTTATTTTCTTCTGCAGTTTGATCATCTGACAAGTCAATGAGATTGTTGTCTTCTCTCTGTTGCATTTAATATTTTAACTTAGAAAAAACTACAAAACAAACAAATGCAGACATTTACACGAAATTATGCAGACATATAATACACGAAATTCAATCTACCTGAAAATGAGAATAAGTTGTGAGTAAATTTCGTGGAGACTCCGGGAAATAAGATTGTTTGTTTTACTATTTTTATGTAACTTCACTTAAATTTCTATTTGCCTAATCAAGGAATTAAAAATAGCAAATCTGGGGTTTGGCTCAGTCTTCGCGTAAACTCCAAGAAACAATCATAAAAACAAATAAAAAGACAAAAAGAAATAGTTCTGAGATGAATTGGGTAGATGGAAAATTGGTAAGAAGAAGATAGTTACTTAATGGGCCAACTACATAATTTGATTAGGCCCAATGGGCCTAATTTGTGTGGGGATTATTAGGGCACAACAGAATCAGTCTCTCTCTCTGACTCTCATTTCGTGAATTTCTCAGAATCAGAAGGAAGGAAGAAACAAGATCGGAGATGGCATCGAATGCGGCGGTTCCGTTTTGGAGAGCGGCGGGGATGACGTATATATCGTATTCAAACATCTGTGCGAATATCGTGAGGAATTGTCTCAAGGAGCCACACAAAGCTGAAGCCCTAACTCGCGAGAAGGTTCACTTCTCTCTTTCCAAATGGGCTGATGGAAAGCCCCAGAAACCTGGTTAGCGTCTCGATCCTTGATCTTTGACCTTTGGATCTGGATTCTTCATGTTCTTGTGTCCTGGAAATTGTTGGATTGCGTAGATATCTGATTTCGTAGATCGTTTTGGGAAAGCTATTGAATTTAAGAAGAAGGTGATTCATTTTAGATCTACGGATAAAAAGATTTATAATCTCCATTGATTTGGCTTAAACTTACCTCTGCTTCTTGATTGGGATCAGTTCAATACTATCCTCATAAATTGTTGTTATGTCCAAGTGTTGGAATCTCTCAATTAGATTTAGCTTCAGAGAAAACCTCAAAACTCTAGTAGTTTGTGTGAAACAAGGACATGAAGAAGATGGAAACATTGCAATCTTTGGATCTGAATTCTTCATGTTCTTGTTATGTCCTGGAAATTGTTGGAATACGTACCTGATATCGTAGACCATTTTGGGAAAGCTGTTGAATTTAAGAGCAAGTAATCATTTTAGAATTGTTGATATAAAAAAAAAACTTTAGAATTTACGAAGCTTCGTTGATTTTGCGCTTGATCTGTCTCTCTTCTGCTTCTGGATTTGATTCACTTCATTCAATTTGGTTTCCTCATAAGATGTTGTTATGTCCACATTGTTGAATTTCTCAAACCTCAATTAGTTAGCCTCGAAAAACAAGTAGTTTGTGCCAAACAAGAACATGAAGGAGATAAAATGTTTGGCAATAGGGTTTACAGAGACAATGATTCCAGATTTAGTCTATCCGAAAATGGTTCAGCTTTCTACTTTTCTTGTTGATCCATTTGTCTAACATTCTCACATGTTGTTGTTTCTCCTTGACAGTTTTGCGGTCAGACACACCTGAAATTTGAGATCAAGTTTGAGCTTATGTTCCTAAGGGATTCAAAAGCAACTGTGTTACCAAGATTTGTTATCTTTTTATTGTCAGCAATGGAGCTTGAGTGAGAAACTCATTTCCAATCATAATAATGACACATTGTGGCTTATGTATCTGTTTTCTTGTTTTGCATCTATTCTGCTTCACTTTTTATATGCAAATAATCAAAGAGCCTTTGAAGTCTCTTTACACTGTCAAGATATTGATTGTTACAGAACAGTGAGAATCTATATATATCGGCTAAGCAACATTATTTATTATAATAAAACATTTATTTAGTACATATTTATGTGACTTATAATTAATAAAAAAATTAAATAAAGAAAAACGAATTACGTAAAATAAATGAGATGTTAAAATAATGATAAAATAATATTATTAAAATTTTATTAGTAGTAATGATATAAATCAACTTTTATTAGATAAAACTTAAAAATGAACATATTTCAAAATTTTAAATGTCTTACTGAGTTTTAGAATGAATGTAAATTTAAATACATGGATAATAGAAGTATAAAACCAAATTTATGAAACACTATATGTAAAATTTTAAACAAAAAGATTAAATTTAAAGTAAGACATTAGTTTCTAAGAACAATATACTACATATTTTTATTTATTTACTTAAAGAAAAAAAAAATTATTAAATTCAACTTAAAATTTATAATTTAAGCGAAGATATTGTAAGAGTCACATTTTATGTTGTGAAATTATAAAAACAAATCTTGAAAATTGTTTTAACCCAAGAAATTGAGTATTGAAAGATAGGAATTAAAGACAAAATAGTTATGATATGTCTTGAAAATCAATTCACAGACCAATATATATCATATATGAGTCAATAGAAGGTAAAAACTAAAAAGAAAGTCGATGTCAAGAGGGGACGAGTTTATCATAGAAGATGACAAAAGAATTGGTAGTTAAAAGTTTTTGAAAATAAAATTCTAAAACTTAGAAAGATAATGCAAATGACTAAAGTAAAATGTTTAAGATCTCATTCATTTTGTGAAAAGAATGAGTTCTTAGGAAAATAAATGACATATATTATTAAACAAATCATTAGATTCAAACTTAGGCTTAACCGTTTAGCCATGTAATCATGCAAAGTGAGATAAAATAGACAAGAGAATTCTCTTATGGCGCGCTGCACTTGCTTCGATGGGTAAAACAAGCTCGCTAAAGCTGTTCTAAAGCTGTTCTAGCAACATGGTATTATATATGTACATTTACACTAAATAATGTTCATGAAACTCGGTATATTCGCATTTATAGGGAATCATGTTACGTTCGTATCGATATTTAATCATAAATAATATCTACAATAAAGTCAACAATCGATAATTAACTTCAAAACTTTTTAAAAAAATATCTTCATGGAATATGAATAAGAAAGAAACTCTTTTAGAGATAAAATAAATGGATCATTAGATGGTGGTCGATACCGTTTATTATTTTCGTGAATTTCCTAAGAGATCTTTTTTACAACGTGATTTATATCAAACCATTTATTTTTCAAGGAAACATTATCGTCGACAATATATATATATATATATATATATATATATATATATTGTATATCGCTTATTATATTTATACTCAATTATTTATCTTTTAAATTTTAAGGAATCTATTTTATGCTAAAAATTTTATAATAATAGACCATTATCGTACAAAATTTTATATTTTATGCAATATATTTCAAATTTAAAATTTTATTACAAAAATTTAAAATTTTATGCTAAAAAAATTTATTATAAAATTTTTATAATAAACCATTTATTTATCATTATCGTACAAAATCTAGTAGCATAAAATTAAGCACATGTGTGGAGAATCAATACACTGACACTGTAATAAGTCGAGAGAAGATCATACTTTATATTAAGCATGAGAGTATACAAATTGATTTTCTGAATCATGTGTATTGAAGCGCCGAACGCACCTTTGCGGGTTGCCTTCAAGATAAATATTTTCTTCTTCCTTCTTCGTTCCCAAATTTATTAGGGTTACGTGAGAAGCACTCTCGTTCTTCTCTATATCAAGGTTTGAAGAAATTTGATGTTACGGTTGTTCATGTTTGTGTTTGAAGCATGTGCGGGATTTATTGTTTGGTTTTCACTTCTCCCAGACCAACGTTGCAAAAGAATGCCGAAATTTAGATTTAGGTGGGAGGATACTTACTCCATCAATCTTGAGTATAGAATGTGAGTGTGAAAAGAGTCTATGTCTTACTTAAATCAATTGTTTTTTTCACAGTTTATGAAACCAAAAAGAATGTAGTCATGTTTTGATGAAAATGTGCATAACTGATTAGTCGGAGAAAACTGTTCAGCATCAGTGCAAAGAATATTCACTCCTTCTCTAAAACTCAACAAAACTTGAAAACATTCTTTTCTATTTGTTTTTGTTTTCTGAGAAAAAACCTATGTTTCTCCATTGAATGTTTGTCAATATGTGGTGTTGCACTTACCTAATGACAATCTACATATACATTTTTAATTACATTTTAGATAAAACACTTTGTTTTCTAAACTATTTACAAAGAATATTATTGTTGATATCAAATATCCAAAAAACTTTATCATTAATTCTCTATTACCCATATAACTCAAATACAATTAAATTTTTTAACATTAATTATAAAATAAAAAATATCCATATAATGTTCCACATTTAATAATATCGATATTTAAAAGAATTGGTTATGATTTAAATTTATGATTCTATTATTCTCATTGTATGATTTTTTAATTGTTTTGAATCATCATATAATACATAAAAAATTTGATATATTGTGATTCGAAATTTAAAAAACGGACTTATATTACTTAATTGATGAAAACGTGTGTGTTAAGCATCCCACATCGGCTATATTGTTTAATCAATAATTCAGAGTCATATTATAAATAAATAAAAAAAGAAATTGTTAATAATACTCTTTTTGAGATACCCCTTTTCAAAAATACTCCTTTTGAGAGTCCATTTTTAAGTTTGCCCTCTTTTAATTTTTAGTGACCATTTTACCCTTATTTGAAGCAAAATTAGGTCTACACAATACAAAATATTTTTTGGCGGGAAAAGTGATCCCGCAAATTTTTGGCGGGAAACGTGATCCAGCAATTTTCTCGAAAAAATTTTTTTTTTGCGGGAAAAGTGATTCCACAATTTTTTTGGCGAAATTTTTTTGGCGGGAAAAATTTACAAGGTATTTTAAAGGTTTTACAGAGTATTTACAAGTGTTTTGTAAGGTTTTTACAATGTATTTTAAAAGGTTTTACAAGGTACTTATTAGGTTTTATAAGGTATTTATAACTTGTAAAATCTTATAAAAAACTTGTAAAACCTTATAACTTATAAAACCTTATAAAATAGCTTGTAAAATCTTATAATATCTTATAATATCTTATAAATACCTTATAAATACGTTGTAAAACCTTTTAAAATACACTGTAAAACCTTATAAATACCCTTTAAAACCTTTAAAATACCTTGTAAAATGTTCCCGCCAAAACAAAATTATTGCGGAATCACTTTTCCCGCAAAAAAAAAAATTTGGCGGGAAAATTTTTTGCGGGAACATTTTACAAGGTATTTTAAAGGTTTTACAAGTTTTTACAAAATCAAATTTTTAATTTTGATGTGTGCACATTCTCGTGTTTTCCTTATATATTTGTGATGTCTTTTACTAAAAAAGGGTAATTTAGTCATTTTGTACATAAAAAATGGTATTTTTAAAAATGGACAGATAAAGGGGGTATTTTTGAAAAGGAGTATTGAAAAAGGGGCATTTTTGTGAGTCTCCCTTAAAAAAAATGAATACATATCCGAATGAGCAGAAAGCTTAACATAACAAGCATCCAAATTTAAAAGTTTGTATAAGGTTTAGTTCAGTTTTTTATTTTACCGGATATAGTAAATTTTAAACTTTAAGAAGTTTTAAATATTATAATTGTTATATTTAAAATCAATAAAAAGTTTGTAATATTATGAATATTTGAACATATTAAAATTTAAAATAACTCGGGACGGGTTATACCGCGGAATGGGATTATATGGCGAGAAGAGTTGAATCAACATAAACAAAAATTTAAAATATCATTAACCGTTGCTTTAATACGGGTTAAATCTTTATTTTATTAAGACTAGGCTAATACCTGCACGACATGCGGGTTTTTCTATCCATAATTTGTTAGTTTTAACAATTAGATAAATAATATTTTAGTGTTTTTCTAATAATCATTTTGATGTGTTTCTTTAACTCTCGAGTAAATAAGTCATTCCTTTTTTTTTGTTTATTTCTTTTTTTTAATTACATTGTTTAACACTTATTTATATTATTTACCTTAATATATTTTATTATCTTTAAAATAAACCGTAATTCAACTAATACTCATTGTCACTAATGCTATATATATATATATATATATATATATATATATATATTATAGTATATGAAAATATGAAAAAAAATCTAATATTATATTCTTTATTATTTATATTTTAATCAAATCAAAAATTTAATTAAAATTCCATTGATTTTATGTTTATGCATAAGTTTATACAATTTAATAATACAATTAAATTTAAATAAGTTAATTTATATATGAGTTGAATAAAATTTTGTAACTACTTAAATTGAAATTACTTAATTAATAAATGAAAATATGTCAATTATTCATATAAAAAAGAATTAATGCATGATTTAAATTCCTAATTAAATAAGATAATAAATGTAGTACATATGTTGATGTGACACATGGCATTCTCTCTACTGCTGATGTGGCGGAATGATGGCGAGATTTTGCCAACTTTCATATATATGATTGTATAAAACAAAAATTGTTCCACGTTATATTGTTATTTAATAACAATTATAAACTATAAGATATAAATGTCATTAAAATGATACAATTTACAAACTTTTATGTATAATAGATAATTAGAAAACAAATCGTCTTAGTCAATACCTAGTATGTATTGTTGTTCTTACCTAATGAAAATATGTGTTGTTGTTCTTACCTGGTTATTAGATCAACTCTCTTAATCCTCATGAGTAAAAAAAACAAACTAATCTCATAAATGAAAATTTTAAATTGGAACAAAGATTATAGGTGAATGTTTTTCACGGATCCTCATCCTTAGTTATGTTGATGCCAAGAACATTCAACGTTGGACGTACCACCAAACTTGAAATTACGGATTGCATCAGTCCTTCTGTAGTCAGATGTGAGGATAAATACAACTGCGGAACAATTGAGTTTTGTAGATGATTAAAGAAAGAATCAATCAGTAGGATATGACAGTTCTAAAGCGGAGAGAAAAAGGAACAAAAAAGTCGCAAACAGAGGAAGGCTTTGCTTAAATATGTAACTAGCACCTAAATCCAAGATGCTTACACTTTCAAGTACAACATCACCAAAAATGAGTAGCATGTTTGCAGACAACCTCCTCCAGCTCCAATTCTTGAGCACCAAGTTCTTCATCCATCGGAACTCAATCATCTTCAAGCAGGCCCGACTTAGAGGCAGTGCTGACAGTGCTAAAGCATTGGGTCCACATTATTTTCCAGTTTTTATAAAGTTTTAAGGTCAAAATTTTTTGATATTTTTGTAAACAAGGGTCAAAAATTTTAAAACTTTGTAACTAAGATCTTAAGTTTTTAGAAAAAAACAATAATTGGACACAAGGTCCAAAAAAAATTTGAGCCAGGCCTGTCTTCAAGTCCCGTTAGGTTTGCTTCGTTCTAATGTTTTTATAAGTGAATGTTCTTGGCATCAACATAACCAAGGATGATATGTCGAAATTTTGTATTTATTAGATCAACATTCTACAAATGTAAAAAAAAAATTCCAAGATTTTCATAATAAATACAAAATTTCTAAATATATTTAATGCTGAATATTCTATAAGTCGAGATCATATTCAAATCTTTTTATTTCCTTAAATAAGGCTTTTTTGTTAAACAAAATTTTTTTCTATCTTTAGTTAATTATTTTAGTTTGAATATATAAATATTAAAAGATTTAATCAAAAGATTATCATTCAATTTATTAAGATTGTTCTGCAAGGTAAAAGAATATTCCACTAGAAGATTTCAATTTCTTAACCCTAAATCGACAACTCCTCTTCGTTATATAAGATCATCCATTTCTCTGAACAAGACATCCATTTTTTTCATCCCAGTTTTATATGATTTTTTTTTTCTTTCTAATTTTGCTCAATCAAATTTATTTGTTTCAGTTTAGCTTTCTTATTATCAGATTATATATAATTTCATATACATTGATGTTAATATCCTTTTGGGAGACTCACAAAAATGCCCCTTTTTCAATATCCCTTTTCAAAAATGCCCCCTTTGGATGTCCATTTTTAAAAATACCCCTTTTTATGTACAAAATGACTAAATTACCCTTCTTTTAATAAAAGATATTACAAATATATAAGGAAATATAACAAAATTAGGTTCACAAAATACAAAATATTTTTGGCGGGAAAAGTGATCCCACAATTTTTCCCGCCAAAAACACTTGTAAAAACTTGTAAAACCTTTAAAATACCTTGTAAAATTTTCCCGTAAAATTTTTTCCCGCCAAAAATTTTTTTTTGCGGGAAAAGTGATTCCGCAATTTTTTTGGCGTTAAATTTTTGGCGAGAAAATTTTTGGCGGGAAAAATTTACAAGGTATTTTAAAGGTTTTTTACAAGGTATTTATAAGGTTTTACAATGTATTTTAAAAGTTTTTACAACGTATTTATAAGGTATTTATAAGATATTATAAGATTTTACAAGCTATTTTATAAGGTTTTACAAGTTATAAGATTTTACAAGTTTTTTATAAGGTTTTACAAGTTGTAAATACTTTATAAAACCTTATAAGTACCTTGTAAAACCTTTTAAAATACATTGTAAAACTTTACAAAACACTTGTAAATACTCTGTAAAACCTTTAAAATACCTTGTAAATTTTTCCCGCCAAAAAAATTGCGGAATAACTTTTCCTGCAAAAAAAATTTTTTGGCGGGAAAAATTTTTAGGAAAAAATTTTACAAGGTATTTTAAAGGTTTTTACAAGTGTTTTGGCGGGAAAATTGGGGGATCACTATTCCCGCCAAAAAATATTTTGTATTTTGTGGACCTAATTTTGTTTCAAATAAAGGTAAAATGGTCATTAAAAATTAAAAGAGGGCAAACTTAAAAATGGACTCTCAAAGGGAGCATTTTTGAAAAGGGGTATTGAAAAAGGGGCATTTTTAACAATTTCTCTATCTTTTTCTAATATAAATTTTTTTTTTACATTATGCAGGTGCATATTATATTTGATAATGGAAAAACAAAATTCACATTTGATTGGGACGTGATTTTTAAAGTTCAAGGTACAATACTTTTAATTTTCCATTGCTGCTACTTTGATATATGCTTTAACCAGATTTCAAGATTGAAAACTATAAAATTACAACGAAAAAATGATAAGATTTGTAAGCTTAGATTTTTACTTTCAAATATATTAAAACATTCTGAATCTCATTCTCTTTTGTCAATAGACGTACTTGGTCAAGTTGTGAGTGTTGGATCCATCAAGGTTTCAGAACAAAATAATAAGACCACAAAACGACTCAATAATAAAAATCTTGGTTTGAAACCCCTTTATTCATCTCTTCTAAGTTTAATTAAAAAATATGTGCAATGTAGTATTACATTTAACCAAAAATAAAAATGAAAATGAAAAAGAAACTTAAACAAATGAAAATAGAATCGTTGACGTTCCGTGACGTCTTCTCACCACTACTCCTTTTCGTTTATATATGTATATATTTTTCAAAAAAAGATTTAGATTAGAGTTTTGGTATTTATCTCTTTGAACATTCTTCTAATTAATTACAATGCAATGGTCAGAAATTAAAAATTTCCTAAGTTTCAGCATCATCAGAAAATAGAAGAAATTGGTACTTTGTGCTATATGATGGAAATGGTTACTATATGCTCATCAAAAGCAGCTAATGTAACATATATATTACCAACCAACATAATAAGCTATAGGAAGAAATCACTGAACCCAAAAACTGATATGGATGAGTCTAAGATTTAAAATATATATTTATAATCATGTTCGATTTATCTTTCCAGATAGAAGAATTTTTTCATTGTTTTTGGCATCCATGGATATAGATTCCATGTTATTGCACGTGAAAGACTTGCTAACAAAAATTCCTTTTAATTGATATTTGCTTTTTTTTCTTGTGTCTTAACGTTGTTAATTTGTAGATTTATTCCGTAATCAAGGAAGAAGAGATAAAATTCTTATCAAATATATATATTTTTTTAAAAACAACATGATACTGGGCCAAACAAAACCCAATATAGCCCACGTAGAAACTTAGACCCAATACAACTATTTTTTTTTTTTTGCTCTCAACGACACAATGTAATTATGAACCTAATTGAACCAAATAAATTGTTAATTTCATATAAACAAAAATACAAATCTAATGCAGCTAAATATATTTGATATACAATACAATATTCTCTTCTTCTTTATTACCAAGTCATGTTTTTCAACCAAGTTAAGATTAAAAAACATTTAATTCCTACAATAAAATAACCAGTATGATATAGAATATAGATTTAAAATTTATCATATACTATTATTTAATTCTACAAACAAAATATACAACCATTGTCAAATGAAATATATAACATTATATTCAAATAGTAATAAAAATAAAATATTATGATATATTCCCTTTTATACTATACTATTATACTATATTATTTCTTATTTATTCGAACAAAATATACAATTTAATTCATAAAAAAATATTAAATTTCGTGCTGTATAGTACGAGCCATGATCTAGTGTATGCTGTAAATGGATATCCAAATTTTATATTAATACAAAGTTTCTAGGGAGACTTAGCGCAGAGGTAAAAACAGAGCCTCTAATTTGCGAATCGGTAAATGCCAGTTTTGTCTCAGACAAAAGAAAAAAGATTGTTACTAATGGCCATCCATTTTAAAATAATTACGGAAAACTCATGTGCTTACACAGCTATGCGAGTGGGATAAGGGTCTTGATTTTTTTTGGCAAAAAAGAATGATATGACATATATTAAATTCTCTGTTGTAGAAGTGACCATTACGCGGCAACAGAAAGAAGGAGGAACATTAATTATTGTGTTTTTATCAAATTGAGGAAATTTTAGCACTCTACAAATATATACTATACGATTTTGATATTTGTAAACATCTAAACACATATATGGATCAATGTATACATGTAAATATATATATATATATATATAGAACGTTATTAATATTTGTATACATGTAAACATGTACATTAAGCATTATTAACATTTGTATATATATAAACACACACATATATATATATAGCGTTATTAACATTTGTATACATGTAAACATGTACATTAAGAATTATTAACATTTGTATATATATATAAACACATATATATATATACATATATATAGCGTTATTAACATTTATATACATGTAAACACATATATAGAGCGTTATTAACATTTATGGACTTGCTTCAAACATAATTACAACCATTGTAACCCCAACTATTGCAGAGAGCAAGTGTAATAGTGCATCGTAATTGGACACTTAAATATCATAAGTTTCGTCGGATTTTCGATTGATTTTCACCGGCTTTCATCGAGTTGTCACCGGATCTATACCGTATTTTGCCGAATTGGCACTGACTCTTCACCGGATTCGATCGATTTGTCACCAGATCTTTATCATATTTTGTCAAATTTTTACCGAAACTTATATAGATTCATCATACTGAAATTAAAGTACGGATTGTCTCTATATATCCTTAACCAATTCTTCTTTGTTCAAAAATAATCGAAAAGATAGGTTCAAATAATTTATGGTCTTATAAAATAAATATATTTTAATCAGATTTTATGATAAAGAAGACAAATATATACATAAATCTACAAATTTTGTTGGATATCTACAACATATTGATGAAGAACATAAGAAAAAAGTCAAAAACTGAACGAGTGAGGCTAAAATCGGAAAAAGAGTGGGCTAATGTTACCACTGTTTTGGGTCCCGACAAGAATTTACCAAAAGCTAATTATGCCCCAGATCTTTACATTCCACCTAATTATCTCAAGTTTCGATAGATAGATATAAATATATATTCCCAAATATGCTAAAAAATAAAAATATTCTCAAATATGTTCGATTTCTTTTACAATAATGCATGAACTAAGAATGGAACATGATATAAGTATTGAGTGTTTGATTTAAATTTGATCTCCTCTTCTTGGTTTATATCACAAAACCAATAAAACGACAACGTGTTAAGTCTAAAAAACTCAACAGAGCCAGTGAACCACACAAATTGTTTCAGTGCCTGCAAGTGTTCCTCACGCGCTTACAAATCGCGTAGATACCTTTTCTCGATTTTAACAATTTCGATATTTGTTTTTCCTTTTTATTAATTTTCTCAAAAAAAAAAAAAAAATTAACGTTCCCTTTCATCAGTGTCCTTTCAATTTCTTTCGACGAACCTTCATTTCTCAATTTTGATCGCTTCGAAGAACGAATCAATATAAGCCTGCCACAAACCCTAGAATACGACAACGCACGACGACGAAGTCGAAGAAGACGACTACTATAAAACGACGAAGATAAATAACTTCAATCTCCAATCGAGAGCTTTTGAATTTTCAGCGATGAGACCGATTCAATCGCCTCCAGGAGTTTCCGTTCCGGTTAAAAGCCGTCCTCGTCGCCGTCCTGATCTTACCTTACCGCTTCCTCAACGCGATGTTTCTCTCGCTGTACCTCTCCCTCTCCCACCTACTTCCGGTGGATCTGCGCCGTCTTCTGGTGGTTCAGCGTCTTCAGCTCCGTCGACGAACACTAACAGCTCCTCAGAATCGAAGAACTATTCGGATTTAGTGAGAGGTAACCGGATCGGAAGCGGAGCTGGTGGGACGGTTTACAAAGTGGTTCACCGTCCGAGTTCTCGTCTATACGCACTCAAGGTGATATACGGTAACCACGAGGAGACAGTGAGACGTCAGATCTGTAGAGAGATCGAGATTTTGCGAGATGTGAATCATCCAAACGTTGTGAAATGTCACGAGATGTTTGATCAGAATGGTGAGATCCAGGTTTTGCTTGAGTTTATGGATAAAGGTTCTTTAGAAGGTGCTCATGTGTGGAAAGAGCAACAATTAGCTGATCTATCTCGTCAGATTCTTAGTGGTTTAGCTTATCTTCATAGCCGTCACATAGTTCATCGTGATATCAAACCATCGAATCTTTTGATAAACTCTGCTAAGAACGTTAAGATTGCAGATTTTGGAGTGAGTAGGATCTTGGCTCAGACTATGGATCCGTGTAATTCATCTGTTGGAACCATTGCTTATATGAGTCCTGAGAGGATTAACACTGATTTGAATCAGGGTTTGTATGATGGTTATGCTGGAGATATTTGGAGCTTAGGTGTTAGCATTTTGGAGTTTTACTTGGGGAGGTTTCCTTTCCCTGTGAGTAGACAAGGTGATTGGGCAAGTCTTATGTGTGCCATTTGTATGTCTCAGCCTCCCGAAGCTCCACCTACCGCGTCGCCGGAGTTTCGACATTTTATCTCGTGTTGCTTGCAGAGAGAACCGGGGAAAAGGAGAAGTGCGATGCAGCTATTGCAGCATCCTTTCATATTAAGAGCAAGTCCGAGCCAGAACAGGTCTCCTCAGAATCTACATCAACTCTTGCCTCCTCCTCGTCCTCTGTCCTCTTCTTCTTCTCCAACCACATAGCGTTTTCTCTCCTCTCCCCTTCATCAACTTACATTTTTTCCTGTTACTGTTCTTGTTGAGTCTTTGTCCAATTTTTGCGTAAGCTTCTTTTCTTCATTACTAATCAAGGAGGGTCTCTGAATCTTACATTAATTAAGGAGTAAAAAACTCGAGAAAGGGTTTATTGGGATTATTGAATCTTTGGGTTATTGTTTTCTAGAAAGATAAAGAGAACAATAAATTCTTATGCTTATGATGGTGCATGTATCCCCAATGTAGCTTTCTTGAATTTTTCATAAAAGTTTTTGCCTTTTCTTTTGTCATTTATGCTTCTCAAGGATCGTTTCGTTTCCATTTATGGGTTGATGATGGCTTCATTCTTGTTGTTAAGGGTATTACTATTATGAAAAAGCACAAAAATAGGGATCGTCAGAATCGATTTTCCAACCTAATCGGGGTTATTGTAAAAGTCTCGCCAGTTTAGAACATTCTAGGAGATCTTATCAACACAATTACTCAATAAAAACGACTGTGTTTAACAAAGTGGGTCTAATGATGAAAAGAGAAATTTGGGCCAGATAAAAATAAAGCCCAATACTGAAACGACGTCGTCTTAGGCACAACAACGGTCATCTCCAAAGTTGGAAAACGACAAGAAACAAAAACACCAGAGGTGATGAAATTGAAAGCTTTGTACGGAGAAAGTAGCGATTCTCGCAGCCCTTGATACGTTTGACGACACAGGATGATGACATCTGTCCCATCTCTAGGGTTTTTCGAGTCACCCATACTCTTGTCTATAAATACTAAATGTTCTGATTCCTTTGTTAGGTTCATTTGGTTTACTACTCTGCTTCCTCTGCTTGTGAGTATTCTCTTTGTAATTGCGATTAGTGTTACTTTATAGGGCTTTCTTTCTAATTTGTTGGGATTTGTTTAGCTTGCTTTGGTTTTTGCTTATGCATTTACCTTTTTCAGTGTGATTAGTGAGAAATGAAGAGCTTTTAGTTACGTTTTAGGGTTTTGTTACGGATCTTTGCCTTTTTTAAGTGTGATTAGTGAACAATGAAGAGCTTTTAGTTACGTTTTAGCGTTTAATCCTGCTTTATTTTGGTCATTCTTTGGTAAAGAAGATATCACTTTGGTTCGGTTTAGCCACAAACTCCTCCCTCTGTTTTTTTTTCATTGATAAAAATGTCATCTTTTTGCTATTTCATTATGATTAGTGAACAAATGCGGAACTTTTAGTTAGGTTTGGTCATTCTTTGGTTCGAGTTAGCCACAGACTCATCCATCTGTTTTGTCATTGATAAAAATGTCTTCTTTTGCTATTTCTTTGATCCTATTTGGAAGCAAAGGTGTCTCTTGCCTTTTCCTTTCTTTCGTTAATGCCTCTGAACAATAAACCTTTGTGAAAATCGCTTCACTTTGATGATTCCCTTGTTAGTTAATGTTGTTTCCATTTTCTCAACTTCACATTCATTAATGTATTTTATTGAACTTTGCAAATTTTCAGGGTTAAGTAATTGCAGATGGCACTCCCTCCATATGATCCGAATTTCACAATTGCATTCTCAATCGGCAGACGCGAAAATTTTGAGAATGACCCAGAGCACGGTAAAAACTTGTCACTTTAGAATATACTCACAAAAGTATCTAGCTACCTGGTTTTAAAACAAATTATTTGATCTAATCCCTGTGGCTATAGAATTAGGATGTTATGTTGGATCATTGCTTTGGTTTTAGCCTGGAATAGGTTGTTTTTTCACAGTTGATTCTGGTCATATTCTTACACCAATGACCAATGTCTTAAGTTTTGTTCTTGTTGGCTCTGATAACTTGTTTGCTAAGACAGGTTTTAGATTCCCTCAGAGATTGATAGCATGTGTGTTGTCTTTGTACGTTTTATCATGATTTCAAAGCTTCTCTTTTTATGTTAACAGTGAGAATTGAGTCACTCTACTAATTAGAGTGACTGTAGAATAATTAGGATCTTGTGCTGAATCAATGCTTTGTCAATTGTCACATTGCTTTAGTTTTAGCCTGGATTATGTTGATTTATCACGATTGATTCTGATCCTATATGTATCTTGTAAGATGGAATTATGGAAACACATTCAGATTTGATTCATTTTTCCATTTTGTGGTTGTGTCTTTGCAGATGAATCTGCTTCTGCTGCTATCGTAGCGGCTGAACTGATAAGCTCTGCACGGCTTGCACTTAAGCTGGATAGCGTCCACACTGAGTACTCAGCTCAGTATTTGGTGGACAAAGCTGGTAGCTCACGTAGGCGCAGGCGCAGGGGCAAGCTCACTGTCAAAGACTGCCTTTTCTTTGCGTTAAAGAAAGGCGGAATACCGAAAGCAGAAGATTGGCCACCTTTGGGATCTGAGTCAAAGCCCCCGTCATCGTACAAACCTGCTCTCGTTTCCATGAAAGGAGAAGTGATTGAGCCTAAGGATATGGACCAAGTACGTGACTTGTTGGTGCATCAACCGGCCGCGGGAGCAAAACTTCATGTGTTCAGTCCACACATTGAACTTCAACAAGACGTAAGTGCTATAGCTGTTAGTTAGAATTCAATATAAAATGACCCAGAGAGATACATTTGATCTAAAGTATTTGTTCATCTGTTTTGTGTGGTAGGCAATTTACTGTGGCTCGTCAGGTGAGTATACGCGCTATGTTGGACTTAGAGATGCAATCATAGTTGGAACGGAGAAGATCCAAGGAAAGTCCATGGCAATAGTGAAGGTTTGGTACAAGAATAAGTTTACATTTCTCAAAGTGGCTTTGAGCAGGATGTTTTTTTGGGCGGGCGTAGGGCCATCAGAGCTGCTTGTTGACTTTTGTGTCCCACGCCTATCCATCGATTAAGCAAGAAGATATGGTTTTATCTTCTTAATAAGTATCTATCTATCTAGAGAACACTATGCTACTAGCTAGTGGAAGACTTTGTTTAAGAATGCATGTTTCATCTGGAGACTTTTTTTATATGTAATAAGTTAAGAATTTGAGATATCTACTTTCTAAAGACAACAATTTGGGATGATCTATTTGTTATGCTTATTGAATCTTTGGGATTATGTTTGCTGGAAAGAAACAGAACAGTGAGACCAAATTCTTATGCTTATGATGGTGCATGTATCCCCAATGAAGCTTTCTTGAAATTAACAAACAGAACAGTTTTTGATTTTTTCATTGTACTTTTGTCAACTCCTTTTCGTATATACTTTCTTCCGAAACATAAATATTTATAAAGTCGATAAGGAACTTCTAACCCTAATCGGCGCCGCCGCCCGGCCACACGCCGTCCGGTGAGAAATTACCCATGAAGAAGAAGAAAGCTCGTCCGAAAGGACCAATCCCATCCTTCTCTAAGCTCGCTCGCGTTCTCGCCACTCCTTCCCCGACGCTTGTTGCCCCCTTGCGATTGTCAGATCCAATCGTCTCTCCGTCGCTCAAGCTATCCTCTGCTGCCATTGATGAGTCTGTACTGGTTGAGATGAAGGGTATCCTCCCCTCGCTTCCTGGGAACACTATTGCGCCATCAATCGCTACATCAAGCTCTGCTCCAATTGCTTCTTCCGTTCTAGTCGAGGCTAAGGGAACTCTTCCCTCACTTCCTGGAACCGAGTCTGCTACGACCATCCTTCAAAACTCAGTGTCTGAGATCTCCTCCACTGTAGTTATTACAAATCCTCCGGGAACTCCAGCCTCGAATGGAACCCCACTGTCGACAGAACCTCCTTCTGCTCCGGCCATCCTCTACAACTCAGTGTCCGAGAACTCCTCCACTGTGGTTATTACAAATCCTCTGGGAATTCCAGCTTCCAATGGAACTCCGATGTCGTCAACAATTCCTTCTGGTCACGGGCAAACTTCTGAGCATACCTGTACCAAATCGGCTCTCCCTTGGGCAATGAAATTCAAGGCTTCCCTTCGAAACTTGAAGCAAATGTCTGCACCTACCTTTCTTGATGATGGTACTCCGGTAGTGGTAGCGCCACCTTCAGTTCTTCTCAAAACGGCCGAGATGTGGAAAGACCACCTTGTAGCTCAATTCCATGGCCAATGTCCTCCAGCTTCGCGAATCTTCTCTGACTTGAATCCAATATGGGGAAGATACGGAAACATTACCGTGAGGGTGATATCTGAGACAGCGTCCCTCATATTCGTGCCCTCAAAAGCAACTCGTGAATGGATCAGTGAAGTTAGTTTCTGGCAAGCTGGTAACTGCTCTTGCACAGTTTACCCTTGGTCTCCAGAAACTGGTCTCCTTGAATTAGAAGAACTTAAATCTGCTCCGACATGGGCGATTCTAAAAAATGTTCCTCCTCAACTATACTCTCTGGATGGTATTAGTGTTATTGCTAGCGGAATTGGTGAACCGTTGCATACCGAGAAGTCGAGGCTGGATCCGATTAACATCGGTGCTACTAAGGTAAAGGTGATTATCCAGCTTGATTGTCCTCTGCCTGCTTCAGTTGTTGTCAAAGATGTGCAGGGTAATTCTACTCGCGTTGCCATCGAATATCCGAGACCTCCTCCCAAGTGTCTCAATTGTGGACGTTATGGCCATCTGTTGAGCAGGTGCCTCAAACCATTAATGAAGAAGCCTCAGTTTAAAAAAGATATTTTGGTGGGGGCTAAGGTGGTAACGCATCCTACTGTTACTCTCCCTTCTACAATTCATACTGCAAGTGCTATATCTCAGGTTGAGGCTGCTGAGGTTAATGCACCTGTTGCGAAACCAAGAAGACGAAAGAGGTCTCGTTCAAGCAAAAGATCCTTGAGTACTCCTCCTAGATTAGGCGAAGCTCCTAAAGTTGGTGAGGCCTTTGGAGTTGGTATCTCTGCTGTACCCACTCCGGATAAGCTATCCACCCACGCACAAGCGAAAGGGAAGTACTACAAAGAGAAACCTACTGGGATGGCTAATTCTGGTATCATTCAACCTCCGCGGATTTCCCTCTCTTCTACTGTGGCAGGGTTAAATCATTTCTCTCCTGATCCTGGTGAGTCACAGAAAGGAAGAAGTAAAGAAATCCCTCCTGATTTCCCTCTCCCTCCAGGTTGGGGGGCCATGTCAAAGAAGTCAAGGAAGAAAGAATTAAAGAAGTGGCATAATCATATCAGCTCTGTTGTGCCTGGAATCTGTGTTGCTGCAAGGGGACCTTCCTCGAGCAGAACATCTCTTCATTGAAAGCTGAGCTTTAACCCTCCCCTTTTGTTTAAATAATGAGGGTCTTTTGTTGGAATATAAGAGGACTGAATAGCCTTGGTCGTCAAAGTGCTGTAAGGAGGTGGATTACTTCTAATAATTTTTTGGTGGGAAGTTTTTTGGAAACTCATGTTTCAGAGGCTAATGCTACTGCAGTTTTGGCCTCTACCCTACCAGGCTGGCGTACGGATAATAATTATTGTTGCTCGGATCTGGGGAGGATTTGGATTGTTTGGGATCCCTCAGTATCGGTTTTGGTCTTCAAGAAAACTGAGCAGTTGATGCTTTGCAGCATAAAGATGCCTTTGGTCAACAGGTCTTTTGTTGTTGCTTTTGTTTATGGGAAGAATACAGATATTGAAAGAAGGCTTTTGTGGGAAGACATTTCTGAGCTCTCGGCCTATCCTTCTCTTATAGCTACTCCTTGGGCTCTAGTAGGCGACTTCAATCAGATTGCGGCTACTAATGAGCATTTCTCAATCATTCCTTCCTCTTTACCTTTACGAGGAATGGAAGACTTTCAAGACTGCTTAAGGGATAATGAATTGGAGGATCTTCCTAGTAGGGGAGTTTTTTACACATGGTCAAACCATCAACAGGATAATCCAGTCATTAGAAAACTTGATAGGGCTTTGGTGAATGGGGAATGGTTGAATTGTTTTCCAAATTCCATAGCTGTTTTTGATCCACCTGGGGACTCGGACCATGCTCCCTGCATAATTAATCTGGACACTCAACCTGAGAGATCAAAGAAGACCTTCAGGTATTTCTCCTTCATCTCAACTCACCCAACCTTTCTCTCTGCCATGTCTGCTGCTTGGGATTCTCAGATTCTGGTTGGGTCTGCCATGTTTTCCCTTGGAGAACATTTAAAGGCAGCAAAGAAGTGTTGTAAGGAGTTGAACAAGCAGGGATTTGGCAATATTCAGGACAGAACAAGACAGGCTCTCACCACCTTGGAAGAGGTACAAACTGAACTGCTCTCTGCTCCTTCTGACTCTCTCTTTAGAGCTGAATATGTCGCAAGGAAAAAGTGGACCTTCTTTGCAGCTGCTTTAGAGTCTTTCTACAGACAAAAATCAAGAATCAAATGGCTGAAAGAAGGAGATGCCAATACAAGGTTCTTTCACAAAATGGTTCTGGCTCATCAAGCAAAAAATCTTATCTCATACCTTATTGGAGAGAATAACGAGAAAGTAGAGGATGTTGCTCAGATTAAGGAAATGGTTGTTGCTTATTACTCTCATCTGTTGGGTACGCCTTCTAACACCTCTACTGAACCTTTCTCTGTTGAAAAGATTCAGAGTTTACAACCTTTCCGATGTGGTTCAGACTTGGCTGCTAAGCTTATTGAGATACCCAGTGAGGAGGAGATCACCTCTACTCTTTTTGCCATGCCCAGAAACAAGGCTCCAGGACCTGATGGATTCTCTTCTGAATTCTTTTGGGAATCCTGGCAGGTGGTTAAAGAGAGTACAGTGGCTGCAGTGAGAGAATTTTTCCAAACTGGCCACCTTCTCCGGAAATTCAATACTACTGCTCTTACCCTCATCCCTAAAGTGCCAGGAGCAGATCAGCTATCTATGTTCAGACCCGTTGCATGTTGTAACACTGTCTATAAGATAATCACCCGGTTAATCTCAAAGAGACTCAAGCTCTTTATTCCTGATGTTGTTCTAAATAACCAGGTGGGATTTATAAAAGGCCGGTTCCTATGTGAAAATATTCTTCTGGCTTCCGAGTTAGTTGAAAACTTCCATGTGGAGGGGCTTACAACAAGAGGCTGCTTGCAGATAGATTTATCCAAGGCCTATGACAATGTGAATTGGGAATTTCTTATTAATATCCTCACTGCCATGAGTCTTCCAGATGTTTTCATTAACTGGATAAGAGTTTGCATTTCCTCTCCTTCTTATAGCATCGCATTTAATGGTGAGCTTGTTGGTTTTTTCCAGGGAAAGAAAGGGATTAGACAAGGAGATCCCATGTCGTCTCATCTCTTTGTCCTAGTCATGGATATCCTCGCCAGGTCCCTGGATAAAGGCGTCGTTGATGGATTGTTTCAGCCTCATCCTAAATGTTATGCCCCTTTAGTCACACATCTCAGTTTCGCTGACGATGTCTTGGTGTTCTTCGATGGTTCTGAACCTTCCATGGAGGGCATTCTTCACATTCTGGAAGACTTTGAGAAAGGTTCTGGGCTGGGAATAAATAGACAGAAAACAGCTCTTATGCTTGATGGAGGGAATTTTGAACACAACAGATTAGTCTCAGAGAGGTTTGGTTTAACTCATGGGGCGTTGCCAGTAAGGTATCTAGGTGTTCCTCTCTCGTCTCACAAGATGAGGAAGCAGGATTTCCAGCCTCTCATCGATAAGATCAATTACAGATTCTCATCTTGGACAGCAAGACATTTGTCCTTTGCAGGAAGGTTACAACTCTTGAAATCTGTGATTTACTCTACAATCAGTTTTTGGGCTTCCATATTCATCCTGCCAAATCAATGCATCTCCAAGCTAGAGCAGATGTGCAATGCTTTTCTTTGGAGAGGCGCTCCAAACTCTGCTAGAGGAGCCAAAATTTCGTGGGAGGTTATCTGCACTTCAAAAGAGAGTGGTGGCTTGGGGCTAAGGAGGTTATCTTCTTGGAATACTGTTCTTGCGCTCAAGTTGATTTGGTTGCTATTCACTACAGCTGGTTCCTTATGGGTGTCCTGGGTGAGGTTGCATCTAATTGGGAATCGCAGCTTCTGGACTTTGAATCCGGCTTCTTCTGGTAGTTGGGTGTGGAAAAAGCTTTGCAAACTTAGATCCATTGCCAGGCCCTTTCTTGTTTGTGAGGTAGGCTCCGGAGTTACTGCAATGTTTTGGTTGGATAATTGGACAGGCCTAGGTCCCCTGCTTGACATAACTGGTCCTCGGGGACCACAGGTAACCGGGCTGCCATTGATGTCTGTGGTTAGGGATGCGGTCAGAGGTACAACTTGGTGGATATCCTCTTCCAGGAGTAGGAATCCTATTATTAGTTTGCTCAGAGACGCTCTGCCCGGTTGCGAGAGTGTGCTTGAATGCCAGCATGATGATACCTACCTATGGAAACCGGATCATCATGCTCCTTCAAACAGATTCTGTACTGCAAAAACGTGGCTGGCCTTAAATCCTTCTCCTGCTACTGTCCCTTGGACAAAATCCGTGTGGTTTAAAGGTTCCATCCCCAAACACGCCTTCATCACTTGGGTTGTTGCGTGGAACAGGCTTCACACTAGAGACAGATTGAGAAGATGGGGTCTTGCTGTCCCTGCCATATGTATCCTCTGCAACTCCCAGAACGAGTCCAGGGATCACTTGTTCTTTGAATGCAGGTTCAGCCACGAAATCTGGCTTCACTTCACCCAAAGAACTAATCACCAACCGCCACCTCAGTTCATGGCCTGCCTTCTGTGGCTAAATACTTCCTCGAGGAACAAGCACGTTGCTTTAATCCTCAAATTGCTCTACCAAGCATCTATCTATCTCATTTGGCGTGAGAGGAATCAACGGATTCACCTCGCTACTCCTAGGGCTGCTGCTGTGATCATCAAGGAAATAAAAGTGTTAGTCAGAGCGCGACTCGATCCTCTTTCTAGAGATCAGCCTACCATCCCACCGGCGTTATCTCTGTTAGCTACATGGTTTTCCATCTTCCAGTGATCTTCCCCTTCTCTGTCTCAGGTGGTTTCTTCTTTGGGCCTCTGGGCTTTCCTTTAGGCCTGTTAGTTTTTGTGCTTCAGTCTTCTCCTTCTTGGGCCTGCGAGCTCCTTCGGCTTTTGCCTTGTATGTTGGGCCTGCGTGCCTGGTTCGGCTTTTGCCATGTATGTTGGGCCTGCGTGCCTTGTTTGGGCCTTTGGGTCTTGTAAATTGTTTCTTTTAATTAATGGAAAAAAAAAAAAAAAAAAAAAAAAAAAAAAAAAAAAAAACAAACTTTTCACGTTCAATCTTCTATTACATAAGTTGAGTAATTTTATTATATGAAAAAGGTCTGCTGTTTTCTCCAGCACAAGTTACATGAAACCAAAAAAGAAACCACCTTCATCACAAAGGCTCATTACATGAATCAAGCAAGACCAACAACAACATCAACAACAAAAGACAATGGTTCGTATGAGTTTGTTTCCTTGGTTGGGTCAAACAGTTGTATGTATATACACAATGAAATCATCTTTTGCTTTTTGGTTGAAATCAATCATCGATCAAAACCCATTTGCTAGTTTTGCCCTCAGATCTTTCCTCAAAATCTTCCCTGATGGAGCTTTAGGAATGGATTCAGTGAAAAACACTTTGTTGATTCTCT
The DNA here is from genome assembly GCF_000004255.2 of Arabidopsis lyrata subsp. lyrata. NCBI lineage: Eukaryota > Viridiplantae > Streptophyta > Magnoliopsida > Brassicales > Brassicaceae > Arabidopsis > Arabidopsis lyrata. Next base: position 27,250,891 of record NW_003302555.1, read on the forward strand.
TGTAAAACACAACCTGTGATTTCACATATATACAAAGTTTGCATCAATAATGATTCATTTCTCATGTAATAGTCAAGTAAAATATGGAATTATAACTCAATTTTTACCTGTTTCGACACGAATTGCTTCACATCATCTTCTGATAACTCTGAATCCTTCGATTTCACCACAAATGCAACAGGAACTTCACCAGCAGCTTCTTCTTTCATTCTGTTAAATCACACATAACAACAACAAAAAAGTGTAAGCAGTTTTAAACAGAGATGCTAGTGAAATCAAGTTCGGCTCTTTGATCTCATATTGGCAATGTTTAAATTATGTTTTAATCATAGTTGTTGGTTCCACAACATATTTTAATAGTAGATTAGTACTAAGATTAGCCTAAATATATTGTTGAACCAACAACATTATTTAGGTCACGGTAAATTACTACGAGTAGTTGTTGGTTCAACAACATATTTTGGTGATTAGCAACTAAGTATTTTGAATACGAAATCGATTTGTTAGCGACTGCAAAACGAACAACAGTTAAAATTTGAACTTACGCGACAACAGCAACATCAGTAATGTTGGGATGACCGATGAGCAAAGCCTCTAGCTCAGCTGGAGCTACCTGAAAACCTTTATACTTGATAAGTTCTTTCAATCGATCAACGATGAAAAGCTCGTCATCGTCATCGATCAATCCAATATCTCCAGTGTGAAGCCATCCGTCTTTATCAATGGTCTCTGCTGTAGCTGCCGGATTGTTGAGGTAACCTTTCATGATCTGGTGACCACGGATGCATATCTCACCGGGCTGATTCCTTGAAAGAGAATCTCCGGTGTCTGGATCAACTATTTTCATCTCGGCGTTTCTCACAACCGTACCACAAGCTCCTGATTTCACTGGAAAAGGTTCTTTTGCGAAACCTAACGACATTGCTAGCACTGGACCTGCTTCTGTCATTCCGTATCCCTAATCGTTTAAACATTTTCAAAACCACCAAAATTAAAATTAGTCACATGTCTATGATAGAAAATTTAAAATTTAAAAGTTTAGTTGCAAATATTGATTTTTTCCATCAATAAAATTTATAATTTTGCATATCATTTATATATAACGTTTTATGTATTTATAGAGTTTTATTGACTAAAATAAATAACTAAATCTTTAATATGAGTATATGCTATTTAGAAGAAAAAATAGCACAGACTTGAATATATTTTTTACCTTATTGAATCAAAATACATAGCTATTTTACTTAAGTTATTTTTTGCCATTTAATTATGAGATTTCGTTCCATATATATATTTCGATTTTCAAAATTCGTAAAATTCCATATTAACAAAAGAAAAATAAAAATAAAAACTGTGACACACACCTGACCGAGTTTGGCATTAGGAAACTTGGCACTAACGGCATCTTCAAGCTCTTTACCAAGAGGAGCAGCACCTGATTTCACCACTCTTATCGAGCTCAAATCATACTTCTCCGTCTCCGGCGACTTCGCAATGGCCAACACAATCGGCGGAACCATCGGAGCCACCGTCACTTTACACCTCTGAATCAGCTCCAAAAGCAGATTAATCTCAAATTTCGGCATTATCAGAATCGCCGCACCAACTCGAAGACCACACAACATGATCGAGTTCAAAGCGTAGATATGAAACATGGGCAAAACACAGAGTATGACGTCATCGCTGTGGAAATAAAGATTCGGGTTCTCGCCGTCGACTTGCTGAGCAACGCTCGTGACTAGTCCCTTGTGTGTCAGCATCACTCCTTTGGGTAGTCCCGTCGTGCCGGAGGAGTAAGGAAGCGCCACCACGTCGTCCGGTGAAATCTCAACCGAGTCGATTACGTCTGATGACTCGGTTGTCGACTGAGTCAACTCGGTGAATCGGAGGCAGCCTTCTGGGATAGGGACGGATTCGTTGTCGTCGATGCAGACGATGACGACTCCGTCGTCGTTTTGGAGGGATTTGATTTTGTCCACGTAGCGAGATTCGGTGATGATGAGTTTGGTGTTGGAGGCTTTGGCTTGTTTAGCGATCTCCGCCGGAGTGAAGAATGGATTCGCGGCGGTGGCGATTGCGCCACGGAAAGAAGCGGCGAGGAAAGAGAGGACGAATTCGGGGCAGTTTGGGAGGAGGAGCATGACGACGTCGTTGTGGTTAACGCCGAGTTTGTGAAAACCGGCGGCGATTCGGCGGGAGATGACGTGGACGTCTGAGTAAGTGTACACGTGGCCGGTTGGTCCGTTGATTAGGCAAGGCTTGGTGGCAAATTCGGAGATGTTTTGGAAGATGTAGTCGTGGAGAGAGAGGTGGTTTGGTATGTAAATATCCGGTAGCTTTGATCGGAAAATGACGTCACTGTTGTTGTTGTTGCTCTGTTTCTCCATCACTTCTTCTTGTGGCGCCATTGTAATTTTCTTACGAGTATGGCTTTAGGTTATTAAAAAAATTGGTTTTTGTTTGTGTGAATATTAGGCTTTGGCCTGAAGGAAACAGGAGTTGTGTCGGAGGAGTTCATATAGAGAATTCACCGGAGTAGACGGTGGGGTTGGTGAAAATGTTAGTATTGTTGTTTCATGACTTTGCTGAGGGTAATTTTGTCATTTTCTCCTTTGAATATGGAGTTCTCAAATTTTCACGTTGCGTTTGGTAAGCTGCATTTCTTTCTTTTTAAATCACATAAAGCTTTGTGAAAAAAATCAAATAAAAGCAGAAAAGTAGTGGTAATATATAGTAGCTGCATTATTGAAAAATTAATTGGATTTTGTTTCATGATTTTTTTCTTTGTTGAAATGGTATTTTTTTTTTACCATTTTATGTTAAATTTAGTAAATAATTAAAAAGAATGGTGATTTAAAAACATTTGCAAAAAAAAAAAATACAAGTTAGATACCATAATTAAATATGTTTCTTCACATGTTTTAATTAAAATAACGTAAATCCATGTACCAGATAAGATAATGTGCTATTGGCTAAAAACATATGAGAATTCTATGCCAATTGAAGATACCCAAAAGAAATTAAATGTTTTTCCAAATTTTTGCCATATAAGCCATAAAATCAACCTTGGCATATGTTCTTTCCATTAACAATTCATTTGGTGCATATATTCTAAGAAAAAAAAAGTAAATACATTTTGTATAATAAATTAATAGATAAGCAAAAAAATCCATGATTTTTAGGAAAAGGCATAGCTAAAGTTATATTAGAGATATTTGCTATATTTGGGTCTATGAGTGTATCCTACTTTAACAGTTTCTTCATTTGTTGTTGATTTGGTCTATTTTGGTTCCATAAAAGAAACATATATTACCAACGACCATGGAACCCGTATATGAACTATTGACCGTCCATATATGAAAACTAAAACCATTTAATTCAAATTTGGAGAAGAATTGGATTTTACAAAAAAAAAAAAAAAAACTTATGGGGTTAAAAATGGAAAGCTTGAGAAAAACAGGGGTGGGATTGGAAATAAAGGAAATGGGGTTGGTGAGAGAAGAAGAGTGGGTTGGTGAAAATAGTGAGAGATATTGATTGGGCTTTGGTGGAAGAGGTGGGCCAATGTTGACGATATAACCGAAGCATTAGTCCAAGTAAAATTGAAATATTTGACGATAATCTTCATTTTTTCACCAACCACACCAATTTTAATATATTTTATTTATACAATAATCATGAACATAATACATATATCTCCAAAATCAATGGACAATCGCCTTCACCAAACTCGTCCTTTCTTAGTGACATTTCCATCGATTGATTTTTTTTTTGTTAAAAGACCGAAATTCCTCACATCCGTAGAAGAAATTCAAAAAAAAAATATGTCCAACACTTCAAACGAATACCACCAACCTACTACAGCTTAGTTTGATTTGTTTGTACATGGACTTTTACAGTGAGATTTTATTATTCTTAGGCTTAGAAAATGATTCACCACACAAATGCTATAGATCTTTTTTTTTTTTTTTGAAAAAGGCTTTCTATTTAAATGCAGAAAATGAAAAAGATAATACAAAAGCCCAGCCCAGCTTTAGTGTTTGTTAAGAGGCCGAAGCCCAAATAAGAGAAGAAGCCTAACAAAGTAGAAAGTAGAAACACACATTCGAATAGATCTTAGGGTTGAACCTAGAGAGTAGGTTGCCTAGGCAATGGAATAGTGAAACGTCAAAGGAGCGCCGTTAACCAGTCGAGAACCAGAGTTGCAGCATCGAAGAAGCGACAGAAGGGTTATGATCCCTGTAGCTGAGGATCCTATTCCAGATAGTAGAGTCAATGAGACGGATTAGTGAGTCTGCAGATTTGAAGTTGTTTCGGTGCAAGCGATTGTTTCGTTCAGCCCAAATCAAGTATAGAGTGCACTGCCAAGCCAAGCGAGTTAGCCTAATCAAATGTTTAGAACCGTGAAGATCTTGTAACTGGCAAAGTGAGGCAGCCCAGGATCGTTGAGGAAGCAGACTGCATCTTGAAGCAATTGAAGACCAAACCATCCAAGCCAGATTACAGTGGAAGAAGATATGGTCCCTGCTTTCGGGAGAGGAGTTACAGAGGAGACAAGATGGGTCTGTTTGAAGACCCCATCCAAGCAACCGGTCTCTAGTAGGGCACCGATTTAGGACAAGAAGCCAGGTGAGGAAGCTGTGTTTGGGTACACCACCAGAGATCCACACAGCCTTTCTCCAAGGGACAAGAGGAGAGTGCTCACGGAGAAGGGAGTAGACTAGGCCAGTAGAGTATCTTTGATGAATTTTTCCTTCCAATTCCTATTCATAGCTGTCATCTAAATCAGAGAGAGTGACAGTAGTTAGAAAGACATGCAAAGAGACCTGCTGGTCACTTCTAGGTTGAGGAATAAGCCAACGGCCCTGGCTGTTTAGTTGTTGTAAGGTTGCATCTTGGCGGATCCCCAACCTAGTCTCCCTTGCATTGCCCAGGAACTTCTGACAATTACCAAAAGGAGACCAGTTATCAGACCAAAATCTGCAGGTAGCTCCATTACCAACTCTTAATTTTATCCAATGGAACACATCCTCTCTTATTTTTAATAACTTGTTTGCCATCCATGAGTAAGCCGGTCTTTGTTTCATTGACCAGAAGTTATTCAATGACCCACGCAAGAAATGAAGTTTAAACCAAGCTACCCACACCGACCCGGATTGGAAGAACAGAAGCCATATAAGTTTGATAGTGCAAGCTCTATTCCAGTAGGTGAGATCTCTAATACCTAGTCCACCTTGATCTTTTGGTTTTGTAACAGTCTCCCAAGAAACTCTAGCACTATGGTGACCATCCAAGCTGCCTTTCCACAGGAAAGCACTACAGATAGAGTGGATTTTACGGATACATAGCTTGGGGAGCACAAAAGTGGAGCACCAGAAATTAGAAATCCCAGCAATGACAGTGTTAATAAGAAGAAGCCTGCCAGCAAAAGATAAGGATTTTGCGCACCAGTTATTAATTTTGCCTTTGACTTGCTGCAGTAATGGTTCACAGTCCTGAATGGAAAGCTTTTTTGTACACAGGGGGACACCTAAATAGCGAACAGGGAGGATCCCATGAGTAAGACCAGTGGTTGCTTTGATTAGTGAAATTTCAGCTTCTGAAAGACCACCCGCATAGAATGAAGACTTTTGGAGACTAATGGCAAAACCAGAACGCTGCTCAAAATCACGAAGAACCTGAAGCACATTCTGAACTGAAGAGAGAGAACCATCCATGAAGATGAGGAGATCATCAGCAAAACAAAGGTGGGTTAGTTTTGCTGTGTCACAGTTGTGATGATACTTAAACTTTCCATCCTTTGCAGCCTTATTCAACATTAGAGAGAGTATGTTCATGGTTATCACAAAAAGATAGGGAGATAGAGGATCTCCCTGACGGAGCCCTCTCTTCCCTTTGAAATAACCATGAACCATACCATTATAACCAACTGTGAAGTTAGTAGTGCAGATGCAAGCCTGGAGCCATCTCAGATACTGATCAGGAATCAAAATCCCCTTAAGACAACCGAATAGAAAATCCCATGACAGAGTGTCAAAAGCTTTAGCAATGTCCACCTTGAGCACAATTCTTTTTGGTCCAGTCATTTTATGATAGCCATTGACAATCTCAGCTGCAAGAATGGTGTTCTCCAGAAGAAGTCTGTCCTTGACAAAAGCTGTTTGGTTTGGGAGAATGAGAGAAGGAAGTAGCGGCTTTAACCTGGAGACAAGTAGCCTAGAGATTACTTTGTAGAGAGTATTCAAACACGAGATTGGGCGGTAGTCGACAATTTGAGAAGCTCCTGGACGCTTTGGCACTAGTGTAAGAATGGTGGCATTTGTTGAGGCAGGCAGAAAAGAAGAAATGAAAAAGTGTCTAATGGAAGCAGTGACCTCAGGTCCAAGAGAGCCCCAAGCTGCTTTGTAGAAACCAGAAGTTAACCCATCAGGGCCAGGAGCTTTGTTTGGGTTCAGTTTAAACATCACCTTAGTAATCTCTGAGACGCAGGGAAGAGCCATCATGGTTTGAGATTGAACCAGAGAGCATCTGAAGGGATTCAAAGACTGGAACCAATCTTGAGATGACCAAATTGATGGAGGAGGCAAGTGATCCGGGGCCAGAATGGACATAAAGTGGGTGATTGCATGATGGCTCATAGCTAGAGGATCAACAATAAGGTCACCTGAGCTGAGAAGGAAAGATCTGATGGTATTGAAGCTGGCTCTTGACAGGCATATTTTGTGAAAATATGAGGTATTTAAATCCCCTTCCTTCAACCAGTTAACACGGGACTTTTGCTTGAAATAGCTTTCTTCAATGTCTCTAAAGAAATTCCACTTTTCATGAAGGTCTCTTTCAAGCTGGAAATTAGAATGTGATGGATTCTGAAAAGCTTGCACCTGCAAAGTCAATAACAAACTGTTAGTCTCTCTCACTCTCTCTTGTATTTGTGAAAAATTCTCTCTATTTAAGTTCTGAAGATCTCTCTTAATGGTCTTTTGCTTCCAACAGAGGTCTGTGAGGTTAAAAGCAAAGCTTCCGGCCTGAATCCAAACTTCATTCACCAACTGGAGGAAGTTAGGGTGCTTGGTAAGGTAGTTGAAGAATTTAAAGGGTCTAGTTCCAGCTTTTGGGAGTTGGTAAGCCAGGTCAACAAGGCAGGGAGCATGATCAGAGGGCAAAGGAGGGAGGAAGGTGGCAATGCTATCAGGGAAGAGAGATAACCAGTGGTGGTTAACAAGTACACGGTGTAGTTTCTTGGCGATAGGGGCTAAAGGTTGGTTGTTAGTCCAAGTGAAGAGAGGCCCGTGAAACCTCAAGTCAAAAAGATCCAATTGATCAAGACAGTCTCTGAACTCAGTCATAGAAGGAGTGAGGGAGTTGACTGTAGACGAAGAATGCTCTTCATAGTGGATTATTTGATTGAAATCTCCTCCCACAAGCCAAGGAGAAGAGTCAAGGGAGAGAGCATGTTGCAGTTGCAGAAGCTCCACCCAAAGATCTGTTCTTTCTTCCCTTAAGTTGGAGGCATATACTGCTGTGAAGACAAACTTTAACTTGTTTACAATGCTGACTTCACAAGTAACCGACTGCTTGGATTGGTGCAATACCCTAACAGATGCAGGGTCCTTCCAAATAATAACGATACGGCCATCATCATCAGACTGATGGTTAGAGGTAAAATTCCAGCCAGGGCAAACCTTTGCCATAATCTGGTTCAAGCTAAGATCCTTGATATGTGTTTCCAAAATTGCTCCAAAAAGAGTCTGGCTGCTTCTAAGCCAATCACAAAAGGGCTGATGCTTATCCGGGTCATTTAGGCCTCGGATATTCCAAAAAAAGTGGTTTGTACTCATAGATAATGAGCCGGGGGGTCTCCCTGGGCTGGGAGAGAACCATCCAAAAGAAGCTCACGATCAGACGAAGGAGATGACAAAAAGGTAATAGGTATAGTAGGTTAGGGAAAAGGAATACTGGGAGGGTTCAAAAGGGTAGGGTGAGATCTTGATCTTTTTAGAGAGGGACTATGAGGGTAAGGCAGGCCTGATGGGGTGATAGTAGCTGGTAGCCCAATGATCATGGGTAAATCAGGTTCTTTTGAGGATTTTTTAGTGGAAGGTAGATGAGGAGATTTATTGGTGGAGGGAAGCTGAGGATTAGATAGAAGGAAGGATTTGGTGGTGGATATAGGGGCAGGGGGCGTATGAGGAGGGATAGAAGGTGAATTTAGGGGAGGGACAGAATCATCTGATGGTAGAGTAGAGAAAGGGTTGGTTGAAAGAAGGGGTTTTTGGGCAGTAGGAGGAGACAGAACAGCTTTAGCAGTACTCTTTGCACTTTTGAACTGTGCCTCCTTAGTAATAGTGGCACTTTGAGGGTCTACGGCTGCAGAGACAGTAGCATCAACAGTTTTTTCTTTCCCTTTACGACGAGATGGTCCTGAATCATTGCTGTCTTTGTTTGTAGGGGCTGCAGATGAAGGAGGAGGAAGATGCAAGCAGTTTTTGGCAATATGCCCGAGTTCTTTACAATGGGAGCAAGTAGGAGGCAGCCAAGGGTAATCAATCTCAATTTCTACGACTTGACCATCATCTCTAGTAAACTCCACTACATTCGGGAGTGGTTTGGTAAGATCCACTAGAACTTTAGCATGAGACACTTTTAGACTGACAAGATTTAGAGTGTAGTCATCAGTTTCTTTTGGCTCACCAACCAGCCCTGCAACTAAACTGATACCTTCTTTAGTTCTCAAATTCAGGGGGATGTCAAACATATTGATCCATATAGGAATAGAATCAAGCGCTGGAGTTGCGGAGGAGTAATTAGAGGACCACGCAGTAGTATGGAACATAGAGTCCCCAATGTACCAGATACATTTCTCAAGAACTTTCTGCCGGATGAAGTCATTTGGGATTCTAACAAGCATTGATCTGGAATGTTGGTTTACATGAATCTCCAGGCGATGACCTTTTCCCCACATATGATTGAGAACACTTTGGATTTGGTGAAACAGAGGAGGCATACCATTGAAAAAACACATAATGAAATCTTTATGGGACTCAGCCCCTCTTATAAAAACCTGGTCAGAAATGTGAGTTGTAGGTCTTCCAGATTCAGCAATAGAAACAGGAGCCAACCGCTTTAGGGATCTATCAACAGACTTTCTTAATTTGTCAGCCAAGGTCTTTTTAGCACTGGCAGGAGGGAGACGACCAGAAGCTGCAGTATCAGCCGCTGTAGAAGGGCTAGTTTGAATACTTGGAGTGGTAGAGGGAGGAATGTTTGTGGCAACTGAGGGTAAGGGAATAGTAGTGGCTGGTTTTGGAGGAATTTGGGTTGCGGTTATTGAAACAGTGGGAATAAGAGATGGGATAGGGGAGGTTGAGGCCTTGTTTGTAAGCAAAGGTGAGGAGGATTTTGGTTTAAGCACAGTAAATTTCTCGGTTACAGGAACTTCCTCTGCAACAGTAATGTCAGATCTAGGGTTTTTAGGTCTTAGATCTGACAAGGGCGAAGTAGTAGGAGCAACTGGATGCATCTCAACATCAGTAGTAGGTGGAGCAGAAACAGCAGGCGAACCAGAGCTAAACACAACAGGCTCAGTAGAGCGAGGAGTTTGAAGTGGTAGCAGAGGAGACTTGGAGGTACCAGAAGGCAAACGGGGAAAAAGGGAGAGGGAGCAGACTGAGGCCGTGTCAGGAGGGTCAGGCGGGATTGGTGGAGGGGGAAGCTGGTTACCACCAGCGGTGGGAAGCCTTGGATTCAGGGCGGAAGCACGACCACCAGAGAACCAGCGGTTCTGCATTGGGAACCGTGTCAGAGAGAATTTTAATGGAAATGGAAATGGAAATGCAAATGCTATAGATCTTTACGATGGCTATATATTGGCATTGCATTTACGACCAGTAATATCAACAAAAGAAAAGAGATATTCAATGGATAATAATCATATAGCTATTTGTTTTTGTGAAAGCGATGTTAAAATGTGTGACTGAATACAAAAACGGTTCGTCAATATATGCCAAATGTAATGGACCGTGATACTGATTAATTTCGACATGAATCATTTATTACATAATAATGCTTGAAAGTGATTGAGAATATATATATTAATTCAAGTGCTATGAACCGATCTAAGTTTGTATGCAAAAACATAATGTTGAATATTAAACGACGCATATATTATTAAATAATAGTTTCAAATATGAAAGAATGGACTATAGTCCATAGATATCAAACATCTGAATTTTCTTAAAACAAGGATAAAATGAAACCAATCTTAGGAATTATTTACAAAATAAAAGACTATTAATTTATGCAAAGTCATGTTTTAAAATTTTCTCAAAAAGAGAAAAGATTGAAGCAAATGGCAAGAAACGAGACCCATGCTTAGTTGGGTTTGGTAAGATACGCTTTATGCTTGTGGCTTCACGCTTATGTGTGATGTCTTTTTTCCAAATGATAAAAGATTAGGCATTTTACTTGAGAGTATAAATTATCATTTTATTATTGTGTAAGATTTCTTTCCTTTTCGAAAATGTTTCTTACAAAACATGCAAAAGATAAAGGATTAGGAGAATGTCTCCCTCTAGTCTCTTACTCGTGTGTGTCTCCTAAATCCTAATAATCCTAACCTATTACCTATACCATGAAGACTCAAAAGCTCCATTCATAAAATCAAATGTTTGTTGGTAAAGGGTAAAATCGTCAATTCAGTGGTCCACACCAAACACATGCTGAAGAAGTTCAAGTCATCAAATGTTGATTGATTCTACAGCTTTGCAAAAAGTTTTTACTTTTCAGTTTTCATCATATAACGTGTGAAAATCCAAAGCTTATGTGTTTGTAATGTTTAGTGTCATTATTTGTGTTTCTTCTGATCCACTATTGTTCTAACCAGAACATGAAGAAATAAAGTTTATTTGGCTGATTGTTTACTTGTTAATACCTTCAGGTGCAACACTTCTAGGAGTCAGCAGAAGAATTTTCCAAGAGACAGGTAACACTTTTCAATCTTGATATATTCAAGTCTCATTTTCTTGCAACGTAAACCTACACACATTGCGAAAACTTTGTTTCACCTTTAATGAATGTCAAAAAATGTTATCTTCTTATAAGAAAACCCAAAGTCAGCAACACACTCTTCATATATATATGCCAGTGTCATTAGTCACCTAATCGTATATATATCAAATCATCAACAAAGTCCACTTGACCTAGCGAACCACCGGTCCACCACTGACAAAGGCCGGTTAAAAGTAAGGGTAAATTGCATGTTATGGCAGTTGACCAAGTTTTAATTTCAAGTTTTGGCAAACTGAAAATGGGCTTTCAAGTTTTGACATTTTGGCTAAAATCTGACCATTTTACCCCTACCAACGGACCGATGTACTGTTCACTGTACGGTTCAGTTAAGCGGTTCAGTTACGTACACTGTTCCGGTTAAGCAATATATTTCGTTCGTTCTTAATTGATTTGTGCGGGAGTACAGTGACAAGTTGGGATTAATAACATTAAAACACAATGAGACATCAGTATTTAATGCCCAAAAAGTTTAGACATGACTCATGTCACAATTAATGCAAAAGTCATCATTACTTTTTCTAATATTAGTTTATATGTGTGAATAGTTGTAAGAGACAAACATGATCCATCAAAGAAACAAATTTTTCTGAACGAATGTGATTCTGCATCGGTTTGATCTTCTTGATTTACAAAGTTTGGAGCCAAGACAAGCATTGAACGTGTAAGTAATGAAATTGGTTAAGAAGTTTTTTGTTTTAACACACTAGGGTCTTGATTGTGTGCTAAGATCAACATTGTTTTTATATAAAAAACCAGAATATTTTTATTTCCACTTTTTTTAATTGAAATTGCTAAATGAGGATAGATTTATGTTTATAAGTGTGTAGTTGGGAATTCTTTTTGTTTTTTTGTAGATATAATCATGCTTTCATTTGCATTTAATGGGGTTCTGCTGAATTTATGATGCAGGTTGGTAATGGATATTCCCGTATTTACTATGGTGGGTGAGTGGAAATGCAAAGAAGAAGAATGGAAATTTGAACCATGGGAAGGCTGGTTTGGTCGTTGTGTACGTGTTAGGCAAAACATGACGTACACGGCATTTGTACGTACATTATGCGAGGTTTTCAGTTTGAAGTGCACCGAATGCAATCCAATAATTAGTTACTGGATGCCGGGAAAGATGTCAGTGATGATAGAAAGTAAACGCCCTCCTGTATACATTGACAATCAAATGAACCTGGATACATTCTTTTTGATTCGTGGTGGGGATCCTAGTGTCACCTTGTTTGTCTCTTTCATTACAACCGTCAAGGCACTCGGGAATACTGTCCCTAGGACCGATGGTGAGAGTTACTGTGTGTGTGGGAGTGCAACGACACCAAATCCCATCGTAGCGGCTTCAAATGTAAATAATGAGGCCGTAGATGAGCAAGACGACGTTGAAGACGATAAAACAGATGAGGATGAAGAAGAGGAGGAGGACAACGAAGATGGTGCTGGGTATGATGATTATCAGGGTGATGATGGATCTATGGGGGGAAGTACCCTCGATCCTACTATAGACGGTAGTGAAGGCAGTGGCGAAGATTACGATTACAACAAGTGGAACGATTTAATTATTGAAGAATATGGAATAGGGAATGTTGAGGAGGACGTCATTCTCACTCAACAAACGGTTCAACATCCAGGGGAATTCAGTCGTCTATTGGCAGAGTGTACGTACACAAGTCATCGTGTACGTGGGGAAAATAACTCGGTTGACCGTACACCAACGGTGACTCCAAGACGTACGTGTCAACATGGTTTGTACCAATGTACGTACACAACAGAATGTGTACAAGATACAGGCTGCGAAGGTAACACCGATACCAATATTAATGGTATAGACGATGTCTCTGGGGATGATGTTATCGACCGTGGTATTGGAGATTCCCCAAATGGGACACTGAATGATAATCGGCTAGTTACTGCACCTGGCGGAGATAACATTTCTCATTCGGGTGACCGTACACCAACGGTGACTCCAAGACGTACGTGTCAACATGGTTTGTACCAATGTACGTACACTACAGAGTGTGTACAAGATACAGGCTGCGAAGGTAACACGGATACCAATATTAATGGTATATACAAAGTCACTATCGACCGTGGTATTGGAGCTTCCACAAGTAGGACACTGAATGATAATCGGTTAGTTACCGCAGCTGAGGCTTACGAAGTGTATAATGACTTTTCTACATTACATGGTGGCGAGTTGGAGATTCTCGATAATGATGCTACTCCGGTATTCGAGGATTTAGCCAATTTACGAGATGATGAGACACAAGTCGAACTGAGTACGACAGGTGAGACTTTGTATGTCGGGAGTGTTTTTAAGAACAGAAAAGTCATACAACAAACAATGTCTTATCTCGCAATCAAACAATGCTTTTGCTACAAGCAACGTAGGTCATGTCCTACAAGATTGGAGATGGTCTGCGTTGATGGTACTTGTCCATGGCATTTGACAGCTCAAGTTGTCAAGAATTCAGAATGTTTCAAAATCACATCGTATGATACCACCCATACGTGTGACATCGACACTCGTAAGAATTATAATAAACATGCTAGTTATAAGCTTCTCGGAGAGGTAGTGAAGAGCAGATACAGTTCTACGCAAGGGGGTCCGAGAGCTGTCGATTTACCACAGTTGCTCCTAAATGATCTCAATGTTCGGATTTCATATTCTACCGCTTGGAGAGCTAAAGAGGTTGCAGTGGAAAATGTAAGGGGGGATGATATAAAAAGTTACAGGTTTTTGCCTACCTATTTGTATCTTCTTAAATTAGCTAATCCGGGTACGATAACTCACCTACACTCTACACCTGAAGCTGATGGTACGCAGCGCTTTAAGTATGTTTTTATATCTCTCGGGGCTTCTATAAAAGGTCTGAAGTATATGAGGAAGGTAATTGTCGTAGATGGAACGCAGCTAGTAGGACGTTACAAGGGATGTCTCCTCATTGCATGTGCCCAAGACGGGAACTTCCAAATATTTCCAATAGCGTTTGGTGTTGTGGATGGTGAGACTGACGCTTCATGGGTGTGGTTCTTTGATAAATTAGCTGACATTGTTCCAGATAATGAAGATTTAATGATTGTATCGGACAGACATTCTTCAATATATAAAGGCCTCAGTGTGGTTTATCCGAAAGCTCATCATGGTGCATGTGAAGTACACCTTGAGCGAAATATCTCCACCCATTATGGTAAGTATGGTGTATCTGGATTATTCTTCAGCGCTGCTAAAGCTTACAGAGTGAGAGATTTTGAAAAATACTTCGAACGGTTAAGGGCTAAGAGTGCTGCATGCGCAAATTACTTAGAGGAAATTGGATTTGAAAATTGGACAAGAGCTCACTGTAAAGGGGAACGCTACAATATCATGTCTAGCAACAATTCGGAGTCTATGAATAATGTCTTAACAAGAGCCAAATCATATCCGATTGTGTACATGATAGAGTTCATTCGAGAGGTCCTAATGCGATGGTTCGCAGCAAGGAGGCAAAAAGTGGCTAGGTGTAAGTCTTTAGTGACGCCTGAGGTTGATGAGCGTTTTCTCCAAGATTTGCCTGCGTCAGGGAAATTAGCGGTTAAGATGTCTGGACCGTGGAGTTATCAAGTTACAAGCAAGTCAGGTGAGCATTTTCATGTCGTCCTGGACGAGTGTACGTGTACGTGTCTTAGGTACACAAAGTTGAGAATCCCATGTGAACACGGTCTAGCAGCTGCAATCGAGTTTGGAATAGATCCGAAGGTTGTTGTAGGATGGTGGTATGGACTTCAAACGTTTTCCGATTCTTTTCAAGAACTGATTCTACCTATCGCGGATCCGAAGGATGTTGTCATCCCACAACATATATCGGATTTGATACTAATTCCTCCATATGTAGACGACCACCAGGAAGACCAACAACTAAACGGATTCCATCTAGAGGTGAAAACCGGGTAAGTGCTATCATTCAAACGTGTACAGATTTTTCAAACATTATGTTTTGAGTATAAGATACGTAGATTATTAACTTATTGTTGTTGTCATTTCAGAAAAAGAGACAGAAAAGACTTATTCCGAATCAGTGCACACGATGTAGACAAGCAGGTCATAACAAGAAGACTTGCAAAAATCCTATTTAGTTCTCCTTATAAGCTTTATGTCTCCGCGAAGACAGTGTACGTTTATGTGTGGACAGTGTGTACCAAAGTGTTGTGACGGTGTACGTACGTTTAATGTTTGCCATCGTATAACTATGTACATTTTCTGAGAGTACGTTTTTGTTAGTGTACGTGTTTGTTGTGTCTGTGTACGTATAATCTTCAGGCAATAAACGGTTACAAACGGTTACACACATTTGTATCTTAACCGTTGGAACACTTTCGCACTACCCACCCCGTCCGTTACGGAATTTCCTTATTTAAGCCACATCTCCTCCTCAATTTTATCCACGTTCCTTCAAACAAAAACCCTTTCACATTCGGCAGTTACATCAATCAAACACAAAGTCTTTCGATTGTTCTTGCTAACCGTGTGATGGCCGGGTATCACACCATCTCCGAATTGTGTCCTCAGATCACTGGGTGGACAATTTGTGTATTTGTCGTGAGAGTGTTTAAGAAGTTTGTTGCGCCCAACATCTTCAAACTCGGCCTTATCTTGGCAGATAATTCGGTAGTTTCCCTGTGCCGTGTTTGTGTTTTTTTATCATACGTTAGGTTCAATTCTATATAAATCTGTTATATATCATATTCTGTAGGGATCCCGTTCCCGTATCGAGGCCACCATTGATCGTCGCCTTGCTCCTTTTTACATAGACCGAATCAAAGAAAATGAGTGGAAAATTGTGACCACTTTCTTGGTCCGTAACGTCGCTGACCCAGTGAGAGCAACATCTCATGACTACGGCATATGGTTTATGGATCGGACCGTCGTTACTAACGCCTTACGAAGGGACCCAATATCGTTTTACGATTTCACTCAATTCGACTACATTTTGGAGAAAACAGTTGATAAGAAAGTTTTAGTCGGTGAGATGTTTTTTAAGTTACGTTTTATTTACACATTTTTGAAATTAGAAGTTTGTTTCTATTTTTTGGCCCTTGATGTAGATGTCATTGGAGCGTTGTTGGAAGTTGGCCACTTGACCGGAGACTTCTACGGTCTCAAGCTTCCTTTCAAGATCAAAGATAGATAGTAAATGTTCTTTTCACATTTGATTCACTTACACTTTTTAATCTAAACGCTGACTTGATTCTTCTTTTAATCTAATGTAGCAACGAAGTTTTGGAATGCGAAGCACACAATGAACAGGCGTTGGAATTCCAAACCTTCTTTCGGATTCTAGGTCAGCGCAATGTTGTTGTCGCACTCGTCTTCTGGCGTTTAACCGACAGAGCTAATCCTAAGGTTGTGAGTCATGGTCCTGTGTCAAAGGTCTTTGCCGATCCGGACACACCGAAAGTGGAAGAGATCAAGTAGGTCGTTTTTTAGATAGGGGGATTTGTTTTCCCCAGTCTTCTTATTATTAAAGACCAGATTTATATTCAGTATTGTAAAACTACATAAACTTGTTGTCGTTTTCTAATTACTTGAATTTGTATAATAAACTATTGGGTAACTGTACGTATTTTTTATACGTACAGTGTCTACAATTACAATTAATTTGCCAGTGTACGTTTTACTAGCTTTTTGGTTCTTCAATCAGCAAATTGTACGAAACCCGTGTTCGTACACGAAAACATACATATATCATAATTGTTGTCCTCAAACATCAAAAACTTCATTCATTCATAATTAAATGCCCGAAGAAGGACATACATTCAAGAAAGTCAAACTATATATTAGATGCGGAAGCAATAAACTAAAAAGTAGAGCCCGAAGCATACACATGAGCCGGAAAATTGTATGCCTCATCCGTCATTATCAAAGTCATATCTAATAGAAGACACACATCTCCCTCGCGTACCAGTAAAAGAAACACCCTCTGCATCCGGAACTGTACGTGCAACGGCCAAGACATGCCGGTGTGTGCACATACCTCCATGAACGTTGCCAGAGCCGAGGACCTTCGGTGTGAAGCTGGCTTATGTGATACATCACCATCTCCCCCACTGCATGAGCTGCCGCTAATGTGGGTGTCATCGCCCAGAACATATCGCTGTCTGGAAGAAAGTCGACATGGTTGCCAGTACAAGTTAGGAATAAGCCGGTCGCGAAGCAGGCGAGAGGGTTGGATGGAGCGACGGAGTTGAGTAGTGTAATGCCGTGGGCCACCGTTAGGAAGCTGCTTGCCTGGCGGACACCTTCGAGGTATATAGCCAGGATCGCACCCCTTTCCAGCAAGAGGCTGAAGTAGGCCCTGAAGGGAGACTCCGGCTGCACGAAGTGAGGCCATGTGATGAAGTCGTCCATCACTATTGCGTTTACGTCACTTGCTTCGACCAAGTGGCGGAGGGTCTCGATGGGAGTCTGGGATACGGGCAGGTAGTTGATGAGGACGGAAATCGGGTTTGGCAATTGTATTGCAAGGTACATCTCGGTTGGAGGGGTTGCGGGGAAAGCCATGTTGTTAACAAAGGAGGTTTAGAAATAATCTTGCAGTTGATGAAAGAAGGAAGTTTTAGAATAATGTGAGCAAATAAATTAGTGTGTGTGATATCGTTTATATAGGGCCTAAATATTGAGTTCATGTACATGGCTACATTTGGAGGGGAACGCATTAATAAAGTGTCATTATTTTAAAGTTCCTCTTGTCTGACAAATGCAAGTGTACATTAATTGCAAACCGTGTACGTAAAGTAAGGAGATTTATGGGAAAAGATAGAGGTCATTCTATGAATAGAGCTTGACAGTATGCATTAAATAACCACTCCAAAACTTGTAGATATGTGTTATTACAAGTCAAATCAATCAGCATTGCATCATCATTTACTACCATCTCGAAAGTCGCTTCTCATATTTCTAGTTTCAAACCAACTAAAATACGTGTACACAGTAATGTATACCCGTGTACGTATGTCTACCCTTATTACGTTCTCTGACTAAAAGTTTGAGTTGATGTCTGTCGCCGAATTAGGGAAAAAGATTGAGTTCATGTATATGGCTAAATCTGGGGGAAACGCGTTAAAAACCAAATCTCTTTCTTTTGCAATTTCGTTTTATCTGACAAAAGACAGTGTACATTAATTACAGGGATGTGTACGTATATATGTACATTAATTTGCGTTTCTTTTTTTTTTTTGAAAAGATAGAGGTCATTATCAATGGCTAAATCAAGTCAGTATGTATTTACTGATAATTCGTAAGCCTGTGTAGACAAGGCACCATTATCTAACATTAAGAAACTTGTTTCTCAATTTAATATAAAATATTACAATTATTTGTAACCATTCATAAGATTGAGTAGTATATGAGAAACAAGCAAGGATATAGATAAAAAGATATTCATTACTGATAAGCCTATGTACAATTGCAAAGGCCACATATTATAACATAAAAACTTAGAAATTCAGATAATATTACGTAAGAAATCCCTAGAGAATTTGACTAATTCTTCTCGCACACCACCAGAGGTAACATACGTTGCACACATTCTTGAAGGGTCCAGATCTGATGTAACACAGCATCGCGCAAGGAGGCGTTTGAATACCACGTTCCTCAGGGTACGTAAAGGTTGCGCCGTATGTGTTGTTTAACCTAATTCCATAATTTTTTATTTCTTCTAGGAGTTCCTCACACATGTCACGTGTTTCTTCTGATTCCAAAGCTTAATGGTTGTTTGCGAACAGGCGTAGGTACACACCACCCATGTGAGCATTCCCGTCGCATATGCACAGAATAGCGCAGGCCAGGGTTGCATCGGCGTGCCTTGGTACATTCCGCTGTAAAAGTACAATGGCGCCCTTAATATCAGACTCATGGGTAACTAGACGCAGTCCTTCATGGTAAATAGCAATCGGGTTACCAGCCTCTAGACACCTTTTGAAAAAGGGTCTATATCGACCTTCAGCGTTGATGTCATTCGGATCATGGCCTGCCGCATGGAAGTCATCGGGATCACTGCACATGCTATAAATATTAGCATCTTTCAAGACATCCGGCCTGTAGACAATGTTTCTTCCACCACGCCCTGATCTTAACAGAGGTCCGAGGTACCACCAACATTTGTCAGCCATTTTTTTGGCTATCTTGGCTAGCAAATCTTCTGGTAGATTTGGTGTAGACATTTCTTGGAATTTGGTGTTTCAAAACAATGCAATTCCTACTCTTAAATAAAGAACAATGAAGTTAGTTGGTTAAGTTATGGTTGTAGTTAATGCAATCTTACGTAAGTGATGATGTAGTGAGGGAGGGTTGTCAAATCAATGTAAGTAAAGAAATAGATATCTTATTATGAGAAAAATCGACTTTGTGTAAAAGACGTACGTTATATAAGATGTACGTACACATGTTGGTTTTTGAATAAGTGTACGATGTGCAGATTGTTTAGAGAAGATAGTTATAACGATTACATAAATATTTTGAGGATCTCCATAATTAATTACGTTGTTCTAATTAGGTTGTTGAAATAAGGAAATAAGTACTAGGAAATAAAAATAATTCAACATCCAGGGATGATTACAATAAACGCCGATTACCACACTCGCGCTTGCCGTGCTCGTAGATTTCTGTTGCGTACACCTGACGGTAGGTGGCCATATCTGCTTCTTGAATATTCACCAAGTCTGACGTTGGGTTACCAAACGCCAGCAAGTCCAAGAACTTCATTGCGTAAGGCCCGCAATCTCCTGTACTTGGGTTTTGAGCGACCATAACATTTCTCTCATAGGCAAAAGGTTCAACTGAGTACTTCGCAGGCAATACATCCGCACATCGCTCTCACTAGGTACGGCATCATCTCGCAGACAGGCTGCATCTTTGACCATGCAACAGACTCCCGCGTGTGTTCTATGAGAGCGTCGTAGACAACTATATTCCGGGCTCTGAGGTGGATTGCCAACCCAACCCAATGATCACCTTTCCAGTTCATCGGAGCATATACCACGTCGACATCCTTGAACCACCTAAGACTAGGTTCACGGTGTATGTGTATTCCATTGGCCATGTCGTATAGCCGGTCGCCCCATTTGAACCCAAGCTTATTTATACAATTCCTGAAGCTGACAGCACGCTTAGTAAGCTCATAAAGCAGGAAGGAGTCCAAAACAACGCATCGGTTTGCTATCATTTGTTGACCGTTCTTGTGCCACATCAAGATTGCGAGCATTTCCAAGACCTGAAATGATAATAGCATAGGCAGTCAGTGTACGTACAATTCAGGCATATTTAAAAAATGTACACAAATGTACTATTTCAACTTACCATATTATCCACCCACTGTCCTTGTGCTATAAGCATGGAGAAAAACTCGTTGTCCACTTTGCGATACCCGAAAAGAGTGTGCTTCCTGTATATCCAATATTATAGTATGACTGGTTGTTATAGAAAACCAATGTATCAATTAAGGGATAATTTTGATAATGCACGATACTTACAAATTCGGACCACGGAGGACATTGGTTAAGAGCTCTAATTTGGAAGCATCAACCTTCTCCAAGGGGTTGTAAGGGACATTTCCAGCCGCTATAACCACCTCTGAATCTTCAGCTCGTCCAGGAACATCCTCCACGAGGACTGTTGTTTCCTTAAAACCTTCCGGAAGGGCTTCATCCATCTCAACAATTATTTGCTTCTTCACCTTTTTGGGTACAACCGGCGTAGAAATTTTAACTGCTATTGCTTCGACTGCAGCATCGTTGTTTGGTTCATCCTGTAAAGAAGTATTATTATAAACAGCATGATTAAACAATTTCAAAATGTAATGATAATATTTACTGGGAAGATAATCACAATATTTTCTAGTGTACCAACTGTCGTGTCTGCTTCATCTAACCCTGGGTTTGAATCCTCTTGTTCTTCCACCCCGTCGACAATCCCCTGCTGCTCCAACACTCCCTTTTCAAATTAACGTGCAGAATTATTTAAATGTACGCATACAATCCTATGTACGTATGTTAATAACTGTGTATAATTTTAAAAACACGAGATTTTTACTTCCTTTACATTAGCTGCATCCACATCCATGGAGGCTTTCGTTGCCAACTCCTGTAACACCTGCATAATAGAAGATTATAAATTTAAACAAGCCTACACTATTTTATTTAAAAATATAGTTAGCTTACATTCCTAACTACTGCAAATGGTGAAGGGGGATCCCCTAGGGTGCCCTCAAGTACTGAGTCATCCACTTTACTCTCTGCAACTACATTGGGTACATCTCCCGCATCAACCTGTGGCAGTAGTTATCAACTTCATCGGCTATATACTCTATTTTGTGATGTCTGAAACAATCATTACTTATACGTACACGGGAAATAAGAAAGACAAATGTACGTACACTTACACCGGGTTCCTCGGTGTATTCAGCCTGAGAAGATGTATCTCTATCATTATCCTCAGAAATTTCTGGTTGCTCCCCAACATTTGCTTCACTCTCAAGACCGGCACCATGTTCTTCTCCCTGAAACAAATATACCATACACGTCATTCAGTGAGTACACATATGGAAATATACCATACACGTCATTCAGTGAGTACACATATGGAAAACTACATTTGACTATTAGCAGACCATATACCTGTCCAGATGTTGCAGGTAAACCTGATGGATTTTCTACCATCTCTGTGTCAGCAGTTGGTTTTTCATCTGTCCCTCGCTGTGTACCAACTACGACAGGCTCACCACCATCAATTGGTCCTTTATCCTAAAACATAGTATACCATACACTTCTTAAGCTATATGTACGTGGAGAACTGAAAATAATTGATAATGGTACACTTATGGAAAACAGTATGTGACTATTAGCACAAGACATACCTGTACAGAGGTTGAAGGTACAGGAGATGGAATTTCTTCCATCTCTGTGTCAGCATTAGCTTTTTCCTCGGTCCCTGACTGTGTACCAACAAGGACAGACTCACCACCATCACGTGCTCCTTCATCCTGAAACATAGTATACCATACACTTCTGAAGCCTATGTGTACGTACACAACTGGAAATAATTGAAAAAAATATTTGTACACGACATACCTGATGGGAAGGTGTAGGTCCACCAACTGAAATGTTAGCTACTCCAGTGTCAACCATACCTTCGTCTCTGTTCGAAAAATCTCCTCCATCATTTACAGAAAAACCACCTTCATTGTTGGCTTCATCTTGTACCATAGCAGACAAGTTACAGTTATTAATCTTCATGTACATACATTTAAAATACTATATATAAATGTATGTACATGCCATACCTAGTCATCTTCCTCAGAGGAAGAGTTACCATCAGAAAGCTGAGTAATCTCAGCAACTAACGTCATTATATTCTTCAGCCTTGAAGACTTTCTTGTTCCAGACTTGAAGACTTTCTTTGTAGACATCTTTTTAGATGCCTTTGTCACACTCATCGGTGCCTTAACCACCTATTTATTTGGGCCCTGTGAAGCATGGGAAGTTTTGGTTGGTTCTGTCTTTTTGACCTTTGGAACTAAGGCAGCACGAATCTCCTTACGGACAAATTTCTTCAAGTCTTCTTGCATTTATTTATTTTGTGCTTCCTGCCTCTTGAAACACCTCCTAAGTTCAACTACAAACTTCTCAAACTGGGGATCTTCAGAACAATCCTCAGCAGTGTCCTCATTTTCTTCTTCCACAACAGATTTCTGTTTTTTCAAAGCAGGTGCATTCGGGGCTGGTACATTTCTTTTCCTCTTCTTCACACCTACGATAGACCAGTTTAATCATTGATTGGTCTTCAAGGGACAATAATCAGAAAGTATAAAAACAACATTTACACTCACGTATCTCTCCAAGTTGTGGTGGGCGCTCCTGCTTTGGAAATGCAGCATTACCTCCAACCCATTCTTCCTCCTTCCACTCATGACCAGCTAACAACAGTCGCTCAATGTAAGCAACTCTTGGATCCTCAACTTCATCATCCCATGACAGGGATGGAGGACAAATATTATCCTCTGGTTTCACAAGATAGGTTACCTCAACCTACACCAATAAGTTTGTTAACCACTTAGAGAATGTACACTTACTTTTTAAATAATGTACGTACATAAACAATTGTACATACCTCTTCAGCAGCCTCACACTCCAAGATGCTGGATGTCCTGATTGCCCGCAGAGAGGCAAGATGATGGATAGACCTCTGAGTAAATGTCCTGTTAGCTTCATCATCAGGTACTAGCTTAGCAAGGGATGGGATTGTTTCGAACGCAAACAGCTGGAGTGCTAATGGGAATCCATGTAGTGCATAAGACCCATCCTTTACACACCTTATCAGTTTTTGAGCATCTGAAGGGGTTTGGAATTTTGCTATCCTCTCCAAAGTACGGGTAAAAGACACCCTTCCCCAAGGGTATTTGCAGAAGAATTGCACGTCCTTCGTCATCTCAACAGTGAACTTAGAAGGCCTTATGGGGTTATTATGGCACCCTATCACACCATCTACCAAGATTATAAGAGATAAGGCCAGCTGCTTCCACCCATCCATGGTTTCCTCCTCCTTCAGCCAGACCACCAAATCATTCACTGTTGGATTCGGCTTCTCCCCAAACTTCTCCTCAAACAGAGTTTTCCAGACACTTTGACTACCAGCTTTAACCTTTAGCACATCCCTCACGTCTTTCTTGTTGGGATATGTCCCACATTCTAGACCAGTTACCAGACTAAATTCTCTTAATCCGAATTTTATTGGATGACCGCCGAAGACCATCCACATCTCATTCACTTTACTCGTCACTAACTGACGACATATTAGTCCAAGAACAAGCTTACCTGAGAAGGAAGACTTGTTAGCAGGTATCCTAAAAAGGTCCCCAAATGGAGACTCGAGAAGAAACTTCATCTCCTCTTTTCCCTTAAGAACTTGCGCTATGTCAGAAAGGTACTCCGGTTTGGAGTACGCGTTCATCTTCGTCTTCACAGGGTACCGGTCTAGGGCAAAGAGTCTAGGTGGTAACTCTTCAACTATAAGATCTTCAGTCGGAGCCACGCTTGTACTGCCTGCAATTACAAGTGATATACAATTAAGTACGGATGTATGAATTCGTGTACGTACACAGTAATTATCATCATTATATACTCAACATCTGAATTTTGGCGGAAACAGAGATTTCCAATTCAACTTCTCAAATTTTCAAACTACAGATTTAGCAAAATCCGGCAACTTCTATCCCTTTAATCAAACAAGCTTTAAGATTCCGATACACCCAAAGAAACTACAAACGGAATAATATCGGAACTTACCCAATTCCTCCGGCGGATTTCTCGGAGGGAGTTTCCTCCTCGGGGATACTCTGAGTTCCACCTTGTCCTTCTCGGGGCCTTCTTGCGTATGCTTCTTCCTAGAGACTACGTCGTTTGGTTTATTCCCAGCCATCTCGAAGGTTGGTATCTCGCCGGATGTTTCTCAGGTCGCCTTCGCCGGAAAAACTGGAACTTTCTCTTCGCCGGTTTTTTGAGTTCAATGCAATGCCTCAAATCAAGTAGCAGACAATTCGAACGGAGATGTCGAAAACGAAGATAGATGAATGAATTCCGAACTGATTTCTACTTCTCTCTCGAATCTCTCGGAGATGTCGAACGAAGATGATGAATTCTTCGTTTTCTTGAATTTTTTTTTTTTTTTTTTCAAAACAAAAAGTAACTAAACCACGATATGAAACTAAACCGTAACGTAACTGTGCCATTTGGTTTTTCGTCAGGGGCATTTTCGTCATAAAATGGAATAACTGTCAAAACATGAGATTTGAATCTCACTTTGCCAAAGGGTGAGATCAAATCTTTTTTTCATGTTAAACGTGAAAATTTCTTTAAAAGTAAAGCATCATAGTTCAAAAGTGTTACTAGATACTAGTTTTTCACCTTTGTTCTCTTTTTGACAATCCTTACAACACACAATGTAACAGTTTATTAGTCTTTGTTTGTATTAATTCTTACCTTAAAGGTTAAAGCCTGCAACTAAATTGTTACCAGTGGATGCACAAGAATGCCTAAAAATCTATATTTGTGTTCTGTGTTAATGCAGAAGAGAGCGAAAAACCGAGTATCGGCCCTCTGCATGTTACATAAGGCAAATATGAGTTTATGAAGTTTCAGTGTAAATCCACAAGCTATAAAACAGTTTTCAAGTATATATAGATAAAATAGGACAACGGTTTTTCACAGATTTTCTAAACTGTAAGTTAGAGCAACGTAAATACAAGCGAATAACTACTAATCTACTCTTCTCAAGAATAGTTGCTTTGTATCTATATTGCTGCATCTGCCTACCTTAAAGAATCTTTCTACATTTCTAAATTCAAATTGTAAATTACTCCTACAGAGATTCAGTGAATCATCATTCTTTTCTTTCATAGAAGCCTCCCTTTTCTATGTTGATCACTTATTAGTTCACTCGTAGAGGTTCATCAAATCAAACATATAATAAATTACCACATTAGGTGTTTAAGCATCGATCTCGATAGCTGGTAAAACCGCGAATGTAAAAGCAGATTCAAAATTCCAAATCCAATGAACATTTAATCGTATCATGATTGAGATTTAGGATACTGAGATATAGAAGATATAAGCTAACTAGTGATCCTACTTGCTCGATTATACCGTAGTTTTTGGAGAGACTTCCTGGTCGGTCATCCACATTCTCGCTCCGCCATCGCGTACCATATGATGATCTTCAGATTCCGGCGGCCTCCGTCGTCGTTTGAACTGACTTCACAGTGTGTACTTAGTGATCAAAATAGAGCAAAGAAGAGTATTACTTGTTTCAGTCTTAACCGAAAATAAACCGTCTTTTTTTTTCTTTCTTTCTTCTTTTGTGAAATTATCCAAAAGCCCAATTTACAGCTAAGCAAATATATAATTTTTTTTGTAATGAAGTTTAATTTTTTATATATCGACTTAAAAATTTAATACTAAATTTCTAGTCGCTAGAGAAGACATAAATCTCACTTTTTTGTTTTAACATTACTAGTGTCTTTATTATATACACATCAACAGATGTGGAAATAGTACTGTCATGTGAAAATATAATTTAAAAGGATAAAGACAAATGAATATCGTGAAGTAGGATTCAACATATCTCTTTTTTTTTTTTACACATGTAGGAACAGATATCTTTATCCAAAGTCCAAACAAAGCTTAAAAATGAAAAAAATATTCTACATCCATTAATTATTTCAAGTTGAAATTTTGTTTTATGTCAAATTAGTCGTTTAGAAAAGAAAAAAAAGGTAAGTTTGGAAATAAATGTGATTTCCCTGCATTAAAATTTTACAATTAGTAATTATTTAAAATTGTGAACTTCATTCCATAAAAAGTGATAAACCAAAAAAGCAAAAAAATAATACCAAATATTAACATTTTTTAGTTATAATAATAAAGAGAAGAAAAAAAGAAAAGAAAAAAGAGGAGAGTGTCTGATTTTATTTGTTTGTCGAAATCTGGGAATCATCTGATACTCTTCTTCTTCTCCATCATCGATTTGCTACAATCTATCGGCGTCGAGCTCTATTGGAATCGGAATCTGTAATTTCCCGATCCGGCTAATTCCTCATCGTCGGATCATCATCCATTAGATTATTATTATTATCCAACGAGAGTGTGTGTGAATCGGAGAGCGAGCGAGAGAGAGAAAGAGGGAATGAACGGTGGTGATGAGGTCGTCGCAGCTTCGGCAGACCCACCTCTGCCTTTGGAATGGAGATTCTCTCAGGTCTTCGGTGAACGAAGCGCTGGTGAAGAAGTTCAAGAAGGTTAGACATCTGTTGACTACATCGGATTGTTTTAGCTCAATATTCGATCTAATCTATCAAATTGGAATTGGTGTTTTTGAATCTGGGTATGTTAGATCTATTGTGTGTTCTTTGATTGTTCGATTAATTTCGTTTTCATCAATGGAAAAGTTTTGATTTTTGGTCAACTTTGTTATCTGGGTAATCTGAAAGGTGTAAGCTTTGTGGTTGAATTAGATTCAATACTCATTTTCCATTTTGTTGAAATCGATGTTATTCTGAATTTTAGTTGGAAATTCTTAAAAACTGTAGCTGGTGTTTCCTCTGCAGTTGATATAATTTCAGCGATCGAATTTGATAATTCTGGAAACCATCTTGCTACTGGGGATCGTGGAGGACGTGTTGTTCTTTTCGAGAGAACCGATACCAATAATGTATGTCCACTTTGCCTTGCAAGTGTTTATTGATATGCAAATTTGGACATTTGGTTAAGTTGTTGTTGTTGTTGCATGCTATCGATTACAGAGCAGTGGAACCAGGAGAGAGCTTGAAGAAGATGATTATCCACTGAGGCATCCAGAGTTTCGTTATAAAACAGAGTTTCAGAGTCATGACCCTGAGGTATTTCGATTTACTCTGTTTTCTTACTCAGCAGTTTTGTGCTTTATCATTTTTCTGTCTTTTCATGCTTGATCATTGTCTACCAGTTTGATTACCTCAAGAGTTTGGAGATAGAGGAGAAAATTAACAAAATTAGATGGTGTCAAACAGCAAATGGAGCTCTTTTTCTCCTATCGACAAATGATAAAACCATCAAGTTTTGGAAGGTGAGAATTTCCTCTATATCGTTTGTTTGCTTTTGGATATTTAAGGTGTACAATGATAAAGCTGATACACTTTCATAATCAATCTTGAGAATGTTGAAATTTGAACTCTCTGGGTGTTGACATTGTTTGTTGCGTTGCTTATTGTATCTAGATGGTTCTACATCCTTAATATAGTACAGAGTTTCTCTTTGGATCTTTTATATCAACAATCTGTTGAGATGTGTATGTAGACGTGGTTCTTTCCTCTTTTTCTTATGTGAGAGTTTTAACAGGTTCAAGACAAGAAGATCAAGAAAATTTGTGATATGAATTCAGATCCTTCAAGAACTATAGGAAATGGAACCGTTGCAAGCTCGAGCAATTCAAACATTACAAGCTCATGCCTTGTGAATGGAGGAGTATCTGAAGTGAACAACTCCTCATGTACTGACTTCTCTTTGCCACCAGGAGGCATCTCTTCGCTGCGATTACCAGTGGTAGTTGTACTCTGAACAATATGTTTTCTTTATTGTCTGTGTCTTCCTAACTATTTCAAACATGCTAGTTTCAGCACAAACTCAAGTAAAACCTGCATCATAGAGCCAATCATTTATCTAACCTTTTTCTGGGTGATTGCTAAAACTCAAATGCAGGGTTTACGTTGGCGCCAATTGAGTTGAAGTAATATAGATCATATCATGTAGTATATGCGTCCAGAAAAATGATACAATTTGCTCAAATTTACAGTTAGTGATGCTGGACTTGTGTTTTTTCGTACTTGTCTCTTGTGCATTTTCCCGTTCCATGACCTTCTCTACCACTGATTAGGATTTAATTCTTAAGTCATGCAAAATTACTTAATATTGCTCATTTGTAGACTAATAGTGCATTTGACTTATACAGGTAACTAGCCATGAGTCAAGCCCTATGGCTAGATGTCGAAGAGTATATGCTCATGCTCATGATTATCATATTAATTCAATCTCAAATAACAGGTAGGGTTTTCACCTATTGGAATTCAACTTCCTTCCTTCTTACTAGCAACTGCTTTATTTGTCCGCGAGAAATTATATGATGTCACTATAAGTCGTCTGATAAATCATTGTCTTTCCAGATAATCAATGCACCTTTTTAACTTTCTATTCAGACTGACACCTTGTTGATATTTGTTCAGAGTTCTATGCTTTCATTGATAATGTTCTGCTCTTAATAATTTTTCTCTTATTATTAGTGACGGCGAAACATTTATTTCTGCTGATGATTTGCGAATAAATCTTTGGAATCTGGAAATTAGCAATCAAAGTTTCAATATTGTTGATGTCAAGCCTGCGAAAATGGAAGATCTATCTGGTAAGCCGTGGTCTACTGTTATCTCAGTCCAATACGTTACCCATCTACCATGCAATTGGATGCTATATCCTGCCTAATTACGACCATATTCGTTCATGCAGAGGTTATCACATCAGCAGAATTTCATCCTACCCATTGCAATATGTTAGCCTATAGCAGTTCAAAAGGTTCAATTCGCCTGATTGATCTGCGGCAATCAGCTTTATGTGATTCACATTCAAAATTGTAAGTCTGAGACTGGAAAATTTGTTAAGTTTCTTTATAGTCCAGTATAACTTCAAGGAGGATCTAAAAACTTGTATAATCATCTCAATTACTTCTTTATTTCATCAAAATTCGATTGCTACTATCTCTCTTATGTTTCTGTGAAACCAAAACATTTCATTCCAACATGAGAGATAAGTTTCTAGCATCATACCATGGAATACTCGATTATTATTGAGATGGATAAAGCTGCATTAGAGCAAATTAAATGACATTACTATTTTTTAGGATTTGATAACCTGTAGTAGCAGCAAAGGCTAACATTGCTTGTTTCTACAGGTTTGAGGAACCAGAGCAAGCAGGTCCTAAATCGTTCTTCACTGAGATAATTGCTTCAGTCTCAGACATCAAATTTGCAAAAGAAGGAAGATATCTACTCAGCCGTGACTACATGACACTTAAGGTCCATACTTTCACTGTTTTCATTGGCATTCAATATGAATGCCCTTGAAGTTATCAGTGGCTGGTTTCGAATTGTTCGTGTAAGGTAAACTGACCTCATGCTTATGTTTTACATGCCAGTTATGGGACATCAACATGGACGCAGGTCCAGTAGCAACTTTCCAGGTTCATGAATATTTGAAACCAAAGGTCAGTTTCCTAATACTTTGAGTGAGCTACAACATTTGGCGAGTTGATGCATAGCTGATTGGTATTCCCTTTGTGGTCATTTTCAGCTCTGTGATTTATATGAAAATGATTCCATCTTTGACAAGTTCGAGTGTTGTATAAGTGGCAATGGTTTGCGAGCAGCTACGGGTTCTTACAGGTATGCACCGAAAATTAGAGCATCTTCTTTTGTTATTCGCATTTTCAAAAGACTAGGATTCCTTGTATAATCATTCGTTCGATTTTATTCACTTTCCAGCAATCTGTTCCGTGTGTTTGGTGTTGCCCCGGGAAGTACTGAGACTGCAACCTTAGAAGCAAGCAGAAACCCAATGAGGTAAACTTGGTAAAGCCATTAAGAGTAGTGTGGTCTTCTGTTTCTTCTCTGTTGATGAAATGGAAATTTGTGTTGTGGTTTATCATAGGAGACATGTCCCAATTCCGTCGAGGCCATCCAGAACACTAAGCAGTATAACGCGTGTTGTAAGTAGAGGTCAGTTTCTCTCTCGGTCTCTCCCCCCCTCGCTTGTTTAAGTATTATACCCTTTAAACAATTGGCATGAAAATAATAAATACTGAAATGGTAAAACAGGATCAGAGAGTCCTGGAGTGGATGGAAATACTAATGCTCTTGATTACACAACAAAGCTGCTGCATCTTGCTTGGCATCCAAATGAGAACTCAATTGCTTGCGCCGCTGCAAATAGCTTGTACATGTACTATGCTTAACTCAATACTCAGCCAAAAAAAAGAAGCAGAAAAGGCGCATCTCCTTGCTCTAGACTCTGTTTTTCTTTGGTTCCCTATGGGTTGATTGATGGGGATTGCTATATACATCATTACCATCATCATTGTCACTCACACATGACCTGTAATCAGCAAAGGCAAGCAGTGAAGAACCAAATCATTTTCTCTTTTCTTTTCTTTTTTTTCGTAAGTGTAGAATTTTTCACTTGGAAACTACTTTACAGGCCAAGCAAAAAAAGAACAAAGAAAATCCGATTGGAAGAAATCGTGATTTTAGTAAGCTAATCATCTCATATGACTTATGGATGGATATAGATTAGATATTTTATAATCTTTCCTGGTCTTTTGTGTAATCATTGTTTTATTGATTCTTTTGTTAAACTTGTTTCTTACTTTCTTTACTTCTTAAAATAATACATTTCATTTACATATTTTCTTCTCACTTTGTTTATTTATTTGGCTTTTTATAATGGAGATTTATAAAAAAAAAAAAAAAAGAGAGTTAAGACCTCTGATGTCAAAACGAATCATGCCACAAATCTGATTTGCAATTGATCTTGTGGCTAGAAGACTTAACCTGAGCCATCCATTTGTCGTCCTAGAGAGAGCTACAAATTGTAGCCGTAGAAGTGACGTTAAGAGCGGTCAGCGATCACGGAAGTCGGCAGCTTAACGCTATTGTCAAACGGGAAAAATGTCGTTTTATCTCCCGACTTTCAAAAAGTGGTCAATCAATACGTCAACTTCATATGTGGCCATTTAAAACATGAAATAAATGTTGACTAACGTTTGAGACATGAAAATTCGTTAACAAGGCCAAAATAGACATGTCATTATTAGTCGTTAACGGAACCTCTAACGCCCGTTATCACCCGTAACGACTCTGTTAATCAACTTTCAAATTGTGGCCATTTCAAACATCAACTTCATATGTGGCCATTCAAAACATGAACTAAACGTTGACTAACAATTTGAGACATAAAAATTCGTTCACCAGGCCAAAATAGACATGTCTTAATCAGTCATTAACAGAACCTATAATACTTGTTATTACCCGTTATCGACTCTGTTAGTCTGCCCAAAACGACGTCGTTTTGAAAATAATCGAGAGGAAATCAGGACAAATTTTTTGTTTAAAGCATAATCCAAGGACATGGTTTGATATAGAGACAATCGTAGAGCCAGTAATTGGAAGCAAACATCGTTTATATATTTGGTTTAAATCTAAAAAGGAATCATGGAAGCAAACTTGTAGACCCATCATAGGACTAAATGTAGCTTTTCTGAAATGGAGATGGAGATAATAGAACTATTCATCTTGTTTGAGCTGTTGTAGAAATAGATTTGGGGATTGGTGTTTTTATTTGGGAAAAATCTTGATTTTCTCTCGATTATCCTCAAAACGAAGTCGTTTTGGACATACTAACAGATTCATTAACGAATGAAAACGGATGTTATAGGTTCTTTTAACGAATGATGACGACATGTCTATTTTGGTCTGGTCAACGAATTCTAATGTTTCAAATGTTAGTCAACGATTAGTTCATGTTTTAAATGGCCACATATGAAATTGATGTTTAAAATAACCACAATTTGAAAATTGACTAACAAAGTTGTTAGGAGTGATAACGGCATGTCTATTTTGGCCTGGTCAACGAATTTTCATGTCTTAAACGTTAGTCAATGTTTATTTCATATTTTAAATGGCCACATATGAAGTTGACGTATTGATTGGCCACTTTTTGAAAGTTGGAAGATAAAACAACATTTTTCCCATTGTCAAACCTTGTTTCTGACACTTGTGTGGTTCTGGTTCGGTGTATCACGATAGAGTAAGTACAAATTGACGATGGTGATTCAGTGTTCTAAGGTGGGGTTCCAAGTGTAATGATGCTTCTTTTCTTCATGATCCAAAGAAATAGGACTTTGCTTATTACGCACGCTATCTCTTACTTTTGTCTGCTAATTCTCAAGCCTTAGTGGGATCGGAGCATCATAGCCACTGAGTTTGTGTGTACCCTCGTTGATTTTAAATTAGGGAAAAAATTTTAAAAATAAAAAATCTCTAAACTTATCTTTTTGTCAAATAATCTTTTTAACTATTTCATTAGACCATAACCGTAAATTTATGCTGATCAACCCATTTTGATCTCTTTGTTAATCCCATTAATAAAAGTTTAATAGTAATTTTTTTGACCAAAATCGAAATCTCTAACTTCAAATCAAAATCCTCAAATTTGAGCCAAATCGTTTCCGTTGTTTCGTCTAAACTTTCACTGCTTTCGAAAATCATCAACTAAAACTTTTTTTTTTTGACAAAAACACTACATTATTTCGTATAATAACTTTTAAAACACATAAGGGGTATTTTAAAATTCGTCAAACAGTAAATTTCTTTTTCAAAACGGATAGGTTGAGTTTATCTGTTCCTAACTTTCTCTGTTTAAATTGTTCTTTTTACATACTATTTTAAAATTGTGTGTAACAATGAAAGATACATCTATACTCGTTTGACGTTATGGAAAAATGAAATCAAATCAAATCAAAAGATAAAGTTGAAGTCAAGCGAACAAACTATAGTCTACGATATTATATAAGTTAAGTCAACAAGTCAATGATAAAGTTCAACGCGTCGAATTTTGTGACAAAGAAACCATTGAGGAAAATTCTAAGAAAGTTCACTAAATCAATAGTTTTGCCCATAACTATATTGAAATTGTGCTAATATTTCAGGATTGCTCAATCTGTTTCCCCTAGTAAGTTATGTAGTAGATCCATAAAGTGTACGATGCCGTTAACCGGTCGCTCATAAATTCATAACCCTCAAAGTTATTCCTAAACATTTTCATTAGCAATAAATAAATTGAATGTAATACAATAAGGGAAAATTCCATAAAAATACACCAACTATTTTTCTATTACCTTTTTAATACACAAACTATTTTTGTTTCCAGAAAAATACACTAATTAATTTGTTTGCCCATATTAATACACAAACATTTAGCCACGTTTCCAGTTTACAATCTCGTCTCGACTAGCCTTAACGACACTGTTAACGGTGGTAAACTTATGTTAACTATGGTTTAAGTATGGGTTAATTGTTAACTATGATCCGACCCGTTCTAAAACCTGACCCGATTATTTTCATTTGTCTAGTGAAACAAAATCCCCAATTTTCACAAACCCTAAATCCCCAAATCTCATGAACCCTAAATCGAGAGTATGAGAGATATGAGTTCGTCATTGTATTGAGAATCCAAGTTCCGTTTCACTAAAATCAAGAGAAATGAGGTACGCATTCAACGAATCTCTTTTGATTTGTTTCCATCTCTTTGTTTTCATCTCTTTCAACGATTCTTTTTTTTTTTTTTTTTTTTGAGCAAACTCTTTCAACGATTCTCTTAGATGCATTTTTATCTCTTTTAGTTTCTCTGATTCTTCTCTTATTTTCGTTCTAATCTATGTGTAGTCACAACGACCACATGAAGATGCACATTACGTATGGTGGTTCAATGTCGCTGACGGACAACAAGTTCTCTTATTCTGGTGGAAAGTTGGCCATGAATTATCGCATAGATCCAGATCTATTGACGTGGTCAATTTTCCAAGAATTCACGGAGAAACAAGGAGTTGCGAGGGGAGTGGAGCAAGTGTGGTATCGACTACCAAGTGAGGATATTTCAGTGGCAAGATGCATATACAAAGACAAGGACAACGAGATCAGACAGTTGTGTTCAGAAGTAACAGAAGTTCGAGAAGTCTATGTGTACACTGTACATGGTGTATCTCCACCAATTATGGGTAATGTGGCTGATATTGAAGCACATGTGGATGATGGTGAAGATGCGGATAATGAAAAAGAAGAAGATGAAGAAGAAGAAGAAGAAGAAGAAGAAGAAGTGGAAGACGGTGAGCTAGATCCCGTAGGAAATGATGTTGTTGATGATGATACGAGACATGCTGAAAGTGAAGATGAGAACGGCAACGTTGGCGAGGAGGCTGCTAATGAAGGAGCTGTTGATCCACCATCTGAGGATGAAGCTGTGATCTTAGGTGAAGGAGCTGTTGATCCCAGATTTGAGAATTTGTTTGCAAATGCTGAAGAGGAGTACCGAGATTATGGTAGTGTTCCGCAGAACGTAGATGCTGATGAAAGTGAAAGTGAAGAGGAAAATGAAATTGACGCTTGTGAATATCCAGATTCTCCGATTGATACTGATGACGAGTGGGCCAATTTCCATAAAAAAAATGATAAATGCAGGCGAAGGAAAGGTAAGGGTCCTGCTGACTATGATAAGCCTCCATACTTGTGGTTGATGCAGACATTTAATAATGGAGATGAGTTCAAAGACCAATTGTTGAGGTATGTTTTGAAAACTCAGTATGATGTGAAGCTTAATAGGTGGGAGTCTACAAAGCAAGCAGCAATATGTACTGAACCCAAATGTCAGTGGAGGATTTATTGCTCGGTGGAGAAACCTTTACGAAAGTGGATGGTTAAAGTATATGTAGATAAGCACAATCACGTGCCTACGGGAAGAGCAAGGATGCTGAAACAAGGTACCATTGCCAAGTTGTTTAAAGAGGAAGCAAGAAGAAGACCCGACATAAGAAGTACAGATATTAAGGATGAGTTGATGCATATGTACAATGTCTCGGTATCAATTTACAAGTGTAGAAAAGCAAGAAGAATTGCATTAAATATGGTGCTAGAAACTCAGAAGCAGCAATTTGCAAAATTATGGGATTATGAAGCTGAGTTATTGCGAGCGGATAAGAATACTACTACAGAGATTGTTACTGTTGAGAAGGATGGTATACAAGTATTTGATCGCTTTTACGTCTGCTTTGAACCCCTTAGAAGAACTTGGAAAAAATGTTGTCGCCCTTTGATAGGTTTAGATGGTGCTTTCTTGAAGTGGGAGTTGAAAGGAGAGATACTATCAGCAGTTGGTAGAGATGCAGAAAATAGAATTTATCCTATAGCTTGGGCTATTGTTAGGGGTGAGGACAAAGATTCATGGGAATGGTTCATTACAAAGCTGAAGAACAACTTAGATTTGGGTTTAGGAGATGGATATTCTTTTCATTCAGACAAACAAAAGGTACAAGAAGTTGCTTTATTATTTCAAAAGTAAGACAAATAAACTGTTTTGATAGCACTATCTTACACATCTTTTTTGCAGGGTTTAAAAATTGCTCTAGCTACTGTTCTCCCAAATGCAGAGCATAGGGTCTGTGCAAGACATGTGTATGGGAATTGGAAGAAAAAATTTGGTGATCTTGAGTATAAGCCTTTCTTCTGGAATGTGGCATACAGTTACACTGAAGGTGAGTATAAGTTGCACATGGAGGAGCTGCGTTTATATGACAGAGAGGCGTATGAGGCTTTGTTGGCTGCAGAACCACAACATTGGTGTCGTGCTTTCTTCTCCAAAATTGGAAGATCTTCTAATGTCTGCAACAATCTATCAGAGAGTTTCAACAGGACTATAAAAAAAGCTAGAGAATTACCTCTGATTAATATGTTGGAAACCATTAGAAGACAAACCATGCTGCGCATTACTCGCAGGTTTAAGAGGGCAAACAAGTGTATAATGCAATTCCCACAAAGGATAGCAGATGTATTGGAAGTGAGTCGTAAAAATAGCAAAGATTGCATGATAATCACAAGTAGTGATAACTTGTATGAAGTTCTATTGTATGGTTGCGGTCATGAGGTCAGTCTACGAATAGGAACTTGTGTTTGCCAACGTTGGGACCTCACTGGTATACCTTGCAGTCACGCAATCTGTGTCATCAATGACATTCGCCGGAAACCAGAAGAGTAAGTCAAATTTTATTTTCATCAATGAACATGTGATATGTTTGCTATACAATTGATTATGAGTTTGGTTTTGGACATTTGCAGCTATGTTGTTAACTATTATAGGACTGCAGTGTGGATAGATACTTATAGGGACAACATAAAACCAGTTAATGGGGAGCTCTATTGGCACAAAACCGGTAAGGAACCCATTGGAGTACCAGGTTTCAGGAAGATGCCAGGACGTCCTAAAAAAAAGAGGATAAAACCTGCACATGAGTCTCCAACCAAGCCCAACAAAACAACTCGGCATGGAAGGACAGTCACTTGTAGTAATTGCAAGCAAATTGGACATAATCGTGGGACTTGTAAAAATCAATCTTATGTGGTTGAAGGTGCAAAACGCAAACGTGGAAGACCTCGGAAGATACCTGTAAGTGTAACTCTTTCCCTTTTAACACATTTTCATCTCATACGGTCACATTTTCTTATGTTTGGTTTGTCAAACATTTCAGCTTGAAAGTGAAAGGAACCCAAATCCACCAAAAAGGCAAAGAACAACACAATCACAATCTTCCACTCCAGCACCTGCCGCTACATCAACATTCCCACTATCATCTAGTGCTCCTTCACCTGCATTTTCACATGAAGGGACAGCTACTGCACCACGACGTGGCCGTCCACCTGGACGAGGTCGTGGTCGTCCTCCAGTCCGAAGACAGCCATCTATCCCAAGGGGAATTGGGATGTACATATGCCCTTTCACAGATCGAGTATTTGATGTAAGGGGAAACAGAGTACGAGATCTTGGAGGTGCTCCGGCTTATAACACATCTCAAGGACCACGTCAACTCTAGTAGTATTACCATTTCGTCTTTTGGATTCTATGTTGAATTTTAATTATCTCTTGCAATTGTTTTTGGGTTGGTAAACTTTACTTATGAACGTTTGGATTGCATATATGACAATCTCCTCGTCTCTTTAATTGAAGTTCGTCTCTTCCAAAAGTCCTAAATAAACCTCAAAATCAAAGCTAAAGCTCGTCTACGTCATTATCAAACTAGTTAGGGTTTAGATTTGGGGATTTTTCTAAATTTATTTGGATTTTAACCCAAGTTAGAGATTTAACCAAATAACTAACGGAAGTTAACCACCGTTAACAGTATCATTAGGTCTAGTCGACGCGGGGTTGTAAATTGGAAAAGCGGCTAAAAGTTTGTGTATTGAAATGGGCAAACAAAATAGTTGGTGTATTTGTTTGGAAGGAAAAATAGTTTGTGTATTAAAAGGGTAACAGAAAAATAGCTGGTGTATTTTTGTGGAATTTTCCCATACAATAACTATCCTAAAACATTAGTATGATAAAAAAAAAATTACAATACATAACAAAGTAATAATATTTCCAAATGACATCAAAATTCAAAACGATACTTATTTTAAAACATGGAGATATATCTAAGCGAAATTAATATCGAAACAGAAAAAGAATCAAATTAACTACAAAACAATTAGCAAACTTACAAAATAGAAAACAAAGGTCAACAAGAAATAAATCTAGAAATCTTCATCAACACAAAACTACTATCTTTTCTCTCTATATAATACCAAAAAAACAAAAAAAAAAATCTAGAAAGTCTTGAAAATTGTCATTTTGTGGTTATAAATAAAATAACCCACCACCAAATATCTCCACTCTTCTTCTCTCCTCCTGTAACTTGCAACTTTCCACACCAAAAAAGATTCCATCTTTTCTCTTTTTAAAGGTCACCAATATACCTTCACGTAACAAACAAACATTTTCTTTGTATCAAAGACCTCAACTTTTTTCTGATCAAAGATTTTTCACGGGAAAAGGCAAAAAAATGCAGGATCTGACGTCAGCAGCGGCGTATTATCATCAATCGATGATGATGACGACGGCGAAACAGAACCAACCAGAGTTACCAGAACAAGAACAGCTAAAGTGTCCTCGCTGTGACTCACCCAACACTAAATTCTGTTACTACAACAATTATAATCTGTCACAGCCCCGTCACTTTTGCAAAAACTGTCGTCGTTACTGGACTAAAGGCGGTGCTCTTCGTAACATCCCCGTCGGTGGTGGAATTCGAAAAAACAACAAACGATCTGGTTCGTCATCGTCTTCTTCTTCTCCGTCGAGTAATCTCAAGAATCAAACCGTCGCTGATCATCATCAGTCTGGGTCCGGGTCAAAATTAGAGGAAAAAGAAGAGAGGGTTTCGGGTCAAGAAATGGATCCGACCCGGATGTTATACGGGTTACCGGTTGGAGATCCGATTAGTGGTGGGAGTTTTAGTTCGCTTTTGGCGTCGAATATGCAGATGGGTGGGCTTGTTTACGAATCCGGATCGCGTTGGTTACCGAGTATGGATTTGGGTTTGGGTTCGGGTCTACGGAGGAACGATGACACGTGGACTGATTTAGCCATGAACAGAGTGGAGAAGAATTGAAGAAATTGAAGAAGAGAAGGGTAATTTGGTAAATTTGACATAGATGTCTCTTTTTTTAGTCATCTCATAGTCAATATAACAACAAATGATGTCGGTCCATTTAGTGCTATAGTCTTTTTTTTTTTTTGGTCATTTTTTCTGAAATTGGTTCTAGTGAGTTATTAAAAAAAAAAAAAAAAACATTTGTGCAAACTCTAGGGAGTTATAGAATGAGATTGAATATCGTTTCAATATATATATTTATGAATCTGATTTTTTTAAGGTATTATGATTTCTCATCGCTAAATTATCTACTTCTTTTGGAGTTATACTATTGTTATAATGTGAAATTAAGAGTTGACATATATTCTATTTCTTTTTAAGAAAAAAATCTAAGAAAAGTCACCGCGTTTAAATGAGAGTTGTAAATCTAAGATCAGGTATTATAGTCACGAATCAGGATCACACCTGATCTTACTATGTGAACGAGCAAACAAATTGAAAGAAAAGTCAAAAAGAAAAACTAAAATGTGGTCCAAGTAGATGGATAAGTCTCAAGAAATCAATGTAGTCCACTTCTTATGACACTAGTTTGGGTAAAATGATTTGAAATGATGACTGATGAGTTGTTATCAGATTATGTATTAGGATTAGTTTGATTTGTCAATGCCTAACTATATTTGTTATAAATCTCATCCCAATAACTCCTCTTTTGATGGGCCATTCTATTTATATTCCTTGATTTTATGGACCACAATATATATTCGGGGGCTTGTCTGGTCATTTTTGAAGGCTAATTTCAGAA
This sequence comes from Arabidopsis lyrata subsp. lyrata, assembly GCF_000004255.2. Classification (NCBI taxonomy): domain Eukaryota; kingdom Viridiplantae; phylum Streptophyta; class Magnoliopsida; order Brassicales; family Brassicaceae; genus Arabidopsis; species Arabidopsis lyrata. The sequence continues at coordinate 27,290,601 of NW_003302555.1, forward strand.
TTACAATAACAAGTACAAGTAGTGTAAATCGAGGATGAAATAAAAAGCCATGAGGTAAAACAAATGTCGGTCTTAATAGTAACAAAATCCATTTTGTAACAATGTAAAACTGAAATTTCTGAGGTGGTCTACATGCTGTTCGATGATCTGAATGTTTCAAGAACTAAAATCATCAAAAGAAAGAGAGATTACATGGAGACGAAGCGGGCTTTGTACATTGTGATGTACGCCATATGCCAATCACCTGTGAATGATAAACCCAGCAGAGAAGGAAGAAATAAATCACGACAACTACAGTATGTGAGTACAAAGAAGTGGATTAAAACTATCAGGTATACCTCCTCCGGATAGCTTTGTGATGTCTTCCTCGCGTTGCATGCTCGGGTTGTCATCATCATATTGAATCCATTTGCCTGTAAACCATGTGGATTTTTTGTAATTGATAGATAAAATTGGGTATCAGAGAGAGTCAAGTTTATTAGAGAAAGGAACTAACCACTCTCTTGCTTGACCCATGCAACATAATGACCAGAGTCTGCACTCCTGCCCTTGTGGGTCAGCACAGCGACCAAGTCATAGATTCCAGTCATGTGAGTTTCCTTCTCAGAAGAAGCACCTATAAAGTCCCATTAAAAACATAAATAATTAGATTCTTCACAGTTAGGCTCTGACAAGATTTTTGATTGCTTTGAAGTAAGAAACATAAACAAACAATCATCCAAGTATTACATCCAACCAATTACGGCTCTTCCCAAGACGGAAAAGAAAAATGTTGAAAAGGGGTCTTAGATAATGTACCTTCCTGTGGGTTTACTGTGGATGATTCTCCACTTCCATTTGCTGACGCCTGCAAACAAATACAGAGCAAAAAATCTTCTTAGAAGATTGGACTTGATATAAGATCTCTAAGTCCAATAGATATTGTACCTCTGCATCAGTCATTTTCACATCACTGTCCTTTGAGCCACTCTTTGCACTAGTTTGAAGACCAAGCTTTTTACCTTCCTCATCTCTAAGTTTCTGAAAGACACAGCAGTCAGTTGATTTGGCTAACCAGTTCAGGTAAGTTGAGGTCACCACAGTAGAAAGGGCAAACCTGGCGAGGAGCTTCCAGTTTCTTCCGAAGATCCTCAGAGCAAAGATCAAATATATCCAACACCAGCGGATAATCCACTTTCTTCAAAGATCAACAAGTTGGAGACATTACAATAAGAATGTTGAGCATCTGGACTTTTGCTTAAGATTTAAAAATAGAAAGCAAACGTACCCTGAGAATCTTTGCTTTCTGATTACTCTCCCTTTTCCAGAAAAATCGCACGAACTGAACAGTCAAGTACCTTCACGATCAGTAATAAGAGAAAGAAACTCCGTGTCAGTGGAAAAAGGATTAGAAGTTGCACTACATTAGTGAGTTGACAAAGTAAGGTTCTCTTGTACATGCTGGATATGAAGCATGCCACAAGAGGTTACAGAAAACTGAGAGGTGAAATAAAAGTCACAAACAATAAGCAGAGACTGATTACCTTGGCAAGGAATCTATAAGTGACTCCTTGACGTAAACTGCAGTACGGCCAAGAGCAGGAGATGTTTTTTCAAGTTCCCCTTTCAGTCCCTTCAGTAAACCAGAAGAATTGAGTCCGTTCATCAAATATATAGAATATCTTATAATAAGCAGAATATAACCTAACTTTTCTATATCCGAGAAACATGCAGAAAAATCAGAAACAAAGTCTATATTGGAATTATAAAAGTTGCTTACATGTTTTAATCCTTCATGCAAGTGGTTCACTTCATGTGATATATGACATTTTAGAGAATATACAGATTCTGTCTCTGAGCTTTCTTCGCCACTTTCTTGACAATGCAACCTACAGCACAGGAACCAAACACAATTAAATTTACTAAGCAAGGTGAAAAAACCACTCAAGTATTTACATCTTCAGTTGTCAATTTCACATGGACATACACAGCAACCAAAATTTGATATATTTCCCTGTAGGAAAACCCTCAACATTTATATACCACATGCAGACACACCCACACACCAGCACTTTGATAGTATAACACCGTCTGTAACATTTTCAAGCACACCTAATTTTATCCTTGAGAGGTAAAAAATGACAAAGTGAAATGCTGTGACTACAAAATTTCAAGTATTTCCCTCTGTTTTGCGAATTAGTCAGCTAATAAGGATACCCCGCAGGAGTATGGAGCAGGAGTTTACCGCAGAAGACGATTCACAGTGTTTAGTAAATGCGTGATTTATACAAATAAAATAAGTGAGATATGACACTGAAATTTGAAATTTGCTCAGATACCTGCTCCGAAGATTGACACCAAACAGAGCTTTCACAGCATCAGAATCTTCGCTGGAAGTTGGTGCTTTAAGGGACTGAGAAAGAGTGTATAACAGTTGTGTCCAACATTCTTCAGCATCCTGTTAGACATTTTTAAAGCACGGGTTCACACACTGAAAGGTGAAAACTGAAAGGCTTAATGCAACTGAGTTTGCAATTAGAACAAACCTGCTGCATGTGCATTCCATTCTGCAACTGACTAAACTGAGGGTACTTTTTTCGTAATACCTGCACCAAGACCAAAGTTGGTATGAGCCAAGAGCTTGAAACTTCCTGATCTTATGATTGAAATATGGACACTGATGATGAACTAGCAAAAGGCATTTTAGATGACACTTCCATACAACGCCACAGATATATGATGTATATTGATCATAGATGAGTCTGAAGATATATTTTGTTGACCTATTTAGAGTCTATGCAACCATTTCTATTCAAACCCACAGTTTGAATTCTGTCATGGCAACTAAAGGCATCAACTGTTTTGGATGGGGAATTTTTTCTCTGATTTAAATAGTCTAGATGAGCTAACATGAAAAGAGAAGGACAAATATTAGAAAGTATTATATGGACAAAGACTAACCATCCAGAACTGTGTAGGCGAAACAGCATTGACACTTCTATCAAGCTCACCGAATAACTCACGTGTGGCAACTGTGAGCATGTGAGAAGTCTGGTCGACATCATTGCTTCGTGCAGCAAGTGAGTAACTATTAAGAGGAAATTATTTATATGAGACAACAATATGGAATAAAGACAAGTAATACCCTAGGTATTTTTGTTAAGCACAGAGAAGGATAAGTAATAAACTAACTTAGATAATGCAGATTTCAACTCTGGGACAGATTTTAAGCACTGCACCGTGGAGTTCATGTAACACGTGTTGCCAAGATTGACAAGACCAGCACTGTAACCCTGAAATCAATTGTAATGTTTGTTAGTTGATAGGACGGAAACCCAAATTTTCTGAATATACAAACCCAAAACCAGTTTTTACAATGCCTAAAAAAATTGTGTATCTTCTGTTACCGGAACTCTATGAAAACGTGCACTGTCTAGGGTCCAAACATTGTAAAGTTAACAACAACTACCAAACCCCATGAAACACACCGATAAGGCTTGCTTGTTAGACTGCGAAACCGTTACTAGCCTAAGCTAGTTTGTTCCAAATTGTAACCATGGCTGCTAGGAAACAGCAGAATTTAAGGCGGTTAGTTGAGAGACAGTAGTTAGAGGGCAGCTAGGTGAATGTGTGTGTGTGAAGGAGGCGATCCTCGAATAATCCTTTCTTAAGGTGTGTTTTTTTCCATTCGACTCCATAGAGGGGATACACGAGGCTCATATCACAGTATCAGACACGTGCACACTCATAATCAGCAGAGAAAAGTAAATACCAGATTAGTGGCTTGCGCTTCTTCAGGTAAATCCTCCGCAAAAACAATGGCCTTCTCAGGAGCTTTCACAATTTCATCAGCAGTTCCCATCATCATCAATTTTTGACCCTAGAATAAACAAGAAAAAATCAATAACCAATCATTTCAACAAAGCAATTCAGGAAAAAAAGAGTGCTAACGAATACAAAAAAAAAAGAGGTTTACTTCTTTCAATCCAATAGCAGACCAATCTCCATCATCCTGCATCAATCGAAAACGGATAGACGGTATCATCAACATGAACAAACAATATAGCAAAAACAGATCCTAGTAACATTAAGTAAACCCCAGCAGCAACCAATGAATCCAAAGTTACCTTTAAGAGACCACCTTTGACCATGATCTTTTGGCGTTCAGGAGGAACTCCAGTCAAATCATACAAATGAGCCTTGAAAACATAAGGAGGCAGACTAGTGTCGATCTCGATACCATCAAACACATTCTTTTGCCACTTCACGCTTACTGTCAAAATCAAACAAATACCAACAACAAATAATTAGGGTTTTACATCAGTCAAATCCAAACATCAACCATTACCAAAACTTTACTACTAACTCTCCGCAAAATCAAAAACCTAATTATCGGATTCCAGATTACGAAAACTCGAAAGGAATCGAGGACAAAAAGATCCGAGAAAGTATTAGTAATCGAAGAAATCGAAAGAGAAGGAACCTCTGGGCATCTTCGCTGTGAGAACTGGAGAGGCTTCTTGCTTGGAGAGACGGCAACGAAATTAGATTTTGTTTCCTGAAATTTTTGGTTCTACCAAGTTCCGATTTATGTCACCGTCTCTTCCTTTTGGAGCGGGTCGGGTTTGGGTTTGGAGCAGGCTCCACCCGGGGTTTTCCGGTTAGTTTGAATCTCGGTTCTAAATTTCAGCTTACTAGGGAGCCGATTGGTCGTTATTTTTCGCTGTAGAAACTTTCGTTGTAAGGATTTTGGTTGTAGAAACTTTGACTTTAGAGACTTTAACTTTTAAAATGTGATTGATAAAAACAAAACTGTAGAAACTGTGGCTCTAAAAATTATGATTTTAAATAAAATAAATTTCAATGAATATAAACCCAAATTGTGATATAACAACAAAATTCATACAAAGAATTTTATGAAAAGGTTTAATACATTCATATTTCTCTATTTTGTATCAAATGTAATATCTAATGTTTTTTTTTATATACATAAATGGATCTTAAAAGAACAGGAAAAAAAAATCAATTGTAAATTAGTTAATATTTTTTTAAGATTAATTTTTCAATGAATTTTATTAGACTTTTCATATAATGGGAAAAAGAAAATAAGAAAAACAATTAATTTTTATTTTTTTTTACTTTTAAAGTCAGGTTTACGTGACTTTAGAAAAAAACTGAATTCAAAGAAAAAAAGTTTGATTGGCAAAATAAAAACTTTAAAAGCTTTAAAACTTTTCTAAAGCTTTAAAAGTGCTTACCAATCACCCCCTCGATGTCACTTCAACTTTTATCAAACTGGTTTAAAATTGGGTTAAGAAGAAATCAACTCTTTTTTTTTTTCTACACATATGATTTTTTTTTCCGCTCAAAAATATTTTATTTCAGTTATTGATCTAAATTTTCCTAAACCAAAAGGTTACAAAACATATCCACACACCAATAGAGGAAATATAGTAATGAATTAACAACTATAATTAACAATTAACATCAAGGTTTATGAAACACTGGTGGATGCCCCAATACAACTTCGAGAAAGTATCAAACTTCAAACATAAAACAATCCGAGAGGATGTGTATGATAAGAAACTAAAAGAACACCATAATCAAATTCGAAGTGCATGATCTACGATTTTCAATGCATTGAGAAGTTGCTTATAAAGTTTGATGCAACACTCTAGTCTTGTAAACCGGCAAGAAGGTAACACAAGCAAAAATTTTGATTAGGCAATGAGTGGAAACGATAATAAACGTTTCAATAGAAACCAACAAACATCCACCATCTACACCAATAGAATCCGAAATCCACAAACCGAACACCTAGAAACTAAGGCAATTACACCAAAAAAAACTCACATACTGAAGCAACATAGGTTGTACTAACATTAATATTTTTAATATATATAATTTTATATAGAAATAGCTAAAAAAGATTAACATTATATTCTTAAAATTTACGCTAACTACAGAAAAAAGAAGAATATAAAGAACCTTCGATACAGACTAAACATGTCCGACCACTTGTGTAGAGCATAATGAATTTCTTTAACATTGGAAAAACATCATTTTGATTATTGAAGAAATAAATGTTATATTGTTAGACTTAAATTATTTTAAGTAGAATATTTTAAATTTTAGATTGGCTACTATCACATCATTTTGTATTTGTTACAATAATGTGTGTGGTAGTAGCCAATCTATAATAGTATATAATATAGATTATCTATATTATATTATATATACATTTTTGGATGACTTTTAGCAAATAAATCCTAGGGTTGGGTAGTATTTACAAAGAATGTCATTGGCATTTATTATTAATTTTATAAAATTTAAATAAAAGATATTAACCAAACAATATCTTGCCTAATTTGTTTCTAAAAATATTTACACAATCTTTCTATATATCTTCAAAAAAATTTATAGCAAATATTTATATTAACATTTTGCATAGCAATAAAAATACTATTTTATAATAATCAAAATATTCACATAGAAAAATCAAATACACATACAGGAAAAGAACTATATCTATCATCATTTAAGCCGTTGTTTTATTTAAATAAAAAAAACACAAAAAACTTGAAATCATATACTTTATATGATAAATTTAAAATATATATTAGTAGTATAAATTTAAAATCGTTCAAATAACGGTATACTACGGGTGAGATCCTAAAATTATTAGATTTTATAACAATAATAATTTATTTTCTTGGATTTTATAATACTAATAATTTAGCTAACGAGATAATATAGACGGGTTTATATGGGATGACGGGTTTGGGTCGATATTAATAAATAACAGTATATCACGGATGAAATCCTAAAATTAACAATCAAAATACAATTATACAATCTTAAACACAAAACAAAAGAAACAATATTAACAAAACAAATCCAACTTAAATTTAAAAATTTCAGTTATAAAAAACCCGACCCACGGTATACTGCAAAGTAAAATATTCAAAATTTTAAAATCCACCATACATCGTTACTTAAAAAAAAATGTATGTTTTCGTATTTATACTTCAAAAATTGATAAATAGATATCTACATTTTAAAATACAAATTAATATGATATATCTTCAGTTAGTCTTTTAAAAAATAACATTACAGTTTTTAAAAAAATATAGCCCCGCGGTATACCGCGGGTTAAATTCTAGTTTGATGTAAAAGTACATATATTTTTAACACATATATATATAGATATATATATATAAAATATCACTTTTGAGTTTTGAATGAATATTTGTTCTAAGGAAATCGTTATTAATTTTTTATGATGTAACAAAAAATAAAAATTAAATTAGATAAACTAGATTAAACCCTTTTAGACGTTAGTAGTTCTTACTTCTTACGCATTAACCTTTTGATTTGGGACTTTTTGTTCTCTTTTTGTTGGTTTCTTATTATTTTGCGTCTGCAATAATCGCTCTGGTCGATTTATCTTTATCCCCCCGCTCAAAGCTCCCATCAGAATCGGCGAAGACACATAAATTATCAACAAGTTCGAGCCGAACAGACTTTTTGTCTCTTTAGTCTTTAGCGACAATTGTCTTTGTGGGTTTCTCTTTTTCGGCGACCCGTCGCTACAGGCAAAGTAAAGTTACAATCTTTTTTTTTTTTTTTGGGTCTTCTTCATTTTAGCTTTACGAAATTATCGGCTTAATTCAGCAAGTATCGTATTTTCCACTATTTTGAAGTTTCCAACCTCTGGGTATGCCAAAGTTAGCTTATTGATTTTGTGAAAGATGTTAGATTTGATCAAATGTTTCAAGTGCTGCGGCTTGTTAGGTATTCAGTAGATTTTGGTTTGATTGAAGTCTTTTGAGTTAGGAATTGATTTCTGTGGCAAAGACACAAACTTTACGAGTTGGTTCTGAAATTTATCGGCGCTGGAGTAATAAATTTTGAGTCTTGATGTTTGGATCATTCTCCAGTGATAAGTTCACTAGCTTAGATGGATGATCAAAATGATTTAACATAATGGATGTGTTCTCTGATTTCACATCATTTTCTGGGAAATTTTCCATTGTGGTATTCATGTTATAGCAGAGATTTGGTCTGAGATTAGTATGTATTTGTTTTTTGTTCTGAACCTGATGCGTTTTAATTTGCTTGATGCCTCTATTTTGTGCATTTTCTTGGTAGATGAAGTTTAGTATGTCATTGGTATGTGCTGAGAAACTGAAATATGGCTGGTGGTTTTATTGTATGAGAATAGCCTTTAGTATCTAAATTAATTTTTGGCTTTGTCCTAATGGTGGACCATTTATTTCTGTTGTGCACTAGGTCGTCATTTCGAGAATCGTACCAAGTGTAAGATACATACAGTTGCTGGTAGTCAGCAAAAGAGAAGCTAAGGGGGAGTTAAAACTGTGATGCTGAATGTTTGGGCCAACAGGTGGGTTGGGGATGAATCCCTCAATGGATGATATGAACTTAATCCAGCAGGCACAAAGGCATCAGCTTGTTGTAAGTAATCTTGGGGAAGAGATTGATTTGGAAATTGGACCTGGAGAGGATGATGCTGCTTTTGCTAACAATTCATTGATTGGCGGGCCTCCACGGGAACCCTCCACTGGAGAACATGATGAAACAAAGCATATGGTTTTGGTATCTGACCTGCCCAGTGAGGATCAGGATATGTCAAAGGGTCAACCGGCTAAGAGAAAGAAAAAAGTTGTCAAACGGTGGAGAGAGGAATGGGCTGACACGTACAAGTGGGCGTATGTTGATATGAAGGATGGAACAGCTAGGATATTCTGCTCTATTTGCAGAGAATATGGTAGAAAACATCGAAGAAATCCTTACGGGAATGAAGGAAGTAGAAACATGCAGATGAGTGCTTTAGAAGAACACAATAATAGTTTGCTACACAAAGAGGCTCTGCGTCTCCAAACGGCTTCCAAAGATAAGATTGTTGTTGACAAGCCTATTTATGTGAAGAGTAAGTTATTTACATTATTGCTTCAAGTGATTGATTTCCTTCTATATGTAGTGAGTTAAGATCATTTGCAACTCCTTTTTTTCCATCTAACCAACCTGCACTAAACAACCTTTCAGCTAACAGTGTGTTAACATATGCTTTGCATTTATTTTCGATATCTTTGAACTTTACCCAATTCTACTTTTCGCAAATGGATTTTTATATCCTATTTTAGAAAACTTTCCAGGTTTGAGTGATGAAACGAAGCAACTCTGAATATGAAATATTTTACTAACAGATGCTAAGATGCAGTTAGTTTCGTGAAAGAGAGGAAGTTGAAAATTCTTGGTATGCTGCTTTTTTTCCCATGATTTGTGGAGTTTTATGTTTTTGAGATCAGGAAATAGATCGTCTTCTTCGTTCTAATATGAAAGAAAAAGGTTGACTCCTTGGTTTTCTGTTTTTGTCTTGCTCCATTTGATCTCTGTATCTTTGTATGGCATTGCTAGTGCCTTTCCCTGCTTGTTGTTTTGTTAACTGTTAGCACTTTTCCTCTCAATGAAGCTCTTATGTCAAAGAGTGCTGGTTCAATTGTTGAGGGTGCCCTGAAACGAGATCCTAATGAGATTGAATTTGTTCAATCTGTTCAAGAATCAGTGCATGCTCTAGAGCGGGTAATTGCAAAAAATTCTCAGTAAGTTACAATATGCTTCTCATCTTTGTAAAATAGTTTTCTGGAAACCGCATCCAAATCACACTGTTCCATGCTTTTCAGTTATGTCAATATCATGGAGCGGCTACTAGAACCTGAACGTATGATAGTCTTTCGAGTTCCATGGATTGATGACCGTGGTGAAACACATGTAAACCGCGGCTTTAGAGTTCAGTTCAATCAAGCACTGGGTCCATGTAGGGGAGGTATCCGATTTCATCCATCCATGAACTTAAGCATTGCCAAATTTCTTGGCTTTCAGCAGGTACTATGTTTCCATCAATTATATTCCATTACCTTTCCTCTGATTTCTCTTATTTTTCACCTTATTCTGTTTGCCATTATTTTTTTATTTTATTTTTTTTCCTGGTAGCCACCTCTACTGTTCTTTTACATGATTCAGGATTGTAATTTGTTTGTAATCCTCTGCAGACGTTGAAAAATGCTCTGTCACCATATAAACTGGGAGGGGCTTCTGGTGGAAGCGACTTTGATCCTAAAGGAAAAAGTGACAATGAGGTGACATCTTCGCCCCTTACATTTTTCCCCGCAAGTGATCTTTTACATGTGTTCTGATATGTTGTTTTGCAACATTGCAGATTATGAGATTTTGCCAAAGTTTCATGAATGAGATGTACAGATATATGGGTCCTGACAAAGTAAGTAGATTGGCTTTTACCCTTTAGCAAGTATATCCTTTCTGCAGTGATTTTTAATCTATTATATACTCTAGGATCTTCCATCAGAGGAGGTTGGTGTTGGAACTCGGGAAATGGGATATCTTTTTGGACAATACAGACGACTTGCTGGTCAGTTTCAGGTACTGAAAGTCGTTGGACGCTGAAGCTTTTTCGTGATATTTCCTGTTGCGTCCTGCCTTTTTTTTCCTGACAACAAAATGGCAGTAAATGTTTTTATTTTTCTCGTTCGTAATAAGGTACTTCTTATCAAGTTGTTTTTTCTTCTTCAATGTTTTATCCTTTTTGGGAGTAATATTTGTGATTTTGGAGGGAAGAATATATCCCGACTAATATCTGTATTCATTCTCTCATTTTCTGGAACATTTCAGTGCCAAATGTCATCAGCTATACTATTTCTGTACTCATTCATTTGCATTAGTTTTTGCTTTCGGGAGAGAATGAAGAGTTTTGGCTGTTATATCTTTGTGTCAATTACTTATGCAGGGAAGTTTTACAGGACCGCGGATATATTGGGCTGCTTCTAGCCTCAGAACTGAAGCTAGTGGCTATGGCGTGGTAAGGATAGATTTTTTTTTATATAAAAAAATATGAAGAACACTATCAACATGTCATGACTCTGTATGAACTAAAACTCATTTGCATTCTTTCAGGTGTACTTTGCACGACTTATGCTTGCAGATATGAATAAGGAAATAAAGGGACTAAGGTCTCCTTCTTGATCATTTTAAATATGTGCTCTTACCATACTATTTTTGGATCTCTGAGTTTATCTAATCAGCAAGATACATTTTTACCGTCGTTTTCCTCTTCAGATACATTTTTAGTTCTTGCTAATTATTCTGTCAGTTCTAAACGGTCGTAAAAAAACTAGTCCTTCTGAATGTTTGGCTTCTCAAATAATACTGAAGCTGTGTGACTTGTGTACAATATTGTGACTATCATCTTATGAAACCATACACTCTTCTATAAATTTATTTCAGATGTGTCGTGAGTGGTTGCGGGAAAATTGCGATGCATGTTGTAGAGAAGCTAATTGCTTGTGGAGCCCATCCGGTTACAGTTTCAGGTGATCCACTCATCTTATCATTCCAGATTTGAAGTAACTCAAGTGTGTAGCTTTTCTGCCTTTTTGTTGTTTTCACCATCTCTAAGGTGGCTCTTTGTTGATCTAAGAGTTGATTTAAGGCCCGGTCTGCCAGATGAACGGTCAGATGTGGCTTATATACATTGGTGTCTTCGTCTTGGCCAAGGCGTAGAGGTCTCAAATTGAATCTCTAGTTATTGACAATGGATCTTGAATAGTTAGGCCAATGTAAGAAGTTAATTCAGCTGTCTGTGACATATTGTGCTCCTCAAGAATTAGCATTCTGTGAACATGATTTGGTTTTCGCTTTGCAATCGAATTCCATAGACAGCAAACTTTTTTGTTGATGGAGTTGATTTTTGGCACTGCTTTTTGCTGATGCTAACTTTTTGCAGACTCAAAAGGATATTTGGTGGACGATGACGGATTTGATTATATGAAACTTGCATTCTTGAGAGATATAAAATCCCAACAGAGAAGTCTGAGGTATTTATTGTCCTAGAATACTATGGTATTTGTCACTGGCTAATCATATAGATCCCAACTGTACATATGTCGGTTATGCAGAGACTATTCCAAGACCTATGCAAGGGCGAAATACTTTGATGAAGTAAAGCCTTGGAATGAAAGGTGTGATGTGGCATTTCCTTGTGCTTCTCAGAATGAGGTTGATCAAGCAGATGCCATTAATCTGGTCAATGCAGGCTGCCGCTTACTGGTAGAAGGTAGAGATTTCTTATATCAAGCAATATTTCAAGGCCTCTTGTTTTGTGTTTAAGTTTGTTCTCTGCTGTTCTTTTGTTATCTTATTCTAAGCAGTATGGATGTGTTTTGTGCAGGTTCAAACATGCCATGTACGGCTGAAGCAGTCGATGTTTTCAGAAAGGCGAATGTTCTGATTGCTCCTGCCATTGCTGCTGGAGCTGGAGGAGTGAGTTTCTTCTTTAACGCATTTACATCGATACTACAATTTAACCTATCTTTATTAGTTTTCCCATTATTAAATTACTACACTATGGCATTGGAGAGGAATTATCTGTTGCTGTCATAAAATAATGTGTAGGAGTGTGGTTTTGCTTAGTGTCCTAGAGCTGTATCAGTTTGTTTTTTATTGTATATGCGGGATATGAACCCAAAGCACATAAAAGTTTCTTAGATTGTGTAAGAAATGGTAACTAATTTGTATAACTTTGTTGAAGGTTGCTGCTGGTGAAATCGAAGTACTCCGTGAATCGAATTCAATGCAATGGTCAGCAGAAGATTTTGAGTCTAGATTACAGGTAACAACATCTCTCACATTTCTTTCAAAAATTTAAAGCTCTGGCCTGTGATAATTTCCTATTAAGATAATTGCTCTGATGTTGACAGGAGGCACTTAAGCAGACTTATGAAAAAGCTCTTAAAGCAGCAAATGATTTCGGTTATCAGAAAGAAAGTCCTGAGTAAGTTTTTCTCCTCGTTATAAGCCAACAGTTACTGTACTCTGTTGGTCAAAGCTGCTCTGTAGCTTCCGCATGCTCTTAACTATTGTGAATCCAAACAATTGAAATGATTTCGGTCTTGATGTCAGGGCACTTCTTCACGGAGCAACGATTGCAGCATTTTTGAACATAGCTCAAGCCATGACAGACCAAGGTTGTGTCTAGCTAAAAAATGGCCCTGCATCATGAGTACCAGCAGGAGTTCTGTTTGAAAACGTAATGAAGTAACAGTGGACTCTCTGTAACATATTAGACGCATATCTATATCATTATTTAGAAATTACATACTCTGATAGGAATAATATTTTATCAGCCATAGTATGTTAACTTGAGTTATGTGACCTGCAAAGATGGAAGCTACTGATAACGCAGAGCTTAAACAAGGTTACAAGGGCTTCCAAATTTTAACTATTTGTCTTTTCACAGAGAGATTAGCTTTGAGCTGGTTCTAAACAAAAAAGCTACAAAATCAGTGGCATTCTCTAAAGCGTTCTTGTAATTGAACAGACGATGAGGGTAAGTTTTATAGATTTAAGACAAATGGTAATGCTCAGGGTACTCTTAAGTGGATCAAAACTCGGAAATCTGAGGATATGGAGAATGAATGCTTCTCAATGCAAGGCCAGTATCTTGCATCACGATCTCTATCCAGAAAAGAGCTTCAATAATCAGTATATAAGGCTCTCCCGTAGTTTCATGTCCTTGATGGGGGAGCGGAAGAATCAGATTTCTCCGCCAAATAGTGCTCAAGCATGTCTTCTTCGTCATCTGTATAAAAAAAACAAAGTGGTTCCTGAGAACCATTGGTTGCTTATGGATAATCGCGTGTAAACCAAAAAGAAAGACTATTTCACCTTCAAAGTCTTCGTCTTCAAAGTCGATGTCTTCCTCATCTTCCTCCTCATCTTCCTCATCAGCAGTGACCACCGTTCCTCTCTGAACAAGACAGTTAACAACAATAGTACTTAATTAGATATTGAAATTCTAACAAGAGTCCAATAATAAAACGGGAATGAGAAATACCCCTCTGCCACTTTCGAACCACTGTCTTCCTGTAAGCTTCTTCTCCTTGGGTGCTGTAAGAGCAGACTCCGGCATCAGCCTTGGAAGTTTATCCACGGCCACAGATAAAAATTAATAACTCAGACAGTGTTCAATGGTAATAAGAGCAAGGAAAAAAGAATGTGCAGGAAAAGTTTACTCACTTGGCTCGCTCAAGCGCAAGCTCTGCCTCAAATCTCTCTCTCCATGCCAAAAATGTCTCCAGCGTAACAGGTTCTCCATGAGGGACAATTACCTGCAAAAAGAACAGGAAGGGAACAAACGATTAGAAAGGAGACACATATATCATGGAAAAAGACTTGGGGTTCTTTGCAGCTTATACATCCAAAATACTGAGCAGACAACAATACCTCATCCTCTTTGGCGGCTTCTTCTTCTGCTAAGTCAGCTGCATCATCTTGCCCATATTGTTCAGACAACCAGTCCTTTGCTGATGAGACCAGCGTATAGATCATGGCCATACCAAGATTTTCAGATGCCTGTGAAAAATAGCTTTGTGTAAAGTCATGCAATACGGTGTAGAAGAAGTATCATGAACTATTTAGTTCTAGAGAATAACTAGTCATCGAAAACAAAATCGGATAATATTCTTGCTAAACTGTTCAGAAAGTCTGAATTAGGAAAATCATTGACCAGAGACCTTCCACTCTTACAATTCATGTATAAATATAATAACAAGCCATAAAGTTGTAAAAATATTTTACCTCTTGTTCAAGCTTCTCTTTCAAGATGGTGAGGTCACTAACATGGATTCCTCGAATACTGGAAGAATACTCTACCCACATTAGCATCATCATCATATATCTGTTTTAGCTTGATAAAGATGGTTAAACCAAGAATTACCTTTTCACATCCAAAAGCGGAGCCTCGTCCGGATAATTTTCTGTGTGCGAGAAAACCAAAGCCAGCTGAACTGCAAGACAAACTGAGAGCTATAAGACTGAGAATGTACAGACAAATTGAGAAGACTGAGAAAGTACAGGAGAGGTATATGATAGTATGATACAACAAAGGATCTTTGTTAAAGACTAGTAACCTGGTGGAATTGCTGAGTCCTCCATTTCATCATCCTATGAAGATCAAAGAAGACACAGAAGATCAGGAGAATAGAAAATTGCTAAAACAGACGATATTTCAGTTGACATTTGCTACACACTTATAACACATAAGCTTTTCAAAAATCACATACAGCTTGGTGAACATACATACAAACGAAGCTAAAGGCATCATTGGATTATCTAAACAAGTTGAAGGAAATAGATGAATGGAGTGTTGTCTACCTGAGGAGTCACTGTGATCTGAAAGCATCGATTCGAAGTATTAAGCCCACTTTCACTAGAATGAATTTCTGTTAACAATACAGTCGTTAAGAATTCAAAGCTCTCATCATCAGCTCAATGATGAACATACACGGAAACTAAAAAAAATCTAACCTTTAAACTCATCCATAAGTATAGCTTCAAGGGCTTCAATCTCCATCTCCTGTTCCTGCTTATACTCTACAAGAGACACAACACAACACCCAATAATTCTCAAATCAATCAATCAGAAATCGAGATCAATCGAAATCCAATTACTCTCCCAGATTCACAGATACATAGCTCTAAAAGATTCGATGTTAAACGAAGAAATCAAGAAACTTTGATCGAACTCACCCGTCATGATGACTAAATTTGACACCTTTGTCGTGGAAGCTTTGAGATTGCCTGAATATCGAACTCCACAGTGAGAGTCGCCTCGTGACCAAGAGCGACGATAAACCTAAAGGAGACGATCCCCCAAAACGATGTCGCTTTATCTCTATTCTCACTTTTATTTTTATTTTGTGACAAAAACTGAAAAAAGGAAAGCCCTTTCTCTCTCTCTCTCTCCTCGCTTCTCTTCTTCTTCGATTTCGTTTGAGTTTCTTCTCCGAATCGCTGGAGAAAAAACCCTTATTTGAATCTAAAAAGACTTTTGTTTTAAAGCTATTGACTGATTGATTGATAAGGAAGAAGAAGCATTGATCGATCTGAATTTTGTGTACAAGATGTCGAGATTCAGAGACAGGACAGAGGATTTCAAGGATTCTGTTCGAAAATCGGCTGTTTCGATTGGTTATAATGAGGTCCGCGAGTCCTTTTACATCTAAAATCTCTTTCGATCGAAGCTATTTGTTAAAAAGAGAGGATTTTTTTGCATCTCAATTATGATCATTCCCTAGGGTTTTCAGGGTTTTGGATTGTTGTTTTCGTTGACATTGATCTGATTCGTTTGTCTTTGTGTGACAGTCTAAAGTGGCATCGACAATGGCGTCTTTTATTATACATAAGCCAAAGGAGAGATCGCCTTTCACCAAAGCTGCTTTCAAAACGGTAACTTTAGTGATTTAGCATTCGGAGTTTTATGTTTGTTCTATTTGACCGGGTTTGCAAGTTGCATTATCGAATGATTCTTGTATGGTGTTGGTACTGAACTTGTTTATGTTGGTTGATTTAGCTGGATAGCATTAAGGAGTTGGAACAGTTTATGTTGAAGCATCGGAAGGATTATGTTGATCTGCACCGGACTACTGAACAGGAAAAGGATAGCATTGAACAAGAAGTAAGTACTCTGAGCTAGGCTTGCCCATAGTATATATCTGATTACATGAAGTTGCTGCGATAAATCATAAGAAAAGTAGCAACTCATATTGATGAATGTTTGTTACCTTAGATAGCGAGGGAGTTACTATATTGTGTCATTGAGGAGCTCGGATCTTACATTCTTATATCTCCTGCAGTGTTTGATCGAGAACTATGTCTACATATGTGTTGTGTAATATCATCAAATGCTCTCTCTTGCAGATTACTGCTTTTATTAAAGCTTGCAAGGAACAGATCGATATTCTCAAAAATAGTATTAGAAATGAAGAAGCAAACTCCAAAGGATGGCTTGGCCTTCCCGCAGATAACTTTAATGCTGATACTATAGCACACAAACATGGAGTGGTATGATATGCACCAATGTAGTAAGCCAACTTTGGTTTATTTATATTTTTCATTCAAAGTATCTAGACGCGTAGTAATGGTAATTCTTTGTTTGCAGGTTTTGATTCTGAGTGAGAAACTTCATTCAGTCACTGCCCAGTTTGATCAGCTTAGAGCTACTCGTTTCCAAGATATTATTAACAGAGCTATGCCGAGAAGAAAACCTAAGAGGATCATAAAGGAAGCTAATCCAATCATCACAACTCTGGCAAATTCGGAGTCCATAAAACCGGATGAAATTCAGGCCCAACCTCGTAGAGTACAACAACAACAACTTCTAGACGATGAAACACAAGCCCTTCAGGTAACAAGGCAATTCTACATGGTCTTCGAAAATTTGCATGAGTTTTGTAGTTATGCTAAATTTTGAATTCTGTAATTCTTGCAGGTAGAGCTAAGTAATCTTTTAGATGGTGCTAGGCAGACAGAGACTAAGATGGTGGAGATGTCTGCATTAAACCACTTGATGGCAACTCATGTTCTGCAACAAGCCCAACAGATAGAGCTTCTTTATGACCAGGTTAGGACTTATTAACTTCTCCTAAGCTCTCATGTCAACACATTGTTTTGTTAGGCTTTCCCTGTTCTTTAGGCATAATGCCTCTCTTCGCTAGCTCAAAAATAAATTCGGATGCTATTATATTCACCTACTTTTCCTTGTGACATTCACCTAGAGTAGGTATAGAGACGGGAAAGAAACTTCATAATTGGTCCAATTTGAATTGCTCTTCAATTTAGTGGTAGGAAATGGAACTGTTATTGTTCAGTCATGAGAAGTTGCTAAAACCCCCATTTGGATGTGTCAATGACTCGATGCCATTCCCAGTACTTTAGTTTATCGGGTTGTGTGGTTTTCCCTACCCTGTAGAAGTACAGACTTAATTAACCAATTCCACGATTTGGTGGCTCTCTTTATGTGTGTCTCTGTGTGTGCGCCTTGTGGCCCTTTTTCTCACTTAGCTTGACACTAAAATGCAGGCGGTTGAGGCAACAAAGAACGTGGAGCTTGGAAACAAAGAGCTTTCTCAAGCAATCCAACGAAACAGCAGCAGCAGAACCTTTCTCTTACTGTTTTTCTTCGTCCTTACTTTCTCCGTCTTGTTCTTGGATTGGTACAGTTAAGAGACCATTCTCCAACAACAAACCTCAAACAGTTTGTGTAGATTTTAATTGTTGACTATAAATTATGAAAATTTGGAAAGAGGTTTTTAATGTTAAAACAAAAATTACGAGACTTTGGAAGGTACTTTGGATCCAACTCACCGTCATTTATTACCAAATTTGACACCTTTGAGATCAGATGTCTGAATATAGAACTAGACAGTTGCCTCGTGGCCTAAAGAGCGACGTAACGCAAAGATAAATAAACCTAAAAGAGAGGACAAAAATACCCCAAACGGTGTCGTTTGTTTCTGAAGTTACTCACTTCTTGTAGTTAGAGTTCTCTCACCTTGGATGTGCTTTTTTGACCTCCTCTTCTCTCTCGGTCTCTCTCTCTCCATCCAAAACCAGCCCTTTCTCTCTCCTCTCTCCTCTCTGCTGCTGCTCTCTGTCTTCCATTCACTAAACCGCCGGAGCAAAAACCCTTTTCTCAGAACCAAAAGAAGAATGCGGTCTTGTCTTAATGCTATTTGATTCATTGACAGATAGAAACCTCCTAACAGGTATCTGGATCTCTGCTGCTTCTTCTCAGATCTCTACTGTTTTTAACCAGCTTAGCTATTTGTTTTCAACTTGCGAGTTCTTTGTTGCATGTTCTGTCTTTTAAGATTTTTCCATTGATTTTTGTTGGTTGCAGGATTCAAGAAGGGGCATACTTTTGTTTAGTGAAAGAAAGTCACTTCATTGAGATTTCCAGATTATAAAGTTTTGATTTTTAGGTCAGTTGGGAAGTTTTTGTGGCACTTCCGTCTCTTTTGTGTTCTGTCTTTTGAGAGTTTGTGTAATGGAGAGTAATGATGACCAAAACTTGGAGGCTATTAATGCGTCAGTAGGTAGATTGGTATGGGTTCGTCGCCGCAACGGGTCTTGGTGGCCTGGACAGACTCTGGTTCATGACCAAGTTCCTGACAACTCTTTGGTTTCTCCAAAAGTCGGCACTCCAATAAAGCTTCTAGGTCGTGACGATGTTAGCGTGTGAGTATACTCTTTACTCTTCTCTCTTCCACAATCTCATTCTCTTTGCCCTTGGTTAAAAGTGTTTTTCTTTATGACTCTAGGGATTGGTATACTCTTGAAAATTCCAAGACGGTGAAGGCGTTTCGTTGTGGAGACTATGATACTTGCATTGAGAAGGCAAAGGCGAGCTCTAGTAAGAAGAAGACTGGCAAGTGTACTCGCCGAGAAGATGCCATTAACAATGCTCTTGAGATTGAGAATGAACATCTTGCAAAAGAAGAAGATAATTTGTGTACTTTATCTGGTGAGGAAGATTCTAAAAGGTGTCTTTCTGGCAATGAGGATGAGGATTTGGGATCCTCTGATTCAGGAGAGACTGAAGATGAATTGGACTCAGCGCCAGAGCAATTGCAATCCAGTATGTCTTCCCAAGAAATGAATAACGTTGGAGCTTCTAAAGTGCAGCCAAAGAGAAGAAGAACACCAAATGACTCGGAAGATGATGGGACTGAAGGAGTCAAGCGAATGAGAGGGCTTGAGGATATTGGGAAAGAACAGGCTGGTGCTATAGTCGAGCATAAGCAAGAATTGGGTTTGATCTGTGCTGTAAGTCTCAGTGATTCAGTGTCGAATGGAAATATTATTGCAAATGGGAACAAGGTGTGCTCCCCGTCGTCATCACTAAAAAGAAAAAGGGCACAAGTCTTAAATGCTCATGAGTGGTCTAAAAGGAAAAACCGACGCCGGCAATTGACAAAGGTGTTAGAGAGTACAGCTATGGTCTCTGTCCCTGTTACCTGTGACCAGCTTGTCAATTTGGATTGTGAAGGGATTTATGACAGCAAAGTACCAGGAATGGAGTCTGTTGAATCCATGAAAAGCGTATCTGTTGTAATCAACAATAACTCGGACAGCACCGGGATTTCATGTGAGGATGCTTATGAAAATGTTGTCGGAGCCTCCCATAACAACAAGGCAAAAGACAGTGAGATTTCCAGCATATCAGTTTCCGCAGAGGATGATTTTTCTGACAGATTATTTGATGTTCCACTAACTGGAGAAGAAAACCACTCAGAAGGTATAAGTGGTTAAACCTCTCTTAAGTGTTTGTTTATGTTTGTTTCTACATGTTATGGCTGCTCTAGTTTCATGAATCTGCATATCTCCTCTTCTGGGAAGTAAAGGAACAAAAGCTTGTTATTGTCATCAAGTTAATCTGGTCACATGATAGACTAAAGAGGTTAGATGACCCCTTTCTGGAGAAAACTAAACAGCTTTGGTGTTTCTTTAGTCTAAAGTTCTTCTCAATGTTGGACTTGTTTAGTTGTTTTGTAGATAAATTGCATTCTTTATATTTTTGGCCTTGACTTGTTTTATGAGTAAATTGCTTCTGCATTCAAAATCTGCTATTAGTGTGTTTTCTCCACCTTCTTAGGATCCAAAGGTTTGTTCTCTTTAGTTAGATCTAATTTGGTGGTTTGCTCTTATAGCAAAATCATTTGCCTATATTTTGGTTTGTGCACACTGTCATTTATGCTGACGTCCATTGTTATATTTTAGGCTTTCCGGAAACTTGTAGAATCTCCTCATCAAGGAAAGCTCTTGTTACTGATTTAACCAGGTGGCGTGGTCGGAGTAGTCACAATGTGTTTGTTAAGAATGAGGGAAGTAATGGATCAGCTTGTACAAGTCCACCAGCTTCAGAACCTGTCAACTGTAATTTGAGCGGGATTGAGAAGAGCACTTCTAAGTGGAAGCTAAAAGGAAAGAGAAACTCTAGGCAGATGAGTAAGAAACAAGAAGAGAGAAGAAATGTGTACGGTGAAGAAGCTAATAACAACAGTTGTACGCCTCATTCTGCGCTGTACGAGGTGAAAATTGAGGTAAAAGCAAACTATAACAAACCCCGTGTTCCGCTGGTGTCTCGTATGAGTGAATTGAATGGCAAAGCTATTGTTGGGCATCCTTTAAGTGTTGAAATCTTGGAAGAAGACTACTCCAACGGTATGGTGATGCCTCAAGTTGTTGTGAAGGCGAAGTCATTGTCCAAAAAGAATGGCAAGAAGAGGAAGTCACGTGGTTTTTCATGGAATTCAAAGAAGAAATCGTCTTCCCTTTCAGTAAAGACGAGGCGGCTCTCTACTCTAACGAGCCAGAGGTTGACGGAAAGAAGCAAGAAGCAGACAACAGAAAAGGCAAAGGAAACGGTTGTAGCTTGTATACCGTTGAAAGTAGTTTTCAGTAGGATAAACGAAGTGCTGAAAGGCTCAGCAAGACAAACACAGCACCGAGCATTGCCATCTGCAGCCAAAGTATGAGAGAGTGAGAAGATAAATTTTTGGCTGGCTTTACGTTTTTTGTTTTTGTTTTGCCTTCATCGATCTGCCTGGGTTTTGAAGCATAAACTGAGATGAAAATAGGCTGCTGCTTTGAAGAAGTTGGAAGTGAGTAAATGTAAATATATCAGTAGTTAGTGGTTGAGGTGTAAAACTGAGATTAGGTGGGAGGGATGAGAAGATTGATGCTTAGAAAGAATTTTGCTTGTTTCAGATAACTCATTATTGTTTGTTTGTTTTTTTGTACTCTCAAGTTCTCTTGTATCGATGAGGATGAAAGTATTTTCTTTTTCTTGCTATGTGTTTATCATTCTGTTTCAGAAAGTTCACCGAATCATTGATCACTTAGAAACCCTTACAAGAGCAAACTCTTAATAATAAAAGTGACTGGTGACATTTTCAGTTCAGTGTCAATCTTGACATCAAAGCCAAAACTCCTTACATGACTTTTTGCTGTTACTTGTTTGATGTGTGTTGTTGGCTTCAGGTACAAGAAAAGATGGAGAGGAAACTCTACAGTCTAAACTCTAAACTCTATAGAAAAGAATGATAAACTTTATTTTTGAAAAGAGACAAATGAAAACATTGATCAGAATATTATTATTACATTCCAAAAAGAGAAATCTATACTATATAAAAGTCGAGGCCATAAGCTTCTGAGGCTGTCCACGTGGGATTTTAAACGACCAATCATGGTTGCACATGTCATTAATTAGCATTTTTAGCTATCATATTAGTTAACATTTTTTAATTATAATATTTTCTATATTAAGATATTTATGAAAAGGAAAAAACAATATATATGTAAAGAAGAGAATGTCAAATGTTTGAAAAAAACATATGATTTTTTTTGGGTTTAAAATGAAAAGGAAAAGGCTAATAATGAAAAGGAAAAATTCTACTTAACAAAAAAAAGGAAAAAAAAAAAAACAAGAAGGTTTCTAAATGCTAAAGCATTGGTTTTATGTATAAATATCGTTCTATAATTTAGAATGGAATACAGAAAGAGAATAGTTTATATTCTTGAAAAAAAAGGAGAGCTTAAAGAAGAGGGTCTAGGTTTAAAGGATGAGCGAGATGTTATTTTTTACTCTGACCATCAAACTGAAGAAGCAGCTCAACCTCAGTTTGTAGAAACCTTTGAAGAAGAAGATCTAGGTTTTGACTTTGGGGATGAACAAGAGCTTAACTTTATCTATGAAGAAGCAGTTCCATCTCAGCTTGGAGAATTTTTTTTTTTTGAAACAAAAGCTTGGAGAAGTTGTTTCATTCTACGGGTTGTCACGCTTATTGGTTGAGAACGATGTTAGCTTTGACTTTGATAATCAAATAGTGATGTCGTCGGTGAAAATGACATGTAAACTATTTGTTTGGAAGAGTTTGACTATGGAACAACCGAACAAGTATTGTGACTTTACCGTGTGGACACGAGTTTGACGAGGAGTCTTATAGTGTGGTGTGTGAGAAGTCATGCCTGTCCATTTTGTCGACCAATCTCGATTTGCTATTTTACAAAAATCTAAAATATAGAAAATTAGTAGAATCTTAAAAAAAGTTAAGTAGTGATTATATTGGGATTTTAATCGACCTATCTCGATTTGCCATATCACTAATTAACATTTTTTGTCATCTCATTAATTAACATTTTTTAAATTCTACTATTTTCTATATTAATATTTATAAAAAAGGAAAGAAAAAATAATATATACATGTAAAGAAGAAAATTGTAAACTTTTTAAAAACAACTTATGAAAATAAAAAAATGTCAAATTTAGTTATTAGTATATATATAAAAAAAATAATTTCATAATTCGAGTTAAGAAAATTTAAACAAGTGAAATGTAAACTTCTTGAAAACATCATATGAGAATAAGAAAAATCTCAAATTTAGTCAGGAGAATATATAAAAAAGAATTCATCATTAGAATTAGTAAAATTCCCTCATTCTTAAATAATGTAGTTAATTGGAATTGGAAAGATCTTAAAAGACAAATTTAGTTATTAGTACATTTTGTTTTTGGACAACTTGTTATTAGTACATATAAAATGCATTTCATACTTAGAATTAGGAAAATTTAAAGAAGAAAAATGTAAACTTCTTCAAAACATCATATGAAAATAAGAAAAATCTCAAATTTAGTTATTAGAATATATTAAAAATAATTTCATAATTAAAATTATGAAAAATTTCATGATTCTCAAATAATGTAGTTAATTGGAATTGGAAAGAGCATAGAAGACAGGAAAATTATGAAATAATTTATGTAAAAGCTTTTTTTTTTTTAACTTAATATTAGATGAAGAAATATTCTTAATTCTAATGTAGTGATTGAGGGTATTTTAGAAAATTTTGTCGGATATTATTGTTAATAGGAAAGTATTATAATTTATAACAAAAATGTCAAATTTAGTTATTAGTATATATAAAAAAACAGGTCATAATTAGCATTAGGAAAAGAAAAAGTTAAACTTCTTCAAAACACCACATGAAAAATAAGAAAAATCTCAAATTTAGTTATTAGAATATATAACTGGTAGAAATTTGAAGTTGTTTGAACAAAATGAAAGATCATTTTATCACTTTGTGGCGCTTAAAATAATTACAAAAGATATTTGTTAGAAAACATATTGAAAATATTTTATTGTGTAAAACAATGTAATAAAAAATGGGAAATTGTTAAAAATACCCCTTTTGGTGTGCCCCTTTTCAAAAATGCCCCTTTTAGATGTCAATTTTCAAAAATGCCCATTTTTAAATCTGAAATTTTTATAAAGTTTTATTAGGTTTATAAGGTACTTATGGATTGTAACTACTACTTGAAGACTCGATCCAAATATTTATAAGGTTTTATAAGGTGTTTTTACAGGTTTTACAAGTTATTTTAAAGGATTTTTAAGGTTTTTCAAAGGTTTTACAAGATATTTTAAAGGTTTTTAAAGGTATTTAAAATGCATTTATAATGTATTTATAAAGTATTTATAAGATTTTAGATACATAGAAATGTAGTTTGTGTTTGTTTTAATAATATTATATACATATTTGGGTAAGTCTTATATTTTTAAGAGCATTTTTTATAAGGTTTAAAAAAAAGGGTATTTTTGAAAAGTGGCATTGAAAAAGTGGCATTTTTGCAAAAGCCCCATAAAAAATTAAATAAAAGTTTTTTGGCAAGTAATTATCTTGATTTGGAATAGTATCTTTTTATGATAGCATAAAAATTTCTAAACATATAAAGAGTTCCCATTTTGATTATAATCTATATTTACTATGGCATAAAAATGATAATGAAGATAGTAACACCAATATGATATGACTTCAAAGACCAAATTAGTACCAATAGAGGCTAATAAATCAAAATGATTAAAAATACAAATATATTATAACACATAAATTATTGACAATTGTTAATCAACTATATTTTAAATTTATGTTATAGTTTTCTTAGTTGTGTATTTGAAATAGAAATATAGGCTCAATAGTAATTTAAGAAAATTTAGAGACTCAAACGCTATAATACATCATATTTCTAATACGTTTTATACTAAAGTTATTTTATACTAAAATTATCTTCAAAACTTTTATTTTACTATATCAAATTAAATTTTAAACAACATTAATGATACTAAAACTATAAATAAATGAACATTTATGTTTGAAATAATAATTAAAAAACATGATAGTATTTTTGCATTACTGTATGTCAATGTATATTTATATAAATGAAAATTAAGGCCAAAAATATATTAAACTAATCAATAAAAACAAACCCCCGCTAAAAACATTATAGTATTTTTGCATTACTGTATGTCAATGTATATTTATATAAATGAAAATTAAGGCCAAAAATATATTAAACTAATCAATAAAAACAAACCTCCGCGTAGCGGGGGTTAATAACCTAGTTGTCAATATCGAAAGTTCTCTTCAATTAAAACAAATGTACGAAATGAAATAAAAAAATTAGAAGAAAATCTAAAATAATTAATATTTTTAACTTTCCTTTTCAAAAACCCGAATGTTATCTTAAGTATGTGTTTTTGAAAAGAAAAGTTGAAGAAGTTTTAGCAACCGCATTACCAACTTATGTTATGTCGAGCTTCAGACTACCGAAAACAATCACTTCTAAACTTACTAGTGCGGTTGCTAAATTTTGGTGGAGTTCAAATGGAGATTCGAGAGTTACGGAAAATTTGCGGAGAAGGGGAATTGATTGTGATATTGGTTGTGCTAGATGTGGCGAACTAGTGGAAACAATCAATCATACACTCTTTCAGTGCCACTCGGCACGACAGGTTTGGGCACTCTCTCAGATTCCTACAGCAATGGGAATTTTTCCAACGGAGTCTATTTTTGCAAATTTGGACCATTTATTTTGGAGAATACCTTCGGAATTTGACTCTTCAGCCTTTCCATGGATTATCTGGTATATATGGAAAGCAAGGAATGAAAAAATATTTGAAAACATTGATAAAGATCCGTTAGAGGTATTACGGTTAGCGGAAAAAGAAGCACAATTGTGGCAGTCAGCCCAAATTGAGCTTCATCATGAAACTCATAGTACTGCGGAATTGGTTAATCGTTCTCGAGTGGGGAATACTTCACTTGACTCGAATTATTCTGGATATCGTTGCTTTGTAGATGGATCGTGGAAAAAAAGTGATAAGTTCTCCGGTACAGGATGGTTCTGTACATCATCAAACGGAGAGCCGCCAACCATGGGAGCTGCAAATCTTCGTCGAAGTTTATCTCCATTACATACCGAGTTCGAGGCCCTTCTCTGGACGATGAAGTGTATGATTGGTGCAGATAATCAAGAGGTAGAGTTCCTTACAGACTGTTCTGATATGGTGAAGATGGTGTCTTCTCCAACCGAATGGCTGGCGTTTTCAGTGTACTTGGAGGAATTCCAGAGCGACAAGGAAGAATTCTCATCCTTCTCTTTATCTTTAATTTCTCGCAATGCTAATGTAAAAGCGGATCATCTGGCACGAAAAATTCGTACAAAACCGCTTCATATCACATTTGTAAACAACATTCCTTAGGAATGACTCTTTTGAGCTCTAATTAATTTCGGATGACAAAAAAAAAAAAGATTACTTTTTAAAGATTTTCTTCGGTTTGTTTTTATTTTTATTTTGTCTAGTGATATGAATGAAGGAGATAAAATTACAGTGATGCTTTATATTTATCAAATGTATATTTAGTGTTCTAAAATTCGGTCAATACAGCCATATATACAGTTGTTTAACACGGTAACAACTATACGGTCCATATATACGGCGATTATACACCGTATATATGGTAAATTCCGCATATACGGCGCTTTTTTTAGAAAGGCTCAAAAACTAAAATTATGTCAATAATTAATGTTTGGAAAATTCTTCAGTAAGCCCTATATAAGTAAAGATCATAAAAACCCTAAACGGGAAAAGCTCACAGTATCAAAAGAAATGAGGAGAAAAAAAAAGAACCCTAAATTGAAAACCTCCAAAAATGAGAAAACAAAGAGGACGGAAGAGATAAAGAAATCACCAGAGTCTCCTCCTCAGACTCCGACGACGTTTTCTTCGTTGCCGTATGACCTCGCTCTCAATTGTTTGGCTCGTGTCTCGAGATTCTATCAATGGTCTCCAAGATTCCGATCTCTCATGGCTTCCCCTGATCTCGAGGCAACAAGAACTTGCATGGGAATAACAGAGAATTACCTAGTTGTCTGCTTAGACCGTGGTAAGCATAAAGATAGTTGTCGCTGGTTCACACTTGCACCAATTCACAAACAAGAGAAGTTACTTCCCATCCCTTCGTTTCCTTATCTAAATCCAAAATACTCAACTGTTGTCTCAATGGGTTCAGAGATTTACATTATCGGAGGTGATGGTCAAAAGTATGGCAAACGAGTGTTAGTTCTCGATTGTAGATCTCCTTATCAACGGCGTAGACTGTTGGGATACAATCCAAGTCCCACATCGGAAGTTTGATGGGACAATTAATAATATATAAAGGGTTAGGGCCAATCCACTAAGGGCTTGACTGGTTTAAACGCAGCGGTTGCGGTTGCGGTTGCGGGAGTTTGCGGAAGCGGGCGGTTGCAGTTTCAAGCGTTATTTAGCGTTTTGACCGACTGGTTTAGCGGTTGAAAACGGATGCGTTTGCGGGAGATTTACGACTGGTTGATCAGCGGGTACGATAGCGGTTAAACCAAAGTTTACCAAAATAAATTTAATATATGATTACAAAAAATTATAAAACACCGGAAACTATAATTATAAAAAGTATAAAAATTTTAAACATGATTAATTAATGATTAAAAACCATAAATAATTATTCAAATAAATTTTTATATTGAAAACAAAAATAATTATTAATATTAGAAAATTAAAGTTAGATAATTATTATTTTTTTAGAATTAACGTGAATATAAATAAGACATGATAATATATATTTTAATTTATTTATTTTCCTTTTTTAGTTTCTTTCTTTTTTTAAACCAACCGCAACCGCCCACAACCGCAAACGCTTGCGGGAAGGAGCTTTTGAAATCCAGCGATTTCGAGCGGTTCGAAGCGGTGTGGAACGATTTCTGTGATTGGTACCAACCGCTAACAACCGCAACCGACCGCTAACAACCGCTAAGCGGGTGCTAGCGGGAGAACCAATAAAGCCCTAATTGCCAATTGGTTTTTAGTTGGAAGCCCAGAATTAGCCCAAATTTAACATAGACTCCCCAAGATGCGTGTACCTAGAAGAACTCCAGCGGTTGATGTAATCAATGGTAAGATCTATGTGATTGGAGGCTCCATGTCCGATAATATTGACGATTGGGGAGAGGTTTATGACCCAAAGGCACAAACTTGGGAGCCAGTATTGCCCACAACACAAGATCTCACTAGTCAAATGAGTTTGGTTCCAGGTAATAACTTGGTAATGGGTGGCAGAGTTTATAGCATGAATGCTCACTACAGGCTTAGCTTTATAGAAAAAAAATTTGTGATAAAGATAGACAACATGCCGTGTATAATAAGGTTTCAGTTTGGGAAGTTTCTTTGGTGTGATCTAAAAGAAAGTTGGCGGTGGACTATGGTTAAGGGACTCCAAGGACTGCCGAACTTTGAATATATTATTCCGTGTTCCGACGGAAGAGGAAGAAGTGTGACAGTTTGGTGGAAGACAAAGGTGTATCCATCTGAAGGTCCTAATTGGTTTAGGGTAGCTATAACGAATATTTGGTGTGCAGAAATTTCGTTTAAAAGACGCTGTTCAGGAATGCTTTGGGGATTTGTTGAGTGGTCTAAGATTGTGTTTACCTTGGACCAATGTGATTTTTTTCCTTATCCTTTCCTTTTGCAATCTTCTATTGTCACTTATTGGTTGATCATGAGAGGATTTTAGAATTTGTGAGGATTATTTTACAACCTGTTGAGTATTGAAGGTTGTTTTAATTTGATTGTTTTAATTATCAGGACTTTTAATGTTGTTTAGTTTTAATCTTGACATCAAAGCCAGCTCCTTTTACCATGACTTTTTACGGTTACATTTTTTTTTTAGATTGCTGTATTTGAAGATTCGTCATGTGTGATAGCTTGAAGTGCAATAAAATATGGAGAGGGTTCTATAGGATTAGATATGGGAGAGGAACTCTAAAATCTCAATTCTTACATGCAAACATTCTGGTAAGTACTATTAATGAGAGAATAGAATATATTAAAACACTTCAAGCTATGGAAAAGTTAACTCAACTCTCATATTTGGTTGGGTTATTTGCTTGCTTATAAGGGTAGCCAAATGGAAATTCACGACACGACTTTGCGGGAATTAGGGAATGAGATTATTTGTCCTAATTTTAGTCTCATATATAATTTGGTACGGAACTGGAATTGGACATATATATAAGTCGATCCTGATTTTTCAGAAATATATATGTCTTGAACGATTTATAAAGTGTGATAAGAAAACTTTATTTGGAGAAATGCTTTTAGACAAATGGTTAAATGTCCACCTCCACCGGAATTCGACTTCAAGCACCCATATTATTTCGCGTTATAGGGTTTTAGTTATGGCAGTTCAAGCACCCAGTAATAAAAATTTCCCTTAGTTAAAAGTTAAAACAATAAGGAAGAGAAAAAACCCTAAATCGAAAACTTTCCATTAGAAACAGAAGATAAAGAGGACTGAACAAGAGATAAAGAAATCATCAGAGTCTCCTCCGACGACGACATTTTCTTGTGAAGAATTCGTTACCATACTCCAACTTTTTTTTTTTTTTTTTTTTTTGTATTTTAACTTTTAAGGAAACTCCAAAATTTTGGCTCTTCAGTCTTCACATATAAAGAAAATTGTCAAAAAAATTAACTGTTGCGCGGCTACTAGATGAGTTTTTCGAAAAGTAAAAACAAATAAAAACATTAATCAGAATATTACAATATTGTCAATAATGGAAATTTCCCTTAGTTAGTTAAATAAAGGGTCAAAGCATGTACATAAACCCTAAAACGGGAATAGGTCCTAGAATCAGAAGACAATGAGGAAGAGAAAAAACCCTAAATGGAAAACCTTCCAGAAGAAACAAAAGACAATGAGGACGGAACAAGAGATGAATACATCATCAGATTCACCTCTTCCGACGACGTTTTCGTCGTTACCGTACGACCTCGTTCTTTATTGCTTGGCCCGTGTCTCGACACTCTGTCGTCCAACTCTATCTCTCGTCTCCAAACATTTCCGATCTCTCATGGCTTCCCCTGAGCTCGAGGCCACCGGATTCCGCATGGGCCGATCTCTTATGGCTTCCCCTGAGCTAGAGGCCACACGAACCCGCATGGGAATAACAGAGACTTACCTCTGTGTCTGCTTAGACCTGAATAAGCACTACTCTAGTTCTCACTGGTTCACACTTGCACCAATTCCCAAACAAGAGAAATTACAACACAACGTTTCGTTTCCTATGCTATATCCCGAATACTCTACTGTTATCTCAATTGGTTCAGAGATTTACATAATCGGAGGCTTAACTGGTGGAATAACATGATCGTTTAGAGATAGTGTGTTAGTTTTCGATTGTCGAACTAATCAAAAGCGTAGACTCCCCAACATGCGGTTATGTCGAGATACTCCAGCGGTTGATGTTATTGATGGTAAGATAGTATGTAATTGGAGGCACCGAGTCCAATAGTATTGAGGATTGGGGAGAGGTTTATGACCCAAAGACACAAACGTGGGAGCCAGTATTGCCCACAACACTAGATCTCACTAAACAAATGAGTGTTGTTCCAGGTAAATTGGTAATGGGTGGCAAAGTGTATGCCATGAAGGATGGCTACAATCTTCGCTTGATGAAGGATTTTTGCTTGGTGGAGATAGACAACATGTTGTATCAAACACGGGTTTCGAAAGGGATTTTACGTTGGTCTGATCCAAAGAAAAATTTGAGGTCGACTAGGGTTAAGGGACTTGAACGACTGCCGAAATGTACTCATCTTACTTTGTCGGCATATTCTGACTGAGGAAGAAAGAGAGTGACAGTTTGGTGGAAGACGGTGGTGGTGTCTTG
The DNA here is from genome assembly GCF_000004255.2 of Arabidopsis lyrata subsp. lyrata. NCBI lineage: Eukaryota > Viridiplantae > Streptophyta > Magnoliopsida > Brassicales > Brassicaceae > Arabidopsis > Arabidopsis lyrata. The sequence goes on from NW_003302555.1 coordinate 27,321,559, forward strand.
CGATCAAAGTCGCTCTTGTACTAAAGAATGTAAGACAAAGATTTGGTGTGCAGAGATTTCGTTTAAGAGACAAGAAGGTCTAGGAGAGCTTTGGGGATATGTTGAATGGTCAAAGAATGTGTTAACCTTACGCAGATGTGACATTCCTAATTCCCGTTTCCTTTTGAATTCTGTCATTGTGACTTATTGATCAATGCGATTTTAGTTTAGTTTTTGAGAGGAGTTAAGGATTTTTGGGGATTATAATACAACATTTTGAGCATTATTGTAAGAGATACTAAACGAAGCTATATTTATGATTTAATGCGATTGTTTTTATTGAACCTTCATTGTTGTTTCTGAGAATTATCATTTCTGTTCCATTTCAATAGCAAAGTCTTATCCCTACGAAGATGTAATTTATGTTTTCGTTTCAATGCCATCGATTATAAGTCTTGTTTCGATTGTTCTTGGCTTCTTGCTACTAAAAAGAGAGTTTCCCGGTTTCGAATACGCAGCTAAATTAAAGAAGCCGGTCATTTTAGTTCAAATGTCTAGTTTCATGACTTTCAGTTTGTTGTATAGAGTTTTGTTTTTGTCTGGCTTCATTTTAGTTCAAATGTCTATTCTTATTAATCCAAATCAAATTCTACTGACAAAAAGACAAGGGAAACAAAAATTATAATGGAAGTACAGATATACTGCTCGATTTGAAGCTACTCATAAGATTATTATATATCTTTATTTATTATTATTATATAACCTTTCAAAAGAAAGATCTTGTTTTTCTTCCAAGGCTCCATTCGGAGCCATTCACAGCCTAAGAAAAATCCAGCGGTGCGTACTATTGGTGTCATTTCCGTCTCTATTTTTAGTCACAACATTTGCGTCTCATTTGTGACCAAAATTAAGTATGAAGTCACTCATCAGTCATGAAATCTTGCAACTACTTTGTAACTACAAATATTAAAAAGGTCACTAATTAGTCACTAAATTTTAATAACTAGTCATTGCTATAACTGAAATTTACCTAGTCTAACACTAATATATGAAAAATAACTAGATTAACTCCCAAACATTGTGGTTAACTAGAATAATCCAACATTTGTGTAAAAAGACGAAATATCCATTTTATGTGCATTTAATGTTTTTAATATCAATTACGGTAAATACGTCTGCGACAGATATAATAAATCTATCGTGATAAGCTTAACCACGATTTTGTAAAACAACTATGTCATATCCTAAAAATCTAAACCACAAGATTTAAGCCTTAAACTGATACTGAAGCTTCAATAGAAATTTGCCAATCAAAGTCTTTAATAATTGACAAAAGCTTAATACTTTAAAAATCAACCACTACAGGGCAAGAATAAATCTGCCATCGTAAGATTCAAAATACAAGTCTGTCATAACATTAAACAAATCTATTGTCTCTATAAAGTTCACTTAAGTAATTTTTTTCTTTCATTATCAATTATACTATCAAACGCCAGAGTTTGAGTAACCTTAGATAAATCTGTCATAACGTAAATTAAATTTTTCATAACATAAAACATATATGTTCCGCCTATAGGTCAATTTAGCAAAAAAAATAATTAAAAAATCTGTTATTAAACACCAGATTTTTGTTAATGTTCAACAAATTTGTCATCACTTAAAACAAATTTGTTATCACTACACTTCATTCCATTTTAAGGGGATTTTTGACTTTTTTTATTCTAACAAAGCAAAATTAAGTATTTTAGGTATGAAAATAACCCAACTACCCCTTACATTTTATGAGGTAGTTTAATAATTAAACTCTTAATTTAAGTTATTATTTAAAGAACAAGATACTAAAATTTCATAATTTTTAAAATTTTATTTTTGACGATCCAGAGCATGTATATGGGTGATACTCATATAGTATCATTAAGATTTTTTTAGTATTATTTATAATGTTTGTTTATTGTTTGAGATTTTATATGATACTCCTACTAAATATGTTTGTATTGGTGAGACCGGTTTAAAAATCATAAAAAAAACAAAAATTTGCAAAATGAAAAATTAATATATTAAACATAAGATTAAAAAGGGTAAATTACAATTAAAAAAAACGTAGAATATACTTAAGCAAAATAAAACAAAAAATTCAAAAAAACTTAAAAAACATGATGATAAAAATAAATAAAAATTCTTACATGATGAGAAACAAAATGATTTTTTTTTTTCCTTTCTATCGATAAAATAATTTCCGCGACCAATCATGGCCTGCCACGTAAGTTGATACTGGGTATCAGAAGTCTCAATGGACTGATACTACTCAGCCCAATTTTATGTGTATGGGCCATTAAAAAATATTAAATGGACTACTGATACTCTCAAAAGTTTAGCTATGTACATGGTCTAAGCTTTTACTCTCATAAATGTTCCATAACATTTACTTTCATTACTTATTAGATTTTATATTTAAGATACATAGATTTTATATGTATTTATAGGTTTTAAAAATAAATTGAATCCCAAGTTATGGATTTTATTTTTAAGATGCATAAATATTATCTATTATAGGTTTTAAAGATTATATTTTCGTGCATGGCACTGGAAACCACACCTACTATAAAAAGAGCGTCCATGAGCCTTGTATAGTTGTATCAGGAAGCAATGAAGAAGGAAGAGATGAAGAAACAAACTGAATCTCCTCCTTCTCCGGAGACGCCGACGTTTTCTTCGTTGCCGTACGACCTCGTTTTCAATTGTTTGGCTCGTGTCCCAAGATTCCATCATCCAACTCTATCTCTCGTCTCCAAGGATCTCCGATCTCTCATGGCTTCCCCTCAGCTTGAGGCCACACGAACCAGAATGGGAATATCAGAGACTTACCTATGTCTATGTGTCTGCAGCTTAGGTAACTACTACGACATTAGTTCTCGCTGGTTCACAGTTGCAACAATTCCCAAACACGAGAAGTTGAAACCTATCCCTTCGTTGTCTTATTTACACCCCCAGTTTTCAAGCCTCCTCACAATTGGTTCAGAGATTTATAATATCGGTGGTTTCTTTAATCTAAAGAAAAGAAAGAAAAGCAAAAGAGTGTTAGTTTTCGATTTTCTAACAAATCAACGGCGTAGACTCCCCAAGATGCGTGTACCTCGAGTAGATCCAGCCGTTGATGTAATCAACGGTAAGATCTATGTGATTGGAGGCACAGGGTCCAATAATATTGAGGATTGGGGAGAGGTTTATGACCCAAAGACACAAATGTGGGAGCCAGTATTGCCCACAACACAAGACCTCACTATTCAAATGAATGTGGTTCCGGGAAGATTTGTGATGGGTGGCAAATTTTATGGCATATGTGGTGACTACAAGCTTCAATCATTGACGGATTTTTGTTTGGTAGAGATAGACAACGTGTTGTACTTAACACGTGTTTACATAGGGATGTTATTTTGGTATGATTTAAAGGAACCTTTGGGGTGGAATAAGGTTAAGGGACTTGACGAACAGCCGAAATTTACTGATCTTACTTCGTTGGCAAGTTCCATCGGCGGAAGAAGAAGAGTGACAGTTTGGTGGAAGACGATAGTGGCTTGCGGTGAAGGTAGCTTTTGTGAAGGGAATTTTTGTAAGGAATGTAAGTCAGAGATTTGGTGTGCAGAGATTTCATTTGAGAGACGAGGCGGTTTAGGTGAGCTTTGGGGATTTGTTGAATGGTCTAAAATTGTGTTAACGTTGGACAGATGTGACTCTCATTCTTTGCGTTTTGATTCTGTTATTTTGACTTATTGATCATTGGGACTTTATCTTAGTTTGTAATTTATATACATCTCTCCTTCTATTTATGTTTTACTATGTCAACATGATCAGTGGCGTAAGACTGTAAACACCATTGATAATGTTGACTTGAACTCTTTTGTATATATAGATGAATAATTTATCCGTCTTTGATTTCAATTCTTGTTTCTTACACAAGATTGTCTTTGAATGTGATTTTGTACTAATACAACAACCAAATAATGACAAATGGAGATCCATTTTAGAATATGATTTGCTCGTAAGTGTGTTTTTATGGCTAAATCTTGCCATAAGGATTAATTGAGACGGAGCTTCCCTTGGATTCCATGAGTGATGTGGAAAGAACCGGAATAATAAACTCATCTTTGAAGGGAAGAATTGTAAAACAGATAAAGTTATTAGTAAGGCTTTGGAGGATGCTAGAAACTGGTTTCTGGCTTAGCAAGTGATGAATAGTAGACGGGAACAACCCAACGCAGCAATATATATAGGTCTTGGCAACCTCCTCCTAGAAGATGGGTAAAATGTTATGTGGCTGCTGTTTGGGTGAAGGCTAAGGCATTGGTTGGTGCAACTAGGGTTTTGAGAGATTGGCTCACAGTGCAGCTAGAACATATGTAATTGCTCATAGTTTTTTTTTTTGTTATTTGAAGTATAAAGGGCAATGTAAATGTTCATAGGTGGGAATGAGCATTAGAGAGTATGAGAAGCGGAGAAGTGGCTAACGCCTAAAGTGATTTTGGAAGATTTTTAGAACAAAAAAGGAAAAATTGGGTACTTTATGAAAAGATTTTAAACTTTTTGATATACGAAATTATACTTCAAAGTATTTGCATCATAATTATATAAGCTAAAACTTAAAAAAAAATTTCCATGAAATTAAAGCCATCGAACAACATTTATGTAGCATATCTTGGTACAATGTGTTTTCTTTCGTCGTACCCTCTACCACACCTGGTGCGAGAGGGACTAGTGATGTCACGGACTCCAACAACGCGATCTCGTCTGATTAGCATTTTAAATTCCTCACATCATCTTTTTGATCTGGAGAAAAAGCCTTGAATCAGAAAGATTTGATGACATGGATCTAGATCCGCTCATAAGTGTTTTTATTTATACAAGAAAATTAAAAAACTTTAGTTGTTTTTCTTTTTGTAATAACAAATAGTCAAATACTAAATTTTTAATGAGACTTTTGACCAAAAAAAAATCTTTAATGAGACTTAACTCTGAGTGAAAAGATTTGGCTTCTGAAATCCACACAAATATAATCATTTTACCAGTCTTTATATTGCTTTCAATTCTTGTTTCTTAGAAAAGATTTTCGTTGAATGTGTACTAGTACAACCACCAAAGATTTTCGTTGGTTGTGGATTTCGGTACACATGTTTTATGTTTAATATGGTGTGCTTCACTGCTTGTAGCCAAAGAGCATGCACACTTTAGATCACCCAAAATTATATATTAAAAACATACTTTAGTTTAGAATATGATTCGGGGTAGGAAAAGCTTGCAATTGTTTTTAGTGAAAATTACTCAGAATGACCCATATATTGTATAAAATAACTAGATTGACTCTGTTTTGAAATAGATAACTAGAATGACTCACATCTTTTGTTAAAAGACTTTCTAATCTGTTTTTAGTTTATATTAACGAAATTGCCATTTTAATTTAATTAGAAAAAACTCACAAAATCAAAACCCAAACGACAAACATAAGTTTACAACTTTTGAGATTCACTTTCTCTCTTCTTCGAGCAAAACCCTAAAAGGGCGAAAAATCTCACGACGTCTCTTCTCCGGTGAGGGTGTCTTCGGGAATTCATCTTCTCCGGCGAGGCCTCGCTTCTTCTTCGTTGCCTGATTTCGTCCACTCGTCTTCTCAAGCGAGTCGTCCGCTCCTCTTCTTTGACGACGGATTTTGTTTCTTCTTCGCGTTGTCTTCTCCGGTGAGTCGTCTTCTCCGGTGAGTCGTCTTCTCCGGCGAATCCTCTTCTCTGGCGAATCTAAAGTGAGTTCTATTATTTTCTCTTGTCTCTTTGGCTTCCCGTTTTAGAGATTTTTAGATTGGTCTCTCTCTGATTCTCAGATGTGATGTTCTACAAAGAGATTATTACTCCTAGGGATCAGTGGACAAATCGCTAGTTCAAATGGTTACGTGATTCGGTTAGTATTACTCTTTTGTTTTGTTTGGTTTCAGCTTACTATGACTACAACATTTTTCAATGATGACAGATTAGTTTCTAGTGGTCGCAGATTTGTTTATTATTGATGACAGATTTATTTGGTAGTGATGACATAGTTGTATTCTAATGAGAACAGATTAGTTTATGATGGTGACGGATTTGTTTGCTTTTAATGACAGATTTGTTCGATTTACATAAGCATTTTTTGTTGATTCAGGCTTATCGCAGATTAATTGTTGTCTTCTGCATATTTATTCTTAGTGGTGGCAGATTTATTCTTAGGTGTATGTTTTGTGAGGTTATTATTTCAGGTTTGTAAACAGTTGCAGGTTTTTGTTAGAGAAGTAGCTCAGTTTTTGGTGTCGATTTAACTTCAATGTTCTTGTTGTTTAGGAACTAAATTTGAGTTAATGAGATTTATGTATGTTGGATTTTGTTTCCAAATTAGTATAACGTGAATAGCTGTGATGATATATGTCTTTATGCAGGAGATGCAAAAGCTTACGTGGTGACATTTATGCAAAAGCTTACGTTGCAAACTTGCAATGGTCGTTGCAAATTTAAGATCCTCAACAAAATCTTTCTAAAGGTGAGCTCTGGCCTAGCTCTCCGACTTGTCTCCGGTTATGCTTCAGCCAAGAAGCAACGACAGAGAAAATGAAACTTAAAGATTCGAAATCCATGTGTACTCAATTCCATACTATTTTGTTTAAGTTTACATTGAATCCGCCTTTTTGTTGCTTCTACTACTATTACATGTAATATTTGTATTTGTTACAAATATGTATTTCTTAAACACACTCCATACGATTCTTAAACCAGTTTCATTAATCAGTTTCGTAGAAACTAAAACACAAACAAAAGCAAAACTTACCAACTTGAGCAATACTAAGACGACAATAGTGACTAACACCAGATCCGGTTGTTCGCTAATTGTCGTTATCTACATGAACCTTAAGTAGAGTCGTAGTTCACCACCATTCTGGAACATATCTAAAGCCACTAGAGAAGGAGATTGAAGGGTAGCTACAAGAAAGAACAAGATCAAAATAGAAAAAAAAAATGAATAATAAAGGCATTTCATGTAAGGGTTTTTGAGGATCACCGGAGCTAAAGGAAATGGCAGCTGGGCAAGAAAAAGGTATGTAACTGAGAATTAGCAAACCAGGAGTCCCTAACAACTGATAGAGCTTTAATCGGAATTAAATACAAAAACTAATGAACATTACTTTCTGGCCAAGTAACTTTTAGAAATGTGTTTAAATATGTGCAAGTCTGAACTAGAAAATAGTTCGAAATAGCTTGTTGAACGCAACGTTTGGGGTTTCAATAGTAATCTGATCGGGATGAACTTTGGTGGAGCACTTTATGGTGCTACTGTCTAAGAATGCAACGGTGGGATTGTGATTAAAACGGTTAATTATTTGTTTGTTTGTATGTTTTAGCTACCTTAAATATTAGTTAAGTGTTTGAAAATAATTATTTTACCTATCAAACAAATCTGCGACGTCTTCAAATAAGTATGCAAACATAAATCTGCAAGTAAAGGGTGGCAACAAATCTGTAAGGTATAAGTCTGTGACTACTAAAAAGTTAGTTTAGTCATGATTAAGTCTGTGGCCATTTATTCAAATATATCTGTTATGATGAAAAATAAATCTGTGACTCAAAATATATCTGCAATCAAAGAAAGAAAATCTGTGATGACTAAGAGTCAATCTAGTTATTATCTTTTGGTCAATCAAATCTGCAATAACTTACAGACTTATCATAAATCGGTAGTAACTATAAATAAGTCTGCTGCAACGAGATTGAGAATAAGTCTGTAAGAAAAACAAATCTGCAGAAATAAATCTGCGAGACAAAGGAAATCTGCGGTGTCCTCAAACAAATCTGTAAGATAAGTCTGTGGTAGACATAAAATCAGTAACAGCCTATAAATCGGTAGTAACCTATGAACAAATCTGTAGATTAAATCTGTCGCGGAAATAAATCTGTAGAACAAATTTGTGGTTCAAAAACAAATCGGCAAGAAAACAAAGCAGCGATAACGATATAATTAAATCGGTGGCAGATTTATAAATCGGTGACAGATTTATGAAATCAGTGGAAGATTTTATAAATCGGTGGCAGATTTTATAAATCGGTGGCAGATTTTTTTCTACAGATTTATTTGAATTCGCATAGATCAGTGGCAGAACTGTAAATAATAACAGGTTTTTTCTGTAAATAACGGTAACTTTTGTCTCGCTGGCATTTTTTTATTAATGGCATTTCTGTTATTATGATTTTCTCTATAAAGCTTTATAGGGGTATTTTGGGGATTAAAAAAAACGAAAACACTCTAGTTATTATTAAAAGATATGAGTCATTCTAGTTATTAATCCCCATATAAGGGTCATTCTAGTTATTCTCCCTTGTTTTTACGTATGCAAGAAACTTAAAAAATAGTATAATTGCTCCTTCTTTTTGTAAATACAAATATCACTAAACTTTAATGAGACTTAAGAAGTCACTTTAATTTTCAAACCAAAAAAAAGAAGTCACTTTAATTTTTTTAAATGTAATAGTTTTTTTTTCTATTTTACAATAGATATCATGGAATAATATGGAAATTTTAAATTTATAGATATAATTTTGTTCAAAATAGTTTTTTTTTGAGAATTTCTAATTCCGTTCTATTTTCAAACGGGAAATATTGTCTCCTATGAAAATGTAAATATCTGTTTTCGTTCCAATTCAGTTGATTGTAAGTCTTGTTTTGATTGTTCAAGACTTGTTGTTACTAGAAAAGAGAGTTCTCCAAGTTCCAGATAAGCAGATATTGGCTTCATGCCATCTCCATCAATTGGTCGTAATGCATTTTATGCATAACCATATGGTCATATATGGAAATTTGGGATGAGGAATGAAATTTTATATAAAAACATATAATATATGTGTAGATTTTGGTTATATTTATTTATCTCCGATCTGGATTCGGATATTCGGATCTAGATTTTGTTTTGACGGATCTGTGATTTTACTATTTGGATTCGGCCACTGTGGATATCTTAAATTTTGGATCGAATTAGACCTCAAATAATAATTCCCCCTAGATAGTAAATAATATCTTGCGCTGTCAAAAAAAAATAATAATAATAATAATATCTTGCAATATATTGTTTAAATATCGGAAGAACAGAAAAATCAACCTTTTATCAAAAAATCATATATAAAAAAGGACTAAGAATTCATTAACCACGTTCTCCACGTGCTTTATAGCTTCATTACCAACAGCAAAATGGACCGTCCAACAATAAAGTTAGAACCATTCAATTTTTTACTTTTCTTTTTCACGTGTTGCAAGAAGAACTTAAAATGAATACGAAAACGAAAATAATTCCTCCAATCCAAAAGAAAAAAGATTTTGAAAATCAGTACACGATAGTGAAATGCACTTTATCAAAAACAACAAAGTTTATTTATTTATGTTTGTTTTTTCTTATAATGTTTATAAATAAATAATAATTCTTAGGGTTTATATCATTTGAGTTTGGCTACTTGTTTTTTTGTTGTTTTTACTTCAGTTTGGCTACTTGTTTAAAATAGTGAGATAATAATTTCTTTGACGTTATAATTACCACATAAATTTCCAAATGCAGAAACTCCAACAAGAGACACATGTAGGAAAGTAATGGTGGCTTGTTTGACTTATTCACATTTTAAGTTTAATCCAATTAACCGGGTGCTTGTCTCCTGGTGGTAAAGGAACCTCGGCTGAGACACCCGCCACCCGGCTTCGAGTCTCGGCCACTGCGCAATTTATCTACGGGGCGCAGCGTCCCAGACCACCAGTTCCGGAGGGCCCTTAAGTGGAGGCTTAAAAATCTCAGGCACGCGGGCTTAGGCCCAGTGGGCTAGTCGGATCACTGTGTGGTCTGGACACTGGGTTATCAAAAAAAGTTTAATCCAAAGAAGATCCCATCACTCTTTTCAACAATTTTTTTTTTTTTATCAAATTAATCATTAATCAAACGAATGTTTTCTTATAAATAATTTTGAGATTCGAGGAAAATCATAAATATATATATATATATATATATATATATATATATATATATATATAAAAATGAAGATTTTATGAGAAAAATAGAGTTAAAGTTGTGTTTGGCTTGAGGCTTTGGCTACTTGGATTTAAATACCACTTTTTTGCTTCCTGTTTCCCTGCTTCATCATCACGCACACCTCTCTTCTTCTTCTTCTTCGATCTCTTCCTTTTCTCTACAACGATTCGATTGATTCAAGTATCAATCAATCGAATCCGATATAAGCCATGAGTTTCTTCAAATGGGTTTCTTTTGTTTTGATCCTTCACTTGCTTAATCCGAGTCTGATTTCATGTTCCTCTAATGGGTTATCTCAAATCCCATCAAAGTTTCTTACTTTGGCTAAAAGCAATGATTTTTTCGATTGGATGGTTAGAATCAGAAGGAGAATCCATGAGAATCCAGAGTTAGGTTACGAGGAAGTAGAGACATCTAAGCTTGTTAGAGCAGAATTGGAGAAGATGGGTGTGTCTTTTAAGTACCCAGTTGCTGTTACTGGTGTTGTTGGATATGTTGGAACTGGTCAAGCTCCTTTTGTTGCTTTGAGGGCTGATATGGATGCACTTCCTATTCAGGTATTGCTCTCAAAATTTGGAATTGACTTGTTGTCTCAGCTTCTCATGGAACAGTGATTGTGTTTGATACTTGAAGTTTTGTGTTTTCGATTTTGGTTATATGTATCTATAGAGTAGTTGAAGATTTGTTGAGTTTAGTTCTCTGTGGATCTGATTTCTTATGAGATTTGCAGTGTCTTGGTGGAATTATGAGAAGTGTTGCTTTGTTTTGGGGGATTCTTATTGGACAGATAATGTTGGATTGTGTAGGAAATGGTGGAATGGGAACACAAGAGTAAGGTTCCAGGGAAGATGCACGCTTGTGGACATGACGCTCACACTACGATGCTCCTCGGTGCTGCAAAGTTGCTCAAAGAACATGAAGAAGAGCTACAGGTTTAGTTTTGTTACTGGATTTTCCTAATTTTAAATTTGAGTATGTCCGAATCATCATGTTGTTTGGATTCTTAAACCTTCTTGGACATTTTATTCATCAGGGTACAGTGATTCTGGTTTTCCAACCAGCTGAGGAAGGAGGAGGAGGTGCAAAGAAAATCGTGGAGGCTGGAGTATTGGAGAATGTGAGTGCAATCTTTGGATTACATGTCACAAATCAATTGGCATTAGGTCAAGTGAGCTCAAGAGAGGGTCCAATGTTGGCTGGTAGCGGGTTTTTCAAAGCTAAGATAAGCGGGAAAGGAGGTCACGCAGCTCTTCCTCAGCACTCCATAGATCCCATATTGGCAGCTTCGAATGTTATTGTTAGCTTACAACACCTCGTTTCACGAGAGGCAGATCCTTTAGACTCACAGGTAGAAATATAATCTTTGGCTCTTGAAAATGTCTCTATATATCATGTGGATTGATTTGATCTATGTGTGAATGCTTACAGGTTGTTACAGTTGCTAAATTTGAAGGCGGTGGTGCTTTCAATGTGATTCCAGACTCTGTTACTATCGGTGGTACATTCCGAGCCTTTTCAACTAAAAGCTTTATGCAACTCAAGAAAAGAATTGAGCAGGTCAGTAACTTTACCCTCTGATGTGTAAACTTTTGTCTTCCTCTCGAGACCGCACCATTTTAACTCACTTGCGAGTCCAATGTTTCAGGTTATCACAAGGCAAGCGAGCGTGAATATGTGTAATGCAACAGTGGATTTCATTGAAGAGGAGAAACCTTTTTTCCCACCAACTGTAAATGACAAAGACTTACACCAGTTTTTCAAGAACGTTTCCGGCGATATGTTAGGGATCGAGAATTACGTCGAGATGCAACCATTAATGGGATCAGAGGACTTCTCTTTCTACCAACAAGCAATCCCGGGACACTTTAGCTTCGTTGGAATGCAAAACAAAGCTCATTCACCAATGGCGAATCCTCACTCGCCGTATTTTGAAGTTAACGAAGAACTACTACCTTATGGTGCTTCCCTTCATGCTTCCATGGCCACAAGATATCTTCTTGAATTGAAAGCTTCAACTCTAAATAAGAGTTACAAAAAAGATGAACTTTGATGCCAACAAACATTGGCTCTCTACTCAAAAATGTCAAACATGGTAACATTTTTTTTACAGAGCCTGCCATGTAAAGATCAATAAATTGTTATGCAGTGTCAAGCTTCTATTATATCCAAGAAATGTTACAACTAAACCGGAAAAAAAAGATTTGAAGAAATGTCCCTACTAGCATCTGTTTATCTGAACGAATACTAAATTTTCAAAATGAAAGAACCGGAACCAAAATCAAACCAAAATTTCAAAATACCAAAATAGATACTAAAATCTAGAACCGAAACCGAGCGGATACCCGAACGGACCGTAAATTTGTAACGAGAGAGCTTCAGAGGATTTTGTTATATTTCTTAACTAGGTGATTGCCCGCGCGCATGCGCGGGAAGAATGTTGTATAAATGGTAAAATCATGTGAAATAAGGGATTGTTTAGGTGTTACTTGGTAGTGTAAGAAAAAAATGGTAAATTGTTTAGGATTTAGTGTGGTAAAATTATGGAAAATGATGAAATTTAAAAAATTCAATAATATTATAAATGCTAAAAAATAATAATAAATCATCTTTTAAAATCATTCACCAACAAAATAAGAAATCAACGAACATCATCACTCCATGGCATTCTCCTTCCGTGTGATGATTGGTACTTGGTCATTTTCAGGATTCCTGACATCCGATTAAGAACACCATAAACAGTGAATGTCCAGTCGCCAACTTTAGAGTTTTGATTGTAAACGGAAAAAAAAAATACTTACCAACAAAGCATCTCGTCGGTAATACTGAGATCCGGATTCAACATAATCCTCGTACTTCCGGTAACATTGGTACATCTCCACCTATGTTCCTGTGATAGTTCTAATTTCACAAACTTGATAATACATATCACTGTGTTACGTGAACGATGCTTCCATAAGTCATAGAACTCGACTGCAAGGTCACCCGTTAAACGACACTCTAGATGGATACACCTAATTTTAAGATTTGAAGAAGTCATATAAGACATTATATTCTGGTTTAAATCTTTAAAAGAATAGTGACTTACTCAGTATCACGTAAACCAAAGTACAGCTCAAAATATCCTCCTTGAGAATGTTCCACGGAAGGAACAAAAACCAACTCTCTCACGTTGACAATTTTGCCAACAACATCTATGAAACACACACATGAATAATACAGTCAGAACATGAACCGCAAATAAACTCCAAAAGCACAAATAAATTTATAAATTAGGCTTACCAACGCAAATATTCGGATTAACAATACCACTCAATATACTCACAAACTCAGTTAGATTGAAATAGGTTCTACTGGAGCACATATTAATACTTTGCACTAAAGTGTCCGAACGAAACACAATCTTGAATCTATGCGGTACTGGTCTCAATATGCTGTTAACCCGTGATACATCAAAATTTTTAATGCTCACCCACTCATCGATTATCAATCTTGAAAGATAATTATCAATTAATTCATCACGAACAACGGCTTGGATTTGTGTGAACTGCAAATAAAACGTCAAAGACAAAACCAATTCAATTTAATATCGAAAACATGTATAGCAGGTAAGTTATCAAAAAACTAACATGCTCGTCACCCAAAATCATATTGAGCTCTCTACCCGTGCCACGCGAAACAGACCAACAATTCAAAATCTTCACCGAGACAGACCACTCACCCATGTTAGGGTTAAGAGACGCAATACGAAAATAACCACCATCACATGAATCAGATGTAAAAGGTATCATTGTAGAACCCATAACAAAAGATTACGCGGCTAAATATTCCAATGAGGTATAAATGCGGGATACATATATGTAGACCTAACGATTATTTGGAAAGAACATAAAAATGGAAAATATATATTAAAAACTAAATCAGAAAATTAACAAAAACGACTATTGATTAAACGATATAGAATTTATCCATAAAATTAATAAATTAAGTTTTTAAAAAAGAAACCAAATCTCAACAGTTAAACTGAAATATATACTAACGAAACTTAAGGGTAAAAAATATCACTCTATTATCAACACCATAATAATAATATATACAAATGGTGTAAGTTATTAGGGACGCAAATAAAGTTCCATTTTACCTAACGACGGAAACCAAAACCACACGATGCATTTTGAGAAACAACTTTTTTGAATGAGTAATACAAAAAAACTATAACCAATGACAAGTTATGTATCATGTATGTCACCTCAACAGAGTTTTTAACTATGTCATATACATCTTTCAGACTAAATTACAAAAACTAATGTACGGATCTGCAAGATTTGTATATCTAT